>NC_141137.1:37714552-38020810 GCF_053477565.2 Lygodium microphyllum | reverse complement strand
CTCAACTTCAAACCCACCTGGATCCAATATCTGGTGTGGTAAATTTCATGGGTATGGCCATGTGGCTAAGAGTGTTCGATTCCTTCAACACTAATGCCTGCCCATCCACCGTTTTGCACCTTTTCCTTAAGATAGGACATCTAGACACAAATTGTCGGCATAAGATAGATCAAGGGAAACAATAAGCTTGTTCAATGCAAAAAATTTACAATTACATGGATCATAATAATACGACTTATGTGATTGGACCACCTAATCAAACTTTTAGGCCAAGAGGATCGCCAACCCAAGGTAGACCCCCAATACCCCGAAATAATTTCAGTAGTGATGGAATCAGGGGATGAAATTCTCCTTTTAGAAATAATTATACTTTCCGTAATCCAATAGGGAAAGGGGGACAACAAAGGCCTAGGGAACCAGTAATTTGTTATCGATGCCAATAGGAAGGTCATATAGCTACATATTATCCAAATGTGTGTAAAAATCAGGACTATACTCCTCTATGCAGGAGGTGTAGTGGCAAAGGGCATCACACAAAGGATTGCCCTAAGCGAGAAGATAATCAACCTCTAATGACAGGGGTAAGAAAGTTTAGAATGAACCCTCAACCTCATCCAAAAATTTACTTGAAGTAGAAACAACAAGGCAAGTGAATGGAGTTAGGTCTAAATTCATACCCCATAGGGTGACCTTTAATGCTAACGCTCATGATTGGTGCAGTTACTAGAGCGCAAAAGCAATAAGGAGAGGAGCAAGGTCTAGAGGAAGAAAGTCTACAATCAAAAGAAGCAGTAAATGATAAATCTAAGGATATAGATTCTAATGTAGAGCTACGTGAGTCAAATTCTCCACAACATTCCTTTGACCATCCATTATTACCTATGCCTTTAATAACAAATCCTAAGATTCAAGTAGGGGTAGCTCCTTTTTCTGAAAGGCTGATACCTCCTAAGAAAGGCATTAAAGAGCAGAAAGAAGTAGTGAATAAGACCTATGATCTTTATGTTGCATTAGAAGAAATATCATTGACTATTAACCTTCGACAATTGCTAGAAATAGTGTCTACATGTCGAATGCAACTTTATCATAAATTAGTTTTGCATCAAAGGAAGAGGATCAAGAATAATGCTTCTAAAGTAAGCGCAAATTCTTCCAAAAGAAAAGCAACTAAGGATGTAAAAATACTAGTTTTGTTTGTGGATCCAAGAGCTCCATTTATAGATACTACTATTAATGGCCACTTTGCTGAATGAAGTGCAGTTAGATGGTGGCTCCGTAGTCAATTTGATGATAGAACAAATGATGCACGAATTAGGGTTGAAGAATTTAGAACCTATCCATATAGTTTTACGTGTGGTTGATCAAAGAAAAGTGATTCCTTTGGGGTTACTTTGAAATGTGAAATTTGTAATTTTTGGCCTAGAATTTCATGTGAATTAGTAAGTAGTTTGCTCATTATCAAATATCTTTTCATATTCTGTGTTGCTGGGTCAACCTTAGTTATACCAAGTAAAGTGCACTCAGTATTGGTATAAAGGTTCAATTGTGATTGGTCCTCGAAATGATTGGATTAAAATACAAGTTATTTCAAAAGGATTTTTGAAAGAGTCAAGAGATGAGATGGTTAATGAAATGGATGAGAAATCCAATAGTGAGCTTTATGATTTGGAAATGGAGAGGACCAATAATGAAGAGCCTTATGCCTAGTTATTTAGAACACAACACCCAGCAAGAGTGAAAAAAGTGGAGGTAAATATAGTACATCAGCCTCCTAAGGTAGAACAGATGGGTATTGGTGAATATGATGTAACATTTTCATCAGACAATGATTCAGATAGTGCTATTACTCACTGGTTGTCTAGTTTGAAGATACAACCCTAGTGTTCTTAATGCTCTCTATAGAGGAAGCGAAATACTTTGATGATTCACTTGAAATGTATTCCCAATTATCCATCAGGAAGGAAAAAATCTAGAAGATGCATTTTTTATATATAGCAAGGCAGAAGTGATTTCTATGGATGAATTAGAAGAGGAAAAGATGCTGAGCTAGTGCTTTTTAATGTAGATGACATCTCTACAACCTCTTTGTTTCTTGAAGAGCCCAAAGTGAAAGTAGTTAAAATAGAAATGGAAGAAGGGAAATATTTGAATCTAGGGCTCCATTGGAATGCCAAGATTGAGAAAGGTTTGAGGAAATATTATGAGCACATGTTGAGGAATTTGTTTGGTCTTATACTGACCTTAAAGGTATTAAAGTTGAATTGCACGTGTATATGCGCAAATAATGCCCATTACACGCGTTTACAGATGCAGAGGAACAATTTAGGGAATTGATGCATGCATTTAGGGAATCAATTGACCTATTTGGTGACATATATAACAAAGCTTGAGAATAAGAGATAACACATTGGCAAGTCAATTGGCACATATGTAGTGACTTACTAGACCATCCCACTTACAATTGCATGCAAGTATCAATAGGTGGATAAAGCACGAATGGTTTTTAGCTAGAGAGAGATAATGCAATGAAGGTGTATACGAAAGAGATAGAGAAAGGCATATTATCCATCAATGAATCAAAGATATGTACATGAAGTGACTTGATATAGTAATTAAAGTATCGTCATTTTTAGGATGCTCCATTGACTTTTGTAAGTTCCTATAACCTTGAAGTACAATATAGCCAACCACACTGTCCATGGAAGGAAAACTTGGCCTCATCAAATTAACCAAGTTAATTTACTTACACATTTCATAGATAAGAGATTTGTAGTTGGCTTGTTGGTATTAGTCACCAACAAGTGGACACACTAGATAAAGATGATGAAAAGAGGACATGTGCACATTGGCTACATGTGGTCCACCTTATCTAAAATTATATGTGAGCTATAAGTGCACCTTGACATGATTGGAATAGCTTGCACATGCACAAGCCAACTGATTTAGATCAATCTACTCATGCTATGAATTGGCATGCATGGCTAGGTTAAGTGCACAACAAATGAGACATGTGAGTGTATTGATTAGTTCTCTCTCTCTCTCTCTCTCTCTCTCTATATATATATATATATATATATATATTGCAAATGCAGAAGTCAACCTTTGATCTATATATGCATCCAATCATCATGCCCTATCCAATCACATTTGTATAGGGCATGATTGGATGTATATGGGGCATGAAATCAAATATATATAATTAGCTTTGAATGATTGGATGTATATTTGTAATACTCAGAAAGAAGTAAAGTTGGTAATGTATATCATGTCCTATGCATGTATATGCCCTATACATGTATATCATGTCTGTATGATCCTATACATGTATATCATGTCCTAGCGTATGATCCAGGTATAATTATGTCGTATATGCATCCAATCATGCCCTATTCAAACAAATACTAGCTGTCAAGAGGTTTGGTCATATTCAGGGACTTTATGAGAAATGAAGAATATGTGGATTTATTTTGGCATCTATAAGCGTGTTTACCAGTGCGGATATATAGACGTGTTTTTTATACTAGCGTGAATAGACGCGCTAATACACGCACTTATAAACGCACTCGGTGTCGTAGAGTTCATGCAAGGGCTGCAGAACACAGGGTTCAAGGTACAGCAATGGAAGAGACTAACAAGAAGAAAATTGAATTGTTGATACCAAAGTACACTATATTACTTGTCAAGTGAGTTACATGAAGTTCATGTTCAGAATAATCTGAAGTTTCTCATAAACTGTTTACATTCAGGTTTTTGAAGATAGTTATATCTTTGGTACATAGGCTTGAGGAGACTTGAAGAGTTCTGGTCGGCAGTAATTCTGAGCTTTTTCTCGATTTAAACATTGAGCAATCAACCCATAAATCAGCCCAACATTCAGCGCCAGTTCAAAGCTGCTCTCAGCATTCAAATTTCAGCAAAGTTTATAATTCCAACTAGATCGTCTAATGGAAGAATCAGCCAACTCTGATATCTTTTACGTGACCTTGAAATGCTGAAAGTGATACCTATAATCCTTAACAACAATTCTGTTATTACCACATGCTCATGAAATGACACATGCTTTATGAACTGTAAATGCAAAGTCACTGCCGTGTTTGAGAGCTCCTCAAAACCAATCAAAGTAAGCAAACGTCTGACGCTCTTCCAAGATAGAGCATTCACTGCAATTTGTAAAGCTTTTACAGCTAGATCAACAGAAATTCAGTGAGGATGATGACGACAACGTGAGCACCCCGCAGTAAGGTGCTGATCATATCTGGAATATGCTGAAATTCATGACAGTGCATCACAGTTCAGAAGTCGATCGAAAACACTGTGTAAATCTTCCAAGCTCCCACACTTAGCATACCTATCAATAAGAACATTACCAACAAGAAGGACCGATTCAAAGCCACTTTTGATAGCATTCCAATGTACTAAGCAACCCTATCACAATGTTCTAGAATTTGTACAGTTCTTCAAGGTTCCAATAATATCTTCTTTTCTCAGTTCCATACTTGACGGTGTGTTAGGACACATGTGATCGAATTTGGAGCCCAGGGCCCAAGGAAGCACTGTTCTGATTCAATAGAGGCTTTTCATCACCGAGGGTTCAACAGGTTTCAGTAAGAAGTCTATTCGGGCCTCAGATTTGACATCCTCAGGGCAGGAACAATGCAGTACAGGTGGCAGACTGTTCTGCGAAGCTACTGTGGAGCTTAAAGCACCGCCAATTGCATCAAACTGCACTACAATGCAGATGCTTCAAGCATATCTAAGAGAGGGATCAAACTCCACCACAGAGTGATGGCAGCCACATTGTCTTTTTCATCACAATTTGGAAGACTACTATGATTGTTTTGAACATATTCCCCTAGTAAAACACAACAATATTTCCCCAGTAAAGAGGTAGCAAACTCTTGCAGATGTTTCACTAATTCTGGAGATAATTGAAAGCATTCACAGCCTCAGTATACAATATACTGCTGAGATTCTAAAGGGCCAGGGCTATCAACAATCATCATAGGGCATCCACATCATGCTACACTGCGTTTCACTGCAGGTTGTGCATCAAAGCTTGAAGCCCCTTCCTCAGCCTTACCCTTCGTACACTAAACTAGCCCTCTGAATCAGGTCCCAAAGCATCATCCACCTGATCTATGAAATTTATCTTGAGCTCAGACACGGTGACCCAACAGTGTGCTGTGGTCTACATGACAGCCACTATCTTTCTGCTTCTGTTTACAGACCACGGCATCCAAAGCTGAAAACGCAAGGACTGGGAGCAGTAGGGCCAGTCGTCAGGTTGTCTCCAACCCTGCAGGAGGTTGAAAACTGAAAATCGAGTCTTTTGGCAAATAAATGCAGAGTAACCAGGTCTGAAATTAAGTTGTGCAGCTCCCAATCTTCTCTTCTCCTTTCTCTCTCTCTCTCTCAATCGTCACAACCCAAGCAGCTAGCAAATGGCACAAAGGATCATTGGTTTAAGTCACAGGAAGGGCTTCTTGTTTGACAGCAAGGGGCGTACTGTGCCGACAATCACACCGTCCGGGCGCTGTCTGCAGTTGTAGTAGCACAGGGAATATCGACGCTCGAAGGAGAGGAGAACGTACAAGTTGATCTGGCGCAGAAGGTGGCCTTCAAAGGAGAAGCTGGAACTTCTCTTCTCCTCTCTCTCTCTCTCTCTCTGCGCCAACCCATAGATCTACAGTCAAATCAGGTTGCTAATGCAGGGATTGCTAGAATCCAACCACCCTCAGTTTCAGCCAGGTGAAGGCAAACTCCGCGAAACATGCTCAGATTTGGAGGAACACAAGCTGGGTGCAGGGTAGGACAGCAAATGGTCACTTTGCTCTTGATTTTGGTCGCTGCTCTGACTAGTAAACTGCAGCCAGCAGACAGTTCCTGTGTTGAACAGAAAACAAAGCTTGATGGAAGCTTCACAAATAATGTGAACGTCAAGCTTATTTTGTCATCAACCAGTTCACAAGGAGGTAGACCAATAAGCTCCAAGCACATAGCAAAAGCTTTGAACTTTTCCTGCTGTTCAAGTCCAAGAACAGGCAGAAGGTCATATGTCTTTATTACTGCTTTGTTTTTGAAGTACTGTACGAGATATGATGGTTGAGACATCCGAGCAAACACTCTAAATGAAACACTTGCAGCATTGAGGTCCACTCCATTCCCATCGTTGTCCTCTGCACGATTGTAAGTCGACGAGTCTTCTGCTTCCTTTGCCTTCCTCACCTACAGTAGCTCCATCCATCTTGTCTCTCCTTGTCGATAGTCTTCCTCCAGTTCTCCCCCTGTAGCTTCTACTTTCCTCCCCATTTTCCTTCCCGGTAGAGAGCGAAAAAGCTCCTCCTTTTCCTAGAATAGGCTAGCCCCCAAAAAGGACCAACAAATTTAGTTGCTCCTATTAGCAAGGTGATCCATGTAATTCTCATCATTCATGTCACGGTCATTTGGGGATGTAAGATTTGCTTAAGTCCCAAAATCCTTAGACAAACTTCATAATTTCACCATCATCTCCATCTTCGATATCAACTTCGATGTTCCCTTGTTTTTGCGGGTCTCCACCACCAAAGCACATCTTGTTTGTTTTGGGGATTTGAAGTCTGTCCTGCGCTTTTCTTAGAATTCATCATTGAAATTGACAGCATAATAATATTCTTTGGCATCAGTTTTTCATATTTTTCTAGCACACACACAACATGCACGCAAATAGAAACACACGCAAACACAAACACACAAGTGGAGTATGTACATTGGATGCGGGTAAAGATAATGCAGCAATCAAACACAATGAAACACACACGAAAAGATAACACGATGCACAACAAAAATGGAGGTGTCTACGACTTGGATGCGCAGCAGCACGACATCCACCCCCTCTAAACCTGCGCATCCTCGGGATGAGCCAACTATCCAGGATCATCCAAGTCCACTAACAGGTCGAGTCCATCTTCTGTTTCTAGTAGACCTGTTTCTCCATCAGCTTCATCATCTATGTTCTCTGCTTCTTCTACTTGTCTTTCTTCTACCTGCTCTTCTTCTGTCAACGCTTCAAGTGCATATTCTTCATCTTCTCTTCTCTTGAAAATCTTGACTCGTTTTCCAGCAATGGGCACCCTCAATACTGTTCCATCTAATTCAGCCAACTCATAGGTACCATTGTCAAAAACCTCTTTCACCTCATACGGTCCAAACCATCTTTGAACCATTTTTCTCATGCTACTATGCTGATTCTCTAGACTACTGTCGTAGACTAGAACCCAATCTCCTTCTTTTATGGCTCTAGGCCTCAAGCGATGCCTTAAATCAAACATGTCCTTGTTTCTGAGTCGGGCTGCCTTCAAAGGATCAACTGCTAGCTGCACATCTTCTATCCTTCTCTCTAGTTGACGAATCCGAAGAGCTAGAAGTTCTTCCCTTGATAAATTCTCATGCCATGGAAGAACACTCCAAGTGAGAGCACAAATTTCTGTAGGCGTGACAGATTTTTGTCCATACATCAACTCTGCAGGCATGTATCCAGTAGTCACACTATGTGTAGAGCGATCAGCCCACAACGCAAAAGGTAGAAATCTCGGCCAATCCCCAATCCGACCTCTACAAGCTTTTGCCAATGCTTTAACTATCGACGGATGTCCTCTTTCACTCTTGCCATTTCCCTCTGGATTATAGGCAGTAGTAAGAGCCAATTTAATCCCAAGCCGTGAGAAAAATTCTCTAGCTTCATCTGCATCTAGCTCTTCACGATCAGCTGTAATCTTGCCTATACATCCATACCTGCAAAATATTTCTTCCAACAAGAATTTACATACTGTAGTGGTGGTCTTCGTCCGCAAAGATCTGCCTTCAACATAGTTTGTAAGATCCTCCCTCGCCAAGACAAGATATCTCATCTGCCAAAGTCCCACCGGCAAAGTAACCAAATCTACTACCCACTTATAATGCATACATAGTGGATAAGTCGGATGCAACTCATCACGATGTCGCACTAAAGAGTAAAGTTGGCAGTCCCTGCAAGTCTCCACAAAATGAGAAACATCTTTATACATCCCTTTCCACCAGTATCTTTCTTTGATTTTCTCATAGGTAGCCCACACACCTCTATGTCCAGCCCATGAGCTCTCATGAAACTCTCGCATAATCTGTATCTGCTTCGCTACATCACAAACTACTCTCAAGGGCAAGCCTCCTCTCTTCTTTGGATGCTTCCAAAGAAAACCATCTTTCAAGAAATACCCATAAGCCTTCCTTCTAATTTTCTTGAATTCATCATCTGTCCAATCAGCTCTTCGAGTCAATGAACTTAGATATTGTCCAATTTGCAGCCACTCGTCAACATAAAGTTCTTCAATAAAGGCTTCAACAGTAGATACATGACAATCATGAACAAGGACAGAAGCAACAAACTCTGTCTCATCATCTTCTGCAAGCATTGACTCCTCATCCTCATATCTCGCTCTAGATAGCATGTCAGCAACTGGATTATCTTTCCCTGCTATGTGTCAAAATTCTGGATTCAATGATTTGATATAAGCAATCCACCGAAGCATCACTATATCTGGAGTCGAGCAACTAGTAATCATGCCAAGCAAAGGCAAACAATCTGTTTCCACAACAACTGAAGCTCCAATAAAATACCCTTTGTCACACTTCAGTGCAGTGACTACTCCCCACAACTTTCTTTTGATCTGCGGATATCTCCTCTGTCGCTCATTAAGAACTTTAGCTCCAAAGCGGATAGCATATCTATTTCCATCAGCATCATCCTGTCCCACAGCCCAACCTATGCCAATAGGGCTAGTATCAACTGTCAACATGATCGGCCGTCCACACTAATAATCCGCCTTGCGTAGAGTAGGAGCTGATTGCAACAGCTTCTTGAGCTTACGCATGGCTTTTGAATGCTTCTCATCCCAATGAAATTTCTGCCCCTTTCGAAGTAGCTGATAGAGAACATCTGCTATATGAGCAAAATGAGGAATCCAAATCATGTAAAATACACAAGCTCCCACAAATCTCCGCACCTCTGAAGTAGTCGAGCAATACTCTGCAATCCTGTTTATGGCATCCACCTTTGCAGGAGAAGGCTTTCTGCCATAATATCCAACCATATGCCCAACTATGATGACTTCATTAACACCAAAGACAGATTTCAGCCCTAAAAGTGTCAAATTTACCTCCTCTAATCGTGTCAATATCTGCTCACAAGCAATCAAGTGGTCAGCCACAAACTGTCTACATCCACGCAAATCAAGACTTTCATTCTTTTCTTCTTCTGCACAACCCTTAATAGGCACATCATCTAGAAAAGGCATGGTATACTGCGGAATATAGTCTCGTAGAACTCTATGCATAGCATTCATCATATGAGCAACTGAGTTTGTGGCACCTTGAGGCAAGGTACACATCCTCACAAGACCAATAAGTGTCCGCATAGTAGTAATATCCCTGCTTTCCAAGGCAAGCTGAAACTGATCATAACCTGAATACAAGTCACCTAGAGAATAGATGGCTCGTCCTGCAAAAGCCTCACCAAATTCATCCACAACTGGACCTGTTCCCACATTCCTGATTGTCACTTTGTTCACGGACTGCATATCCTGAATAAATCTCAAAGTACCATTCTTCTTTGGTACAGTAAACCACCTGTTAGAATAGGGTGCAGAAGAGGGTTCCAAAATCCCCATTTTAATCTTCTCATTCAGCAACTCTATCAGCTTTGGCAAGTGTGCTTTAGGCACAGGTATAGGACGTATATTCCATGGTACATGAGGAATAGTGAAGATGACCATGGGTGCAACCAATTCGGGACTAATGCAGCCAATTTCATGTGGAAAGAAAGCAAATGCCTTACACGTCCAAGCATCTCTCTAAAACATTCTTTTTCCACTGGAAGCAAAAAATCATCATTTCCAATCTTCAATTCTACAAGAGTTTCAGCTGTAAACTTATGTCCAATATTTGCAGGGTCTCTCAACATAGGCTGCTTCATAGCTTTTTCAATCTGTTCATCACTATCAGAAGGAAGCGGGCCTGCAACTGGTTTAACCTTCTTATCAACTGTTTTATATTTTGTGTTAACCTTGGCATCATTCAAGCACTCTTTTCTTTGCTGCAATTTCTGCAAATTTTCAGCAACTTTCAACTCTGTTGGCTGAAAAATTTCAGCCTTTCGCTCTATGGACTGCATGGGTGCAGCCTGAAACTCTGTATGCAGAATTTTTTCTGCATTCAACTCTGTTGGCTAAATGGATTCAGCCCTCGGCTCTATGGACTGCATAGATGCATCCTGAAACTCTGTATGCAGAAATTTTTCTGCATTCAACTCTGTTGGTTGAATGGATTCAGCCCTCTGTAATTCTGTTAGCTGATCAAGATCAGCCATAATTTCAGTTTGCTGAGTTTTCTCAGCCTCTAACTCTATTTTGAGCATAAAACTAGAAATTTCTGGAAACATATCCAAGGTTTGCACAGGTATGATCTTTGAACCCTTACATACATCAGTTTTCAGCATTGCTCCCATCTCAAACAATGTATCTGCATAAGACATCCCTTCATACAATCCATCTACATGCTCTTCTGCTTGCAAAATACCTACATTCTTCAACTCTTTCTCCTTACGACCAATGTACTTCCTGGCAGCTCTAGGCAAATCTGAAATTTTCTGATAACTCACTGAACTATCTGAAGAAAAACCAACAAAATTATTGGAGAAAGACTGGCTGCCAGGAGGTGAGATCTCCTCTTTTCTCCGCTCCGTACCACTGGCGTCTCGCAAGACAGCGGTACCTAATGAAAATCCAACTTCTTCGCAGGTAGTGGTGCCTCACGCAAGGAGTCCCTGTTTCTCGGATGATTTACCCCAACAGCCATAAACTGAACAGCTCGCATACCATCTTTACTACGTATCCGCGCATAAGCTGACCCGTCATCCATCACTTTCGTTTCCATTCTTGCTTCTGTAATGAAAGGCTGTCCAAGAATAATCAGATAAGAGCAAGAATCCTGAACAAAGCAATGATAATCCTCTTCAACATTACCAATAGAAATTCTGATACTCGGACAAGTAGCATACATATCACCAGAAGTATTATTGGCGGCTCTCATGCGCTAGCCATGCTCTGCATCCATAGACCACTTGCCACTCTCATAAACACCTCGAGCAATAAGATTAATCTCAGAACCATGATCAACTAAAGCGACCAATGGAATTTGTTTCTCTCCAATCCTTACCACTGTCTCAGTGGTTGGTCTAGCCCAATGACTTCGTGAAAAATGGCTGCGAGGAATGAGGATAGGGGTATCATCATCTTCATACTGCATAGGCTGAACTATTTTCTCCAATTGCGGATTAACAGAAGCATTCTCAACCATCACTGCATCGTCATGCTCTTCCCCAAGAGCTCCATGCTACAATCCCTGTAAAGCAGGTCCTTCCATTGCATGTCGTTTCCTCCGCAAAAGATCCTGCATCTGATCGTGTATTTCTCTTCTAGCAATCCCAAGAGCTTCTCCAACAGTAAAAGTAACTTCACTATTCAAAAATTTTTCATGAAAAATCTTACTCATATCCGTTTGCATTTCAAGATCTGACAAAAGCTTGAATCCTAGCTCTTTTCTTGGTTGCCTCTTTTCTTTCTGCTTGTCTCCCATTGGTTGATCAGAACCTGTTTGAGCTGGAGAATTTGACATAGGTGGAGCTGTAACAGGTGGTGAAACAAAGTCACCCCCTCTAGTCTTTTTGGAGGAGCTAGGACCCTCCTCATCTCTTCTTCTCTTTTCCTCAACCATGACATCTAAACCCTGCATTTTAGCCATATAAGCAAAAATAGAATACCTATCAATAGGAGAATCCCATCCTGTTTCTCCTCGGATGCTAAATCCCACACAAGTCATAGTAGATGCCTGAACTTTCCCTCTTCTCGCTATCTCCAAGGCAGTGGAACATAAAGCAGAGTCTCCATCCGATTTCTGCTCAAGCTGGACTCCAAAAGCTGAAGCATCTCCTCTAACACTCACATAAGCTAATCGCGCAGCCATATCATCAACAAGCTTCTTCATACCTCCCTTACCGAAGTTCGTGTCAAGAGGAGCGCCAGTCTCTGTTAGCCATATCTTCCCATCTTGTCCCCAGAACACTACATTCTTCTTACGTGCTTCCTGAAAAGCATCACAATCTCTGCAGTGTTGGTGCTCTGTACTATCACACCAAATACATCGTCGCCCTTTTCTTTGACCAGCTGGAAAAGCAGTCGCTGGAGCAGGTGCTACAGCAGGTACTGACATAAGTTGCTCCTTTAACTTACGAACTTCATCTTTGACTGTTTCAATCGTCAAATCTGCCAAGCCTTTAATAACATCATCTATAGATAAGGGCACTGGAGCAGCAGGAACTGGTGGATTCACAGCAGGAGGAGTAGGCTTAGGCAAAGAAGTTGCAGCAGGGGTAGAAGAAGAAGTCTCCAAGGATTTTTCAGGAACTGATCCTGTATTACGATGCAATCTTACTCTCCTGCGCTGCTTCTTAACAAGAGCATTCACAGCATCAATGACATGTCTCCACTCAGTCTTTAAACCTGAATCAGTAGCTTGATCTTCCAAAAGATCATCCAACTTTTCCTGTAAATCAGCATTTGCAGCTTGTAAAAATAACTCCACTTTCTGCATCTCTAAAGCTTGCTGTTCAGTCCCATCTAACTGATCATAGCGTCTTTCAAACTCTCGCAGAAGAGCGGTAACAGAAAGTCCCTTATTAGGCATAGAAACCCATGCTAAAAAATTCCTGCGATTCATAAGACCTGTATCCTCCAGGAAATATTCATCTTTTAATGCCTTCTTAAATTCAGCCCAACCTACATGTGCTTCTTGAATTTTTGCTATTCGACCTTCAAGAGCACGCACCACGATCCGCAAGAAGTAGCGGCTCCAAATATCTTGAGAAACTCCAAAAAACTTCATCTTTTCTTCATACAAATGCAGGTAAATTGACACTTGCTGGCCATTAAACTGCTTCATCTCCTGTTGGACAGCTTTCAAGGCATCCATAGTATCACTGTCACGTTTTGCGTGAGCTTGCTGTTGCATATACATGGTAAATGACTGAAACAGGTTCTTCATGACATTATCATCTGTCATCTCTTCTTGCGAGTCTCCCATCTTGCTGAAAAAAAATGACGCAGCACTTTCACATCGGGTTCACTAGAAATGTCGTAGAGTTCACGCAAGGGCTGCAGAACACGGGGTTCAAGGTACAGCAATGGAAGAGACTAACAAGAAGAAAATTGAATTGTTGATGCCAAAGTACACTATATTACTTGTCAAGTGAGTTACATGAAGTTCATGTTCAGAATAATCTGAAGTTTCTCATAAACTGTTTACATTCAGGTTTTTGAAGACAGTTATATATTTGGTACATAGGCTTGAGGAGACTTGAAGAGTTCTGCTGGGCAATAATTCTGAGCTTTTTCTCGATTTAAACATTGAGCAATCAACCCATAAATCAGCCCAACATTCAGCGCCAGTTCAAAGCTACTCTCAGCATTCAAATTTCAACAAAGTTTATAATTCCAACTAGATCGTCTAATGGAAGAATCAGCCAACTCTGATATCTTTTACGTGACCTTGAAATGCTGAAAGTGATACCTATAATCCTTAGCAACAATTTTGTTATTACCACATGCTCATGGAATGACACATGCTTTATGAACTGTAAATGCAAAGTCACTGCCGTGTTTGAGAGCTCCTCAAAACCAATCAAAGTAAGCCAACATCTGACGCTCTTCCAAGATAGAGCATTCACTGCAATTTGTAAAGCTTTTACAGCTAGATCAAAACATAAATTCAGTGAGGATTATGACGACAACGTGAGCACCCCGCAGTAAGGTGCTGATCATATCTGGAATATGCTGAAATTCATGACACTGCATCACAGTTCATAAGCTGATCGAAAACACTATGTAAATCTTCCAAGCTCCCACACTTATTATACCTATCAATAAGAACATTACCAACAAGAAGGACCGATTCAAAGCCACTTTTGATAGCATTCCAATGTACTAAGCAACCCTGTCACAATGTTCTGGAATTTGTACAGTTCTTCAAGGTTCCAATAATATCTGCTTTTCTCAGTTCCATACTTGACTGTGTGTTAGGACACATGTGATCGAATTTGGAGCCCAGGGCCCAAGGAAGCACTGTTCTGATTCAATAGAGGCTTTTCATCACCGAGGGTTCAACAGGTTTCAGTAAGAAGTCTATTCGGGCCTCAGATTTGACATCCTCAGGGCAGGAACAATGCAGTACAGGTGGCAGACTGTTCTGCGAAGCTACTGTGGAGCTTAAAGCACCGCCAATTGCATCAAACTGCACTGCAATGCAGCTGCTTCAAGCATATCTAAGAGAGGGATCAAACTCCACCACAGAGTGATGGCAGCCACATTGTCTTTTTCATCACAATTTGGAAGACTACTATGATTGTTTTGAACATATTCCCCTAGTAAAACACAAGCATATTTCCCCAGTAAAGAGGTAGCAAACTCTTGCAGATGTTTCACTAATTCTGGAGATCATTGAAAGCATTCACAGCCTCAGTATACAACATGCTGCTGAGATTCTAAAGGGCCATGGCTATCAACAATCATCATAGGGCGTCCACATCATGCTACACTGCGTTTCACTGCAGGTTGTGCATCAAAGCTTGAAGCCCCTTCCTCAGCCTTCCCCTTCGTACACTAAACCAGCCCTCTGAATCAGGTCCCAAAGCATCATCCACCTGATCTATGAAATTTATCTTGAGCTCAGACACGGTGACCCAACAGTGTGCTGTGGTCTACATGACAGCCACTATCTTTCTACTTCTGTTTACAGACCACGGCATCCAAAGCTGAAAACGCAAGGACTGGGAGCAGTAGAGCCAGTCGTCAGGTTGTCTCCAACCCTGCAGGAGGTTGAAAACTGAAAACCGAGTCTTTTGCCAAATAAATGCAGAGTAACCAGGTCTGAAATTAAGTTGTGCAGCTCCCAATCTTCTCTTCTCCTTTCTCTCTCTCTCTCTCTCAATCGTCACGACCCAAGCAGCTAGCAAATGGCACAAAGGATCATTGGTTTAAGTCACAGGAAGGGCTTCTTGTTTGACAGCAAGGGGCATACTGTGCCGACAATCACACCGTCCGGGCGCTGTCTGCAGTTGTAGTAGCACAGGGAATATCGACGCTCGAAGGAGAGGAGAACGTACAAGTTGATCTGGCGCAGAAGGTGGCCTTCAAAGGAGAAGCTGGAACTTCTCTTCTCCTCTCTCTCTCTCTCTCTCTCTGCGCCAACCCACAGATCTACAGTCAAATCAGGTTGCTAATGCAGGGATTGCTAGAATCCAACCACCCTCAGTTTCAGTCAGGTGAAGGCAAACTCCGCGAAACATGCTCAGATTTGGAGGAACACAAGCTGGGTGCAGGGTAGGACAGCAAATGGTCACTTTGCTCTTGATTTTGGTCGCTGCTCTGACTGGTAAACTGCAGCCAGCAGACAGTTCCTGTGTTGAACAGAAAACAAAGCTTGATGGAAGCTTCACAAATAATGTGAACGTCAAGCTTATTTTGTCATCAACCAGTTCACAAGGAGGTAGACCAGTAAGCTCCAAGCACACAGCAAAAGCTTTGAACTTTTCCTGCTGTTCAAGTCCAAGAACAGGTAGAAGGTCATATGTCTTTATTACTGCTTTGTTTTTGAAGTACTGTACGGGATATGATGGTTGAGACATCCGAGCAAACACTCTAAATGAAACACTTGCAGCATTGAGGTCCACTCCATTCCCATCGTTGTCCTCTGCATGATTGTAAGTCGACGAGTCTTCTGCTTCCTTTGCCTTCCTCACCTACAACAGCTCCATCCATCTTGTCTCTCCTTGTCGATAGTCTTCCTCCAGTTCTCCCCCTGTAGCTTCTACTTTCCTCCCCGTTTTCCTCCCCGGTAGAGAGCGAAAAAGCTCCTCCTTTTCCCAGAATAGGCTAGCCCCCAAAAAGGACCAACAAATTTAGTTGCTCCTATTAGCAAGGTGATCCACGTAATTCTCATCATTCATGTCATGGTCATTTGGGGATGTAAGATTTGCTTAAGTCCCAAAATCCTTAGACAAACTTCATAATTTCACCTTCATCTCCATCTTCGATATCAACTTCGATGTTCCCTTGTTTTTGCGGGTCTCCACCACCAAAGCACATCTTGTTTGTTTTGAGGATTTGAAGTCTGTCCTACGCTTTTCTTAGAATTCATCATTGAAATTGACAGCATAATAATATTCTTTGGCATCAGTTTTTCATATTTTTCTAGCACACACACAACATGCATGCAAATAGAAACACACGCAAACACAAACACACAAGTGGAGTATGTACATTGGATGCGGGTAAAGATAATGCAGCAATCAAACACAATGAAACACACACGAAAAGATAACACGATGCACAACAAAAATGGAGGTGTTTACGGCTTGGATGCACAGCAGCACGACACTGGTTTTTCGCGTGTACAGTGCACGTCTATAGGGCCTTTCTCTGGTAGTGCAAGTTATAACGATTAGATCTATATCTAGTAGGCAGATCAATTGGGGCCACAAAGTCTATTCCCCACTTCTCAAAAGGCACTAAGTCCAATATAGGTATCAAAGGTGTAGTAGAACTCTTATAAGGACGACCCAAGACATCACATTTCTGACAATAATAATAAGCATCTTTAAAGAGGCTAGGCCACCAATAACCAACTAATAGAACTTTCATTGCAGCTAATTCACCGCCAAAATGGCCACCAAATGGCTCATCATGCAATCGATAAGAACCATTGGGACTTCATCTTCCCTTACACAGTGTTGATAGATACCCTCACATGGAAATAATTTATAAGGGTAACCCCCTAATAGTCCATAGGAGTGTGCTTGCATTAAAAATTGTAGCTTTCGTTGTTTATCAACACCAGGTGGATATTGAGCAGTGCTAAGAAAATTTGCAATATCAACATATCATAGAACTTGCATCTCCATCCTAAAAAGTGATGCATCTGGTAAATCATCCTCCACACCTTCTTCCTTATCAGAGGTTAATAATCATGAAAGATGATCGGCTAGAACATGAGCTCTACCAGGACGAGTAACTATTTGAAAATAAAATTCTTGAAATAACATCCAACGAAATAAACGTCCCAAAAGTTCTACTTTATTAAGAAAATACTTTAACGCCTCATGATCCACATAAATTGTAAATGTATTCCCTAATAAATAATGATTAAATTTTTCCACTGTAAATACCATTGATAAGCATTCTTTCTCAGTAGTAGTATTATTTCTTTCCACATCACTTAAATTACGGCTTGCATAATAAATTGGATGATCCACCTTATTGTCATCAGCTTGGCATAAAACTACTCCCACATCATACATAGATGCATATGCATGAATATGGAATCCAATCCGGGGGTGCCAATACTGGTCCTTCAATGAACTTTTTCTTAAGAAATTCAAATGCTTCTTGACAAGCAACCACCCAATTAAAAGGAGTATCCTTTCATAGAAATTTTGTCAAATGTGAGACCATTTTTGCAAAATCATAAATGAATCCTTGATAATAATTTAGATGCCCCAAAAATCCACCAATTGCTTAAGGTTTTTTGGAGGTGAAAATGCAAAAATCTTAGAAAATTTAGCCGGATCCATAGCCATGCCTTCTTTAGAAACGATATGCCCCAACAACCTTTCTTTTGGCACTCCAAAAACACATTTATCAGGGTTCAAGGAGATACCTACTTCATCACTATGCTCAAACACTTGCGCCAATTGATCAGGCATTTCTTTTGCTATCCCATAGACACAAAAATCATCTAGAAAAACTTACATCCATTGTTGAGGAAAATCTTGATAAGTGGTAAACATAACTCTTTGAAATGTTGCAAGTGTGTTGGAGAAACCAAAAGGAATTACTTTATAAGCGAATGTATCCCATTCAATAGTAAAGGTAGTTTTGGATTGATCTTCAGAAAGAGTCAACACTTGATTGTCGCCGCTAAACCCATCCATGAAAGAATATAGCTCATGGCCTGCAACTTTATCAAGTACCTGAACTGTAAATGGCAAAGGAAAATGATCCTTACATGTTTTGCTATTTAGCTTTCTACAATCAACACAAATACGAATCTTCTTACTGTTCTTCTTGGATACTACCACAATAGGGAAACCCATTCACTATATGTAACAAGATAAATAAATCCCACATCAAGAAGCTTAGTAATCTCAGCTTTGACCAGAACTGCACACACAAGATTTGTTCATCGTTGGCATTGACATATGGGTTTTGTGTTTGGTTCTAGATCAATATAATACTCACAAAGTTCAACTTTAATACCTTTAAGGTCAGTATAAGACCAAACAAATTCCTCTTCGTGTTCTACATACATTGTTTTGTTTTTAGTATCCAATCTTCGAAATAATCTTTCTCTATTTTTCCTAAGCATATAATTTGATGTTGATGGTTCATACCTCTATTTTGCACGTCTATCAGCGCGTCTAAATTGCAGGATAAATGCGCGTCTATTCTCGTCAAAAACTTACAGAGTAAACGCGGTTTTTGACGTGTAGATACACGCGTGTATATACGCACAATATGAATATATCTAGTTTTTTATAAATATGATTATATATTTACGTAGCGCATCTATATGCGCGTCTATGTGGACATGTAACTTTGACTATAAGCGCGCTTTTAGACGCAATACGGTAGATGAAGAAATAGACACGGTAATAAACGCGCCTGACATTTTTTTTCACAGTTCAAATATTGCGTCTAAAAGCGCGTCTATGGAGCCTTTTTGTTGCAGTGTTGGTTTGTATTGACTATATTACAAAGTGGGTAAAAGTGAAAGTGCTTAAGACAGATAAAGCCATTGATGTGGCAAAGTTTATGTATGAGAATATCATTACATGTTTTGGTTGCCCACTAGAATTAGTAAGTGACCAAGGTTTCCATTTCTTGAATGGTATTATTAGCGAGCTAATGGAAATATACAAAATTAAGCATTGCAAATCAACATCTTATTATCCCTGAGCTGATGGGCAAGTTGAAGTAACCAATTCCATTGTTTGTAAGATTTTAACTAAAACAATTGCTTTTCACAGGCGAGATTGGGATAAACGTTTGTATGAGGCATTATGGGCCTATAGAACCACTTATAAGGTAACATTGCAAAATATACCTTTCAATTTGGTTTATGGAACTAATGCTATTTTTCCAATTGAGGAAGAGTTTTCTACTCTACGAATCGCCCTCTCATTACGATTACGTGAGGGTGAATCATTGAAGCAAAGGATTTTACAATTGGTGAGGTTAGATGAAGAAAGATTGTTAGCTTTACAGAGCTTAGAAGCAATGCAAAAACCTCGTAAAGCTTGGCATGATCAGAATATCAACATAAGAGAGTTTAAAGAAGATAATTTAGTTTTATTATATGATAGTCACTATTATAAATATCCTGGGAAACTCAAAATTTGTTGGTTAGGACCTTTTACGGTTGTTAAAGTTTATGATAATGGTTCTCTTGATGTACAATATATTAATGCTTTAAATGAGAAGTTAGAGTTAATGGCCTTGGCCTTAAACATTTTGTGACTTATTTTAGTTAGGTATAGTTAGGTAAGTGGTTAGAATGACCCCTTAATATTTAGATTTCTTTTCTCTTTTGGGATTTTTAATGGGATGCAGGTATGGCTTTTCTGTGGATGGATGCGCTTTATCGTCATCTTGATGGTGATAGTTGTGATTCTATTCATGTTGGGCCTTATAGTATTCCACGTTTTCAAACGCATGACAGGTTTTTATATGCACCAAGGGGAGAGGCCTATTGTAGTTATTTTTTTGTGATCATTTTTTGTTTGCAATACCATCCACCATTTGGTTGTAGACATTGTCAGTGATATCTTTTCGTGCATGCTCAGCTCCTGTGTTGGTAGTGTCACACATATTTTTGACGCTATGGTACCACTACCATGCAGGATGCTATAGGCTACACTTATCAGCGCCATGATTATGATAGTGATTCTCACTTAAGCGTGATGTTGCTCAGTCTAGGGTGAGTAGAGAGCAACAAGAATTTTCCTAATATGAAGCTGTTTTTTACCGTTTTACTCCATCATATCATCCCGATGTTCAAGTAAACGTTAGTTGTCCCTGTTGGGTTTACATCTGTTGGTATATGGATGCAACCGAGGGCTACTCTTTAGGATGCTTACCAGTGGCACCTATGCCCTATTATGATGATGTAGCTGCGGCTCTGCTCCATGATGTGATGGAGGTTTTTAGCAATGCACCTGATAGTCGGTCTATGACATCTCATGTGTCTACATTGGAGGCTATTCATGAGCATTCTATATCTGTTGGTTTAGTTGATAGGCTTGACTTAAATAGTGTGGATGATTTTGGATTTGGGTTATTTTCCGTAGTAGAATATCTTAGAGAGTTTGAAGATTTCAATTTAGCTATTTTATTTTCTTAGAGTTTTTTTGGGTTTTTAAATTTATTCTAAATATTTAAAAAAAACATACACAACAAATAATCCTTTAAAAAATAAATAAAGAAAAAAAACTTTTGGTTTTTTGATACCTTTATGTTTTGGGTTTTTCCACAATTAAGTTTAGTTAGTCTTCACATGGTTAGGTAGTTAGTTGCACACACGGTTGGGATACTCCTTTAGTGCTAGAAGCTCATTATAAAGAAGTTTGACTAGATGGCCAGTTTCTAAATAAGTTTCACTCTTAATTGATCTAAAATATTAATGGTTTGGTTGAATTTTGTGCAGGTTTGATGATTCTTGCAATTTATGAACCCCTACGTGTTTATATTCGCATTATTTTGGAGTTGCAATATCCATGTACATAACAGGTTGTTTCATATCTAATTTATCTATTTATATTTGTTTCAAATAAGAGAATGCTAAAAATATAACTTGATTGAAATCATTTAAAGTTTTTCAAACCTAAATACCTACCAAAGAAACACAAAACTCAATTTTTAAAAACACAAATACACCAAAAGAGATATATAACCAATTTAGTCTATATGAGAGTCCATCCACATGGGATAGGGCTTTAGCACCATGGCGTGATTGAAAGGGGGTGATGTGTGTGCATGACCTAGTGAATTTCATTGTATGGAAGTCTGATTGGGAATCCAATTGAGTTTTTCCCTATCTTTTTGTCTCTTTTCTAGTGATATGTGGGGTAGCTGAATAACAAGGTTCTCTCCACGAAATTTTGACTAGGAATAGGGTGGATGAGAGATGCTGCGCTGATGAGTATCTTTGCTTATCCTTTGCCCAGATAGAGTGACTAGTATTATGTGCTAGATTAGATTCCTCGAGCAAAGTTGTTGAGTTGAAATGTTTGACCGTTTGATAAAGTGATGTATTCTTAGCCTTCTAGAGAATCCTTTATTTTTTTAAAAAACTTAAAATCCAATCCAAATAATAAAAGTTCGAAAGAGTATATATATTTATTCTTCGAAAGGCAAGAAAGAAAAAAAAATGAAAAAAATGAAAAAAAATGCCATGAGACTATAAGGTTAAATTTAAAAAAACACCAAAAGAAGATAATCATCGCCTCTAAGGTCCTGGTAGGCTGTAGGGATTTCTTTGATGGGTGCCCTATGTTCCATGCCTTGCATATCTTTGGGGTGGGACCTTTTGGGAAGGGTAATAAATGTATATACTCTGTTGGTATTTGAAGAAAGCCACTACTATTTTTTTAAAAAAAACAAACAAACACTCTAGATAGTTAGAAATTAGGGACCATTGACTAGTTGTTCTAGTAGAACATGGAGGATTAGCAACTGAACCATACGAGTCCTATTTAGTGTCCTAATATTAGCTTGCTTTGTTTGGGTTCTTTGCTAGGCATGGACCTTATCAGTGAGGCTATTTTGGAAGCAATATTCCTAGTAGGATAGTAGTGTGGCATTTTCTTGCCTAGAGGGATTATTGTTGTTTAGTGGCTCTAGAAAGCTTCCTAGTTGGTATATTCTATGCACTAGATGAAGCTATGTAATGCACTTATGTGGGGAAAGTGAGTAAGGGAAAATTAATATGCACAAGTTTTTACACAACTTAATTGATTATTTGTTTTATTGGATTTATAATATGTCACCAATAAATATTTTCCTATCTTTTCAGTATCTACTAGTTTTCTATATGTGGTTTTGTAGTTATTGTAGCAGTGCTCACGAGGATGCTTCGCAATTATTGCATCGAGAACATTAATTCACATTCGTGGAGATTCTGTACAATTTCTAGACCTTGACACCATGTGTCAAACTAGTCTCTTGAGCATGGGTGGTGAAGGCATTGGGTGTTAAACAAAGCATCCATTCAAGTTTATTTTGTAGTATGTAAAAAGGGATTCCACTCAAATGTATATATCTAAAAATATCATTCATTGGAAGTACAAAAGGGAAGGGAAGGAAATGAATTAAAAGAAAATTGGGAAATTAGCAAGAGAAGAGGGTGTTGGAGAAAGGAGGGGTTGTGAAGAGGATGGAAGCGCCATGAATAAGAAGTAGAGAAGAGGAGAGAAGATGCCATGACCCCCACTCTTCATCTTATAAATCATAACCAGGAGAACTCTTCGGGCTATCCTTTTTATATTCAAAAGGGGATTGAAAGAGGGAGAGAGAACTAATTATTGAGGAGAAGATGTATGTAAGAACACTCACCAATTAGTGTCCCAAAGTTTGCCCAATTAGACACGTGTGGCAGGGTGGCTTTATCACTAGTATCCCAAACACATAGCTCATCTTCGATGTTGCAAGAGAAAAGAAGAGAGATGTCATCCTCATGTCAAGGGGAGAGAAGGAATTGGAAGAGGAGGGAGATTGGGAGATGGTGCCATCATCTTCTTGAATGCCATCTCCTTGGTGCCATTATTGGAGAGAGCGAGAGAGGAGGAGGTTTCTTGAGCCAATCACAACTAGAAGATGGACCAAAAATTGTAGTTGGCGAAGACAAATAGGGGAGAATTGAAGCTAATACCTTCTACATGATCATTGCCATGCCTTCCCTTTGAACATGGAAATGGCAGCTTCATGTACCCACCCAAACAAAGATTACAAACTTGGAGAAGGATTTTCCTTCTTCAATTCGTTCTACTTCCTGTAGGATTCTGTGGCCAAGCCCTTACGATATGCAATTATTTGTCTCTCCCTTCATAAGTCATCTCCTTGTAAAGAAGCCATATCTATAGTTATTAAACTCTCAATTAAAGCTTAATAGTTTTATCTCATACATACCATTTCCATTGCTAATGAGCAATTAGTGTGTAAGAAGTTGGGAGGAAGTAAGAATGATGATTACCTGTTTGAGACAACTGGGTGGAAGGTAAATCTTGGTCGGATTGCAAAGGACACAGTTTCCAAAAGCGTAATTGCGACTCTCCTACTTTACATAAATGCCTAAACTCGTTTAATAAAAATAAGTGATTCAACATAAACATTTCTTTGGTTTAGAATTTTTATAAAATATCTTTGAATATAATTTTCAAATCTAAATAGTTGTTAGAATCTATGTAGGTCTTATTTTATATTTTAAAAATCAAAAATAGTAAAAAATGCTTTAAAATGGTTTAAAAATGACATATATAATTTTTTTAAAATTTTTTGGTTGAACAATTATGAGATCTCATATTTTTATAATAAGTTATACACTAGGAAGAGTATTTTAATTTTTTTTGAAGATGTTTAATATGTCTCAAAAATAAAAAATAGCTATTTTGGATGAAAATTACAGTATTTATTGATAGAAATCATATTTTTAACTCAACAAAAATTAGGATCTTTTATAAAAAAGAGAGAATATAGTTTTAGATGTTTATACGAACTTTCTTGGGGCTAGAGAAAAAGAAAATCGATTTGATATTATTACTTTGAAACATTATTAATATAAAATATGGTGTGTCTAACTTTATGCAAATTAAAAGTGTTAACAAGGTATTAAGTTATACCAATATGGGACAAGGATAATTGTTTTAAAGGAAAATTAGAGTTATAGATTTGTGGAATGTTAGTTGATTTATTTTGAATGTTTACTCATGAATAAATAATAATAATAATATATCATATAAAGGTAGAGAAAAGATACTTTAAAGGGAATTTAAATGGAGATGTGTAGATAGATTTATTGGGTTTATGCTCTAAAATTGATTTCTTTAGAGATAGAAATCCTTGGTTTAGTATTTTAGTGTCCAATATACAGATAGAAACAAAGTGCAAGATTAAGCAAGCTTACTGAGTTTTCGATATTAGGTTAGTTGGACTACTACAAACGAGTGTTGTAAATATTGAGGAAGGCTAGAATAAATCATAGAAATTAGTTAGCAATATCACCTATTTAGTGCAACAACTCCTAGGAGTTGGCTTGATAACCTAGTTAAAAGTTGCTTGGTCTTTGGCCAGTCACTCCCTTATTAAGTGTCGTGATATATTGAGGGTTGAAATAACTTGCTTTTTAATTTATTTTTATTGTTTTTGTTTGCTAAATGGATGGTTTTACATGATTATTGAATGGTTTGGAAGTGGTTTGAGAGTGTTTTTGATAGGGTGGAATGGGTTTTGATAAGCTCATGATGTTTTTCAGTAGAGACATGAGGCTCTGTTAGGTTCTCTTAAGGTTCTATTTGGTTTTGATAGCTTCTTTTTTGCTCTGTTTTTCTTCTATGTGAGGGTTTGGGATGATGATTCATAAAGTTTGAGGTTTTTTAAAATCTCATTGAATGGTTTTTGATGATTTCGATTGGTTTTAGTTGAGTTGGATGCTTCTGTTGACCTTTTGAAATTCTCTATTGAGCTTTTGTAGAGCCTTTATTCTGTTCTGTATGCCTCTATAAGTGTTCTATTGAATGAGAGTGTGACTTTGGGAAAATTTTCTAGCCTTGGAAAGAGGTGAATGAAAATAAAAAAGAGCTCAAGGAAGTGGAAGAAGCAACTACTAAAGACTTAAGAGAAGACTTGAGTGAAGTGATAGTAGTGAGTTGTGAAGAGTCATTGTAGTGTCTTGGTGAATTTTCATATCAACACACCTCTTGGGAAGGGCATCCACAACCAGAGAAGGGCTATTGTGAGTGATTATTGAGTATTGTGGTGAGGATATGATTTAATATTGAGAGAGATAGAGAGAGAGAGAGACAATTCTATGCCAAACAATGTATCTACATATGAGAGATTGTGAGAGAAGGCTATGGAATCTTTGAAGATAAATCATATCTGATATCTTTCCATTCAAATTAGAGTAATTTTTTCTACAAAGAATTCTATGAAAAATATGAAGAGCATGATGGATTTTGTTAAAGTTAAAGTCGTGGGAAGGTTGTTTTTATGAATTTGCGTGAAGGTTTCTTGTTCATGGTGTTCTTTTCATTGTTGAGATCATATCAAATATGAAAAAGATGGTTTTGTTGATAATACAAGAAAATGGGGATTCTTAGAGTAGAATCCCCATTTTCCTTGGTATTTCTCTTGGGGATCTAGCCAAAGTTAAGGTTCTTTTGGGCTTTGTTAAGAGGAACCAACAAGTCCATCTTGCAGTAGGGAGCTAGGGTAGACTGAGGGATTTTAAGATTTCAGTTAGTGCTAGCATTGGACTTAGAATCATACCCCTCTAACATTGGTGGAGTATCAAAAGATAGGTCTTTCAAGGGCGCAGTTAGTGAACATATTAGGATTAGAAGCAGGGTCAAAAGTGTGGGATTTTAACTTAGCATAATCCACCATGGCCTTCAGGTACTCCAACCATTTTAAGTTAGATTTTACACGGACTAGGCTAGCATCAATGTGCAAAGTGAGGTGTTTAGAGGGTTTTTGGTCAATTGTGATTTGCTCATGTTAGAGAGAGAACTAGGGAGAGAGAAAGAGGAGAGAGAAGACTGCAGAAGAGAGGGAAAGACTGCAAGAAGAGAGAGAAGAAGAGTGACGAGGAGAGAGAAATACTAGATTTAGAGAGAGAAAGATAGGAAAGAGAGAGAAGCCATAGAAGCTGTGAGCAAGATGGGAGAGAAAGACTGTAATTGTATTAATGTGTCAACAAGATAACATAAATTACATGTCCTCTCCTTTTATACTAATGTCAGTGTGACATGGCAATACACACTAAATTCCTCATTCCCAGCTTCTTACAATCCATCCCTTCCCAAAAGTTTTTTGTCCTAAAAAACAAACCTGAAAGACTAGAAAAGGATAGATGAAACAGAGTACTACTCTGATACAAGGGCTACAAAAATAGGAAAAACACTAATTTGTACTGAGTAATGGATAGGATCATAAGTGGAAAAGTGAATAAGCCATATGAACATCCATTTTTGAAATGATAAAACTGAAAACTAAACCATCATAACTCCAAGAAAGGACACCTGTAAGAAATAGACAACTTGTTGTCTACTACAGAACCTGATGTAGTAAAATGGATATATCTTGTGATGGGCATATCCAAATCAAGTGTGCTATGAGTCAAAAGAAAACTGATTGGACATACTTGCAACCCATATAGATATCCTTCTTTTGTAATCAACCCGGAATTGAAGCTAAACCAAAATAGTAAGCTGTCCAAAAACTGTCTGTAGTAGAACAAGAGATAAATGGACTAATTTTCAACCAAATAAACCTCTCAAAGATGAAGATTCTGAACCCCAATATGGACGTTGGCCTAATGAAGGTGCAAAATCCTGCTCAAAACCTCCTGGATCAAAAGGTATTCCATCATAATGATTGTCCAAGAGAATAGAATGCCCATCAACCACATACTCCAATCCACCCGGATCAAATGGATACGATTAAGTATCCCCATAATCAAGTCCATGATCACATCCATAATCTCCCAGATCATAGGGAAGCACAATGCCATCTTCATATTCGTGTATGCCCAAATCATGTATTATATCATCATCAAACATGTGCTAGTCATCATAACAATGATCAAGGTACTCATTATCAAATGCATTCAATGGCTGTTGTAAACCTTGATTAAGTGTAAATTGATGCTCAAGAATATCATCATGAGGTTTCTCTAAGAGTCTAAAACCTTCAGCATAACCATCTACATCTGCAAGTGCCTCATGTGATTCATCAACGAAGATGCCATCTACTTGTACATCCTGCTCTTTATTGTTCCCTTCTTGTACATCTTATTGGTCTTCTTGCTCATCCTCTTGTTGATCATGTTGTTCATTATCCAAATCTTGTTGTTCAGCTTGTGCATTGTTCTCTTCTTCATCATCAGCACTTGGAAAAGAACTCATCATTACATTTGGGTAATCATGAGGTATGAACTGATTGGGATATGGGGTACCATGGTAGTTATAAACTTGTTGTTGATCAAAGCTAGAAGAGTACTGATAAGCATGACCATTACTGTCACATCCATAAGAACTGGGCTGCTCAACTAAGAGAGCTTCACAAGTATAATCATAACTATGTTGCTGAAGAGGTGGATGCTCATAAGCATAAGCATGTTGTCCATAATAGCCATTCTGCTGCCAAGGTTCAATGGAATGATACTCTGCATTATGACATGGTACATCATGTTTATAAGCATTAACATGCTGTCTAGATGTACTTGCATACTACTCATGTTCATTTGCATGTTGTTGCTGCTCATATTCATAAAATGCATGCAGATCATAGTGTGTACCATCAGCATATACATGTTGACATAAGCATAATCATTTGATTCAAGTCTTGCTCTTTTTTCTATGTCCGCCTTCATAAGAGCAATATACCGATCAACTAAAACTCCAAGTTTGTCAATATTAGCCTGTGTTTGAAGCCAACCTTGTTCACCAGAGCTGGAGCTATTGATCTCAGCTGCCATTGTAGTCAAGTTGCTTTAAAAATCTTCTTGTTTGATGAGCATCAACAAGGCTGCATTACTTTTCTATTTTTGTTCTTGTCTTCCACAAGGTGAATTGCGTCAATAAGCTATGTCAACTGCTAAGATCAGCATTGATGCCTCTAGTAGCAGCTGGTTCATCTCTTCTTTGGAATCACTTCTAGGACACAGCTGTCTCAAGCAACTTGGCATTCAGGTTTACATCCTTCATCACTGGAGTCATTGCCAAGCTCATCGATGTTTGGACAGGCAGGGCCAGAGCTTCTGCAGACCAAGCTACCAACTTGTCTGCCCCCTTTCACACAGCTTGAACCCTTCTAGAGATGGACTTACTTTTGAGGGTTCAAAGAAGTTGAGACCTTGCAAGGTCAATGAGGTCAAGGTGAATACTGTCTCACGGGAGCTCCACTGAGACAAAACACAAAGGGAAAGGTTGGGATTTCACCTAGGTGTGCGAATGTTGCTCTGAAAAGTAGCCAGTCATCACTTGTGGCACAAGATGCTTATGGGGATCCGTTTCCAAAGGCTCCTTCCTGTGAAAACTCTTCCACAACCCTGACTTACCAAGAGTCTGATTATGAATTGACCAAACATGACATGGCTGTGTCAATTGTGGAGATGCTTGGAAACTCTTCCACCAAGCTGGTTCATGGAAATGCACTGTACAAGCTTGGGAAGTATGCCAGGGCTTCCAAGAAATATGAGAAGGCAGTGAAGTATATTGAATATGACAGTTCTTTCTCAGATGAACAAAAGAAGCAAGCCAAAACGGTTAAAGTGAGCTGCTATCTTAACAATGCTGCCTGTAAGTTAAAGTTAAAAGACTATAAGAAAGCTGCAAAAGCATGTAGTAAAGTGCTTGAGATGGACTCGCAAAATGTTAAAGCTTTATATAGAAGAGCACAAGTATACATTGAAACTGTTGATCTAGATCTTGCAGAACTGGACATAAAAAAAAACATTGGAGATAGACCCTCAGAACAGAGATGTGAAGTTGGTAGACCATCTCCTCCTGTGTCGCCTCAACATGACAGTGGCTTACTTTCAGCTTCAACAGCAAAGTTGCAGAAGCTTAGCATTTTGGATGATAAGCCAGTCATTATTCCAGATCACCTACAGGTCTCAGAGGTAGATTGAACTCAGTTAAATTGTGGTAGCTTTGAGGATGACTTCGACCCAGTCTATTCAACTAACTTTGTTAATGAGGATGATAGGAAAGTTTTATTTCTGGTGAGGATAATCTACCAACCAATCAAGAATTGTCTACTAGAAGAAAATACAGCTCTCACAGCTTGGTTTGTAGCAATCTAATAGTTGACTACTGCTGAGAGCCAAAGACTAATAAGATGTGCAATAGCTTCTAATGTGTTGGAGAAACCCTCTGTAACCACATAGAACTTAAAAAATGCTTGTCTAGGAAGCAAAGCAGATGGAGCTGAATGATCTGTGCTATTCTCAAGCATCTGTCCCTGATGGGTAAAACAAGTGGCAAATGCTTCCGCAAACTACTGACCACTTCAAATCAATCACCATAGATGCATTCAATGCACCGCATAGACAGAGCTGTCAAAAACTCCAACTGTAATTGCTTTTGTTGCTTGCCATTCTACTCTATCATTTCCATCATTTCTTCCAGGCTTTTTATGGTGACAATAGTAGATTCTCTGAGCATATCCAGCTCAAACCTATCATCTTCGAATCAAAACAGGTTCTCTTCATATTGGTTCTTTTGCATGTGCTTGAAAGAGCAGTTTTCACTTCCAAATGTCACAGAGACCCAAACATCATTGAGAACAGAATGTGCAAACTTTGACTGATGACTTACCAGTCGTTCTTCTGCATACCCCTCCACCTATTGAACTTGATGATGTCGGAGTACGGTTGGTGTTGGAGTATTGTTCGATGAACCTCCTCTCTTACTGATTGCTTGAAAGGGTAGTCAGCTGTTCTTCTGCACACCCCTCTACCTATTGAACTTGATGATGTCAGAGTACAGTTGGTGTCGGAGTACTGCTCGATGAACCTCCTCTTTGGCTTTGCTCCCATAGGCTCGACTGCGCTCCTCGAACTTTATGATTTCGGAATACTGCTCGATGAACCTCCTGGCAATCAAAGAAACTACTAGACCATTTGAAAAGAATTCTTGCTAATAAGCCTGTTGCCGTCAAAAGTGGGCATAAAATTGTTGAAGTGAAGCCCCAAGGAGTCAGCAAGGGTATTGTGGTTGAAGATTTGATGCGTTCAATGGTAAGAAATGGGAAGCCTCGAGGGCTCATATTGTGTGTTGGAGATGACAGGTCACATGAAGATATGTTCAAAAGTATATCTGCCTAAACCTCTAAAAATTCCGTCAAGTGAAGCTGAATCTCCAAAAAAAAAAATCGTAGCCCTCTGCCAATGTAGCTTTGGAAGGAGAGGTTGCAATGGTTAAGGATGAGCTAAGGGAGCATGAGGATTTCCCACTCATATCAGCTCCCGTGCAATTTATCTCAGGGTTTTTAGTGCCCTGGGCTGATGCATTTGCCTTTGGTGCCCCCTTTAGGATCACAAGGGCAGCTTGTGTGTAGTGGTTGCTGAACTCTGCTTGTATCTCCTCAAGAGCAGCAATGTGCTCTTGTCATGCAACCCCCTAAAGCCTTGGTGAGCCTCTTCACAATAAGTGTCCAAAACTGACAAACTCTCTTCCAATGACTAAAGATCTGAATGAATCATGGATCCATTTGAAGTTCTGATCAATTTAAGGAATTGTAAAGGAGAAAACTGGCCTGGAGATGTTGAAAACACCATAGATGCTGGAAAGAAGTCTTGAAGAAGAAGAAGAAGAAAAGTTTGCTCCCTAAAGCCTCTTCAAAGCCTTCAATAATTGTGCTTCACTTGTTAAGAATGAAGAGTAAAGAAAGTTTCCAGCATGAAATGCTTGTAAAAACCTTATGGCTGAAAGCTAGGAGAAGATCTCTGCTGCAAGATCCATGAAAGCTTGGCAAAAGCTTGGAGAAAGAGGAAAGGAAGACCTCTCTTGAAAAGTAACCACAATTTAACCCCAAACTAAGCACGGTTAACTCTTCTTTACCCTAATTACCTCCAATTTTGCATAAAATTTGATGAAGACCTATCATTTAAGCCATCCTCCACCATATCTAACCTTGGATATCTCTAGATGTAGTCTCTTACTAACTGTAGATGATCTGCAGCACTCCACTAGTGACTCTCTTGTACAATTTTTGTTTGAAATTGATTTTGATAGAGGAAAATAGGACTAAAAATAGAAGAAAAGAATGGATCAAAGACTACTCTGATACCACTTGTCAGAGAGAGAGAACTAGGGAGAGACAAAGAGGAGAGAGAAGACTACAGAAGAGAGAGAAATACAGTTGGAAGAGAGAGAAGAAGAGTGATGAGGAGAGAGAAATACTAGATTTAGAGAGAGAAAGACAGGAAAGAGGGAGAAGCCATAGAAGCTATGAGCAAGATGGGAGAGAAAGACTGTAATTGTATTAATGTGTCAAAAAGACAATATAAAATTGCATGTCCTCTCCTTTTATACTAATGTCAGTGTGACATGGCAATACACACTAAATTCCTCATTCCCAACTTCTTACAACTCAATTGTTCATTCATTAGATTCATAGTTTATGTCAGAATCAATATCACTTTCATACTCAGTCAGTTTATCTTCAAATTCATTATCCTCCTATGTATCCGAGTTATCAAGGGGGATCATGGAGACAAAAAGGTTCTTATGATAATTGAACAAAACTTGATGTAGTTCAATCCAATGCCAAATGGGACATGTTAAGAGCTCCTCAAAGATAAGTAGGTTAGCCTTGCCCATGTTCTTGAAGGCTAGTCTGCATAATGACAAGAGTTTATAGAGTTCAAGCTTATCAGTGGTGGGTGCATGGAAGTTTTTTTGCTTAGATGTTCATGATGGGCTAGCATACATCATCAACACAATGACATAGAAGGAAGTTCATCAAGAGGATGGTCAACTAACATTTCCTCAATTCTTCATCCATCAGTGTCATAGTCTAGGTCAGAATTTGTATCAGTTTCATACTTAGTCACTTCATCTTCAAAGTCACTATCCTCCTCTATGTCCAAGTCATCGACATAAAGTTTCTTATGATAATTGAATAAAGCTTGATGTAGTTGAGTCCAATGCCAAATGGGACATGTTAAGAGCTCTTCAAATATAAGTAGGTTAGCCTCACCCACATTCTTAAAGGTTGGTCTCCATTTGAGAGGGATTTATAGAGTTCAAGTCTATCAATGGATGCATGGAAGCCTTACGGCTTCGATGTTCATGATGGGCCAGCATGCATGATGAACAATGGCATAAAAGGAAGTTCATCAGGAATATCAATATTGTTTATGAGGGCTTCCTTAAGTCTGTTTTGACTCAGGTGCACATTACCTTCTTTGTACTCTCATTCTTTATGAATGGAAACTCCAAGGTAGCAAGAATATGAAGCCAATTGTTAATGGTATTTTGAGAAGGAAATTTGAAAGTGCAAGTGCTAGATCCTATTTTTTGGTAGAGATTTATTTTTTGGAGCTTTAGTGTATTATTTTGGGCACTTATGTATCATGGGCATCATCACAATATCATGGATGTATTCCTTTATGAGAGCCTCCCGTGCAGATTGTATTTATCACCCATAGTTGTACTATCGCACTTGCAAAAATTGTGTGGGTTGTGCACATGTATTTGTGGTTAGATTAGCATAGGCTTGGTCTATTTAGGCTAAGGTACAAGCATGCTTCAAGGATTGACCGGCCTAGAGGCCAGTAAGTGGGTAGGATGCCCAAGAGAGGGTGCAAACCCTAATTTATAGTTGTGGAAACCCTAAACGCAAAACGCAAAAGGGGCGCAAAACCCTAAATGAAAAATGTAAACCCTAACCTAACCCTAATTATTGGTCTATATAAGGGTGGGAGGTTTCAATTGTATTCTCTATTTTGGCACATCCATGTTGTGGAAGATCTATCAATGTGACTACTCAAGCTTTCTATTCTATCTTTCCATTCTATCATATTGCTTCCATTGTGTTGAGAGTGACTAAGAGGGAGAGAGTGAGAGGTCTGTTGAGCAAGGGATTGAGGGAAGATGAAGCTCTTCACCATTGTCTTTCTTTTATCACCATCTCTACTAGCTCTTCAACTTGTTGGCGTGCTTGGTGGTGGATGTGAAGGAGTGACGACATTGGATCGTATTGATCATGGTCATGGAACCATCTTTGAACCTTTGAGTCATCAAACGCAAGAAGGTAAGTTAGGTGAGTTCACTACAACTCAAAGCTAGTCTTGTGTTCTTGCTTTCTTAAGTTGGATCCCTTGTCAAAATTAATATACCTATAAATTCTTTGTAGGAAGTTGAACAAGAGATGAAGATCTGTTGCTCAAATATGATTTTTTCCTTCCATTATTTTTCATTGACATTAGTTCAACATTTCTAGACCTCCAAATGATGTCAAGGTTATGCCACGATTCTAAGAAGACACTTTTTCCTTGTCCCATGAGCAACACACATTACCTTCGACACTCACTTATTCTTGAAACTTTTGATCCTAACCATTGACAAGATCTGAAAAGTATCTAGTCCTTGACTTGAATATATATCATATGTAAACTCCATCTTACACTTGGTAGGTCTTTGACATATCCCAAACTATCACTCATACTTCCATATAGTCTTTAAGATATAATCAACTTTCATTTTCCTTGTCAAACAATGATCACCACATATAGATAGATGAAATCATAGTGGTTCTATATAATCTATAGGTTGTATTAAATGGACACACTATGTAATGACAATGAAAGCTCAAAGCAATTGACCAAATCCCAAGCACATCAAATGTAACTCAAATTTAAGTACCAAAGTATGTCATAAGTATATCCAGGTACGCACATCAATTTTAGCATTGAGCTATTTAGGATTGTTGTTCACATAACACCTTATAAAAATTGACCTAAGAAAGATCAAATATATCCCAAAAGCACCTTAAGATATCCACAAATGGTCCAACATGAATACATCAGCATATGGGCATCAATAGAAGCATAAATGAGCTCCAAACATTGATGTAAAATGGTGTGGGACTTGTATCTAGTAGATCTACTATATATGATAACAATGACAAAGGTTGGGAAGCTCTCAAATGATGCCCAAGATTAATCACCAATGTCGAGGAGGAAGCTAAAGTGTTTGTCAAGTATCAAGAAGTGATTGATGTGTATTGTAAATCAGGGAAACAAGCCTAAGAATTAGGTGCAACTCACGCTATGTGGGTTGAGGTATTTTCTGCCCTTATTGGCTACTATATTGACCCTAAAGCAAGGCTCAGTGAAGCCTTTGGAACTATAGAACAAGCCTTGACTAGTGGAAATAAGCGAGGAAAAACAAAAAAATGAATGCATACCTTGAGATGAAGAAGCAATGGTCACCACTCGCTTGTGAACTTTGAGCTGAAGCTTTGAATGTAGATCAAAGGAAATGAAGATGAAGCTCTTCAAATGCTTGCTCTAATACCAGTTAAAAGATAAGCAGATGTTGGAAGCATGAGCGAAATAAATAAGAGAGCAAGAGCTATGGAGGTTGAAGCAAGAAGAAGAAATACTAGTATGTGGGAACTCCAACAATCACAACATGTGACTTACCTTCCCTTATTCTATTTTTCACTTTTAGAAAAAAGAATAAAGTGAAAGTGATTGGCACCTACCACCTATAATATACAAATGTGTGGGTCTATATACAATAAATATAGGAAGCTAGTCACACACAACCTTTAACCCCCAAGAGGACCAAAAGCTGCTTATCAAAAGTAGGCACTCAAATGTTAATTTGGTAAGTGCATTTCTTTTGACAATTATGTCTTAGTTACTTAGCACACTGTCATGAACTTAGCATAGAAGTGTCATTTTGATCGTTACACCTCTCTTTTTGCTTTGATATAGGCGGGCACTTTCTTGTGAGTTCAATTAGATAATGTCCTAATGGCTAGATATAATTAAAAAAATGGGAAATTGGTGATGTATTTGGCTAAATAGTATCCTAATATGTAATTTTATTTTGTATTGCTTGATAGGACGGGCATCATAGGTCATGTATTAGGCTTGAATATACCCTCATCTATGTGTTGTTTTATCTCAAATACTCTAATGTTTTTGCATTCTTTAACTCAATATAGTGAACTCATAAAATCTTAAATTTTAAATTAAAGAATATATACACCTCTAGCAAACTTAAATTAAAATCTCACAATAATAGTTTTAATTGAGTAGAATGAAATATTACACATACATACACATATTTTCACACACACACATACTCTCCCTCTCTCTTTGAATGTGAATAGAAGCAACAACTTACAACAAATACCAACCTCACAAGTATCTCATGCTATAACATTTTCACTTAGGTTATAACTATTACATAAACTTAATCGAGAATAGAAATATGACATCTCTCTCTCTCTCTCTCTCTCATTTTAAATGTAAATAGCAATGGTTTGAACGTGAATACCAAGTACACAAAGTTAATGTTTGTTATTATGAAAATTTAAATGTTTCTTTAAATGTCATACAATTGAGTTGTTTTGGATTAAAAATAGAAATCTAATTTCTCTCTCTCTCTGTCTCTCTCTCTCTCTCCCCCCAATCATATTGTTTAATTCAGTGTGGAACAAGTTCTTGTATCTTATGTAGTATTTTCAAAATCTATTATATTGTGTAGCTAAATATTATTGTTGAATTTTTTAGAAATTCATATCATAAATTCGTCCTTCATCATCTCATAGACTTGTTTTCTTATATTTTGGAACATTATAACGAATTGTTTTCATACTTAAAAGCATGATAAGAAGTTATAAGACATTATTTTCATACTTGTTCTCTTTTCCTTTTTACAGAAACTCAAAGAGTTTGAGAGTTATGAAGATTGTTCTAAACCTTGTAAAAGTCCTCTACATTTACTTATTTCAAGCTATATCATTGAGCACAAATGAAGAGATAGCATTTATCAATATCAACGAGCTTACACTTGTAAAGTCTTGCAATGGGGCATATGCAAGCATATACCTCACTATTGCAGTATTGTGGCCTTAATCACTTGGTTGATGAGGTTTTTTGGAACACCAAGAAGAATTTACATTTATACTACGCATAGTTAGAAAATGCACATGAGATGTTAGAAAACCTTAAATAATTGGCACTAGCATTAGGTTTGAGGGAAATGTTAGATTTTCGGGAGACAAAGTGGAAAGTGGAAGGGACATGCTCCAAGCAAGAAAAATACCTATCAAGTGCAACCTCTCTCTCCAAGCGACTCAAGATCACCATAGGTAGCAATTCATCCTCAGGTTCCACAAGGCAAGCAACCTATGCATTTTCGGTGGACACAATTATGCATGCTCTTTGAAACCATCAATGTTCCTTGACCATCAGTATCATGGAAAGTTCCCTCAAGCTCGCTAAGCTCATAGACCAAGGTGCCTTCAAAGAGTGTGTGGAGGTTATCGTAGAGGGCATCACCTACTTCCCTTTGAATACATCCATATACTTGATGTCACAAGAATGTCCTTGGCCAATCTCTAGGCTTTCTTGATGTCACAGCGGAACTCAAATCCTACAAAGGTCCAAAGGCCACTCATTGAGCTTGCCTTATCCTAACCCTCTAAAATAGTTTAGTCCATTCTTTCCAAATTATGTAAAATACATGATTGCTATTTTGTATATAAAAAGAGTCAACTTTTTGCAACATATCTAAACTATACAATCCATGAAATACAATATCTTAAGGAGTTGCAATCTATCATGGCATGTTAACTCATTACTTCTTTTGCCAAGTTATGATTTAAACTTGTATTTCATATCTTGTCATATTGCATGCTACCTATTAACTTGTCCTTGCATATTAACTTACTATTTGATAGATTTTTGTATGTACTAGATTATTATTTTTCTATCAAAGTTTTCATGGTGCAAATCTATATTATATATGTTACCATGGTGCAAACATGTTTACATGTATCTCTTTGTAGTGACTTGTTTTCTATCATTGTGCTAGTATATCTTTTATTGCATGTTGCATGTAAATGCTTGTACTCACCAAAGTTCTTTGTATCAATATTTGGAATAGTGACCTATACATCTTTCCATTTTAGAGGAAACATGGTAGAGGGTGAAGATTGGTGACAAGGAGGGGGGAGGTGACAATCATGAAGAAAGAAGATATAGTGAATATGCTCAAAAGGCATATGAGTATTAAAGAGTTTAAGGATAGCCTTGCCTGGAAGGGAGGCCTAACACATAATTCAATGCATCTTGCAATGGGTGACTCCACAATGTATATGTAGTGGAAAGAGGTCAACATGGTAGTGAGTGTAGAAATGGTGAACATAGTCTAGTTGTACTAGAGTATAGACATCAAGAAAGGGTGATAGAGAGTAAGAAAATGTCTTTGTGATGGAATTAGAGAGAATGTCGAGCACATTTCTCTCAAAGTATTCAACCAGCCTCTCCACAATGCTAACTCCCCTCTCTACCTAGCAATGATGTTCTACATGCATTTTGTACTTGGCCAATTGGTGGGCTTGTCATCAAAGAAGACCCACCATTCTGGAAAGATTACAAAAGCACATAGTGCAACAATCACTCATGATGATTTGTGATTGGCATTGTAATGTGACAATGCACTTTCATGCAAGATAAGAGGCATTGAAGAACAAGCAGACATAAAGGGAGTGGGAGTTTCAATAAGCTCTACAATCTCAAACACCATGACAAGTGCATATCTGTATTGAGGAGTCTATTGAGACACAAGGATTACCAAGTATGTGGAATGCCATATCCTAGAGAGCACTTCTCAAGGGGTCTTACTAGAATATCAACTTATGAGTGTCATACTCCATTCCCATGTGACCTTTTTTCATAATGTAGATATCCCCATGAGCACAAGCAAATTGTTATGGTTGCTTTAAGCCACTCCATAGACAAACATGCTCATACTTTTTATCATGTGCATATTATATGCTTCTTGCGGCAAATGATTCTTAGCAACAGTAGTGCCAAGATTGCATCACCATTTTTCTTGAAGCTTTGCACAAAAATTTAGAATCTCATATCCATAACCTCAAGAGGGATATTGGGATTCGGGGGGGAGATCAATATGTATAAAAATATGTATAAAAAATGAGAATATTAATATATATAATCTCACAGATATATTCATAGAAGGAAATATTTTGAAAGGTGCATATTTATTCCCAGAAGAGGTTTTTAAAATTCATATAATTGTTAAAAATATAAGGGTATAGTTAAATCATATAATTAGCCTAGAGTTTTGCAACAAAAGAATAGACCAACCTTAATGAAGGTGGGATATTATGAATTTCCTCAGAAACATGAGGTAAATTATACACATTTGTACATGGTTTAACTTTACTTCGTTAACATATGGAGGTCTCATGGAAGGTCATTAGACTTGCATGAGATGTCATACTTAATATCCCATTTCATTATACCTTAGTTAAATCCCTTTTGGAAGTCCTCTTCTCCTCGCCTAACTAAGACACACCTATTCTTATGATTGTTCTCTCTCTCTCTCTCTCTCTCTCTCTCTCTCTCTCTCTCTCTCTCTCTCTCTCTCTCTCTCTCTCTCTCTCTCTCTCTCTCTCTCTCTCTCTCTCTCTCAGTGCTTATAAAGATATATACTAATAATGATGACAATGTGTATATAATTGAATGAGAAATGAATAACCCCTAGGTTTTGTTTGGCTTGGATATCAGTTGTGTCTTTTCAACAATTTTTATACTTGATATGCAAGGGTGCTTTGCGATCAAATATGTTTTCTCTTCTTCTCTCAAATATTGTCCCTTTATACTCAAACAATTCTACAATGTATGTTGATTACCACAATGTCAATGTCACAATGTTGGTTTTGGCTTCATGTAATGCAAGGGTCTTTGTATCCTAAATGTATCTTAGGGTGTAAAAGAGTGATTTTCCCAGATGTGTGGTTCCCATGATGCCTAGAAAAGAGTGTTAAATGCTTTTGGTTGGAACTTATGTTGCCCCATGATGCCTAGAAAAGAGTATTAAACACTCTTAGTTAGAACCTAAGCTCCAAGCACAAATTGTATAATGTGCACAAGTGCAATGGTGCAATGGTGTGCATCCTAATGTAATGCAAAAAATGGCAAGGGTTTAACCCTTGTTGCCTATTCCTATATGAAAGGAGTATGCAACAAGGGTTATGCCTTGAAGGAAAAAGGCTTGTGTCCCTAATGAAAGGTAGAATCACCTTAGGCAAGGGGGATCCCTTTAGTTTTGACTAATATTCACTAATTGGCAAATATTTTATACATTCATGATTTATTTTTTTGAGAGTTAAGTAGGTTGAGGTTTAACTTTAAGAATTTTTATTCACCCATATTTCTAAAGTATATTGAGGTTATGAAGGTTGCTTTACTGTCCATTTGAAAGAAGTATTCAAAGAAATAGGTTAGCATTCCCCAATGTTTCTAAATTTTGGGATATGTATAGAAACATTTGTGATATTTTCCTATACTTAAGGTTTTTATAAATACTCGAGAGGTCACTATGTATAAAAATATGTATCACATGAGTTCAAAAACATTGAATATAAGAAAATATAGAATTACATATATACATTCATAGAATAAAATATTATAAAACTTATAAATTTATTCATAGAAAATGTTTTTATATTTCATTATTTGCCCATATATACATTGTTTAACTTGACTATGTTAAAAGGTACTTAGGGTGGTACATGAGAGAGAGAGAGAGAGAGAGAGAGAGAGAGAGAGAGAGAGAGAGAGAGAGAGAGAGAGAGAGAGAGTGTGTGTGTGTGTGTGTGATGATTAATTGCATAATTCAAACTAGTTATATACATATAAACAAGTGTTTTGGATAAATTTCCCTTAAGTTCTAATGTTGTTTGATGGATGAGTGGAATGTAAAACCATTGTGAAAATCACTTTAATTTCCAAATTAGTGTTAGATATGATCAATGCCCCACCCTCATTAGGTGCTACCAATGATCCATGGTGCTCAAAGTTGTAAGGCCCCCATTATGAGGAGAAGCCAAATGTGAGCCCGGACATTGGTTGAGTCCTGACTTGTATATCAGATGAGGTCTATGTGATTGGATGGCAAAAAGGTGACTATTGTGGGTCTAATCTTTGGGTTAGACAGAGTGGTTAAGTTGGTAGCAACTCGAGGCGCATTGCATCGAGTTGCGGTGTAAGGGAGTTAAAAGGGGTCCCTATTGTGGGGTCTAAGGGCCGCGGAAGTGGCCCCTAGCTAGGGGGTCCCAAGGGGGCTAGCGGCCCCCCCAGGGGCAGCGTCCCCGCCCCGATGGTAAAGGGAATATTCCCTGGCCGACTAGTGGAGGCTCATATGGTAGGTCGGTCTGTAGGTCGACCTAATGACCTTCGCGGGCTATAAAAGCTAAACCCCTTCGCAGCCATTTCTCACTCATCTTTCACCCAGTCAGAGTTGTTGTTCCAGCTAGCCTTAAGCTCTTCACCTATCTTCTGTCTAGATCACCATCTAAGCTTCACACAGTGGAGGCGCACGGGTGGACAAAGCCATCTTTGTATCAGTTGTTTGAAGTTAAAGAATTTACTGATTCTCCTCTTATCTGCTGTGTACTCTCTATCTCTTTCTCAGATTCTGTTCGCTGCGCCGTGTAATATTTTACAATTAGTTCTTCATGGGAAACTAATTATAGAATTATATTAGTGCAAAGGAAGGGAATTATTTCAAAAAATACATGAGTGTGTATGAGTGAGTTGCAAACAAGAATTTTTGAGCTAGCACCTCCAAGAACAAGGAAAGTGGTAGTAGCCACCAACATTGTTGAAGCCTCTTTGACAATTGATGGCATTTATTATGTAGTTTACCCATGATTTACAAAATAGAATGTCTACAATCCCAAGATTTTTTTTATACTCCCTCATCATTACACCGATTTCTCAAGCATCTATGAACAATGCACATGGAGAGCTAGCCATATTGGACCAGGAAACTAGTACTAGATCCACACAAAAAGTGCATATAGAAATGAGATGCTACCAACAACTCTGCCATAGATTCAGATAATCAATCTTGGTATGACACCTTAATTGATGAAGGCTATGGACATTAAAATTTTATTATCATTTGACTTTATGGTACTACCCCCTGACCTCAAGATTTGACCTTTGTTATGGAGCAGTCCCAAATAGCTTCCTTCTACTAGGAAGGGCCTCTTGGTATAATGATAATGGAGGAAGATAATAATGGTTCTTCTCGATTCCCATAAAAAAGAATTAGCTCTCCAAAGATATGGGAGGATAAAAAACTTGTTGCATCTATGGTTTTGGATGTGAAGGAGGGGTTATCCAAACTATTAATAGGATGGTGGTGCATCCCCAAATATTTGAACTAGCCTTGGGAGGATCCAATGCTAGAGATGGGGCGGAGGCATTTGGCATAGGAGCTTTGTGGTGTTGGCCTTTCTTCACACAATATGTTTGAGTGGAAGGAGGATGCATTTGGAAAGGCACCACTTTAGGTTAGAGATCAAAGATTTCAATTCAACAATTGAGATAGAGTCTCCCCATATATAAGTTAATGAATGAACTAATCAAAGTAGTTCATAAAAATCAGGTGCTTGTGGTGATTAGGAAGACAGTTTTAGGTAAGACAACATAGGTCACATAAGAAATATATCTTGTGGGAGAATGGTACACAACTAAAAGAGAAGTTGGGTGCACTCAACATGCTTGTTTCCAAGACAGTAAGCTGAAGAGTTTGGTTGCAGACTAGGGGAGGAGATATGCCATCAAGTTTGAGGATTGTAGAGAACTTGAGATAGCAATAAAGTACATGAAAGACGGTACGCTTATGAGAGAGATACTTGTCGATGAAAATATTTTAGCTTATTTTGTGATGATGCTTGCTGAGGACATGAAAGGACCATAGTCATGTGTTGATTAGGTTGTTAAAATGCTTGGTTAGTCAGTGACCTAGCTTAATTCTAATTGCAAAATCAACAACATTGGATGCTTGCAAGGCCACATTTTGGAGTCTTGGACCTGATTTTCTTGTATTTGAAAGGAATCAATTCATTAGCAAAGAATAGAGGAATTCTCTTCTCCACAGGTATCAAATTTGATATAGTTCATTCTTAATTATTTGCAATAGTGGAATAGCCTACTCAACCCTCGATTAGGTAAATGTACATGCATAGTTAATATTTCCATGATCACTGTCTATATGAGCAATAGACTCTTAGGATAAGAGCATTCCAAGGGTGAAAATTGACTAGTTAGCTTAGCAAGATAGGTTTTAGATTCATTGTCATGGTAGCAAGGGCAACTTCAAAATCTATATGTATGGAATATTTTTCCTCCTCCACGTGATCAAATCCAACCATCTCTACTTACAAGGCCTCAAATTTTGGCAGGGCATGCCACATATTCATATTTCATTAATGATATTATTGATTGATGACACTTTTGATTGATAAAATTGTGGGTAGCTTTGATTGATGAAGCTATTGTAGGGTGTGCTCTAGATAGTGTTGAAGGGTCTCAATGTCTTCAAGCTATAACTCATTTTGGAGGTTTGGATTTGTGAAATTTTTATCACATCTTGTCATGTCTTAGCTTTTGTGATTAAGTAACAGACCCTCATAGGTTGATTGTTTGGCAAACTGAGAGTGCACTCTTATGACTAGACGTAGGTACTACTTTGGCTCTACTAGGAATCAACTTTCAATTATGATATAGAGGTAAATGTAGGCGAGTCTCTTCTCCCCTTCTCCCTTGTTTTATGGCTATTTACTTAGTGTGAAATGATTCCTTAAACATAAACTGCTACTTTATTTGAACATTGGACTAGCTTCATGTGTTACAATTACATGGATGAATATGATGACAAAAAATTGGTACTTGTTACTTAATCCAAAATTTTTGGATTGATAGACAAAAGGGGTGTTTTACAAGCATTGATCTCCACAAAGAAGGTGACTGCCAACCTAGAACAGAATGGGAAAGTAGGGTTTAATCTTTAATGAAAGGGAAATAGCTTGTATAGATGCTAGCTACAGAATTGTATGACAAATGCACAGGTTGAGAGAGAACAATGTTTAGGGTTAGGGTCACTTTGGAGACAACGAACATAGAAGAATAATGGGTCGGGGTAACTAAGAGACAAAGACCATAGAAGAAGAACAATAATGAATGAATGCTGAATATATATGATGCTCAATGCAACAAACACACTATCTAGGGTGAATATTGAATCTTGAAATCCCATGTCTCGAGGACTAAAAAGAGAGTATGAGATGAGGAGTGCATCATACTTAAGGGATCTCGAAACACAATAGTTAGCCTCTAAAGGTGTCAATAGGTAGCATACATAGCTCAAGAAAGCTAGAGTAGAGTTTGATGGGGCAATTGGGGGAAAATATACAAAACATAGTAGTGTTTGATGGGGTAGTATTGTGGCAATGATGTTGACCATTAAAATGGTAAAAGGTCATTCAAGAAGGGTCAAGAATATATCATAAAATAGGTTTTATAGGGATATATAGAACATGCTATTAGTGCATGTGATATATAGGATTTGTATGTAGTGATCTCTCAAGGATTTAGAGAGCATAAATAGTGCTTTATATAACTCCTTTTGTGGATTGAAAAGTACATGTAAACTCATTTATATGCAAACATTGACTAACAAGCCCATACGAAAATGTAATACAACTTTTTGATTCTCTATAAAGAGATGGCTTTTGAAATGCATTAATATTGTAAAAAAATAAATATTTTTCCATAATAGTATAGGTTAAATGTGACATTACAAGATTATTGATATAAAAAAACTTACATGTCCATAGATCGATCAATTAAAATATTTAAAGTTTTTAAAATCAAGACAAAAGGTAAAGGTAGATATTCAAATGTAATCCATTATTGCTTTGTGATCTTCCTGCTTGATAAATGCTACATAGGGTCCAATGTACTAAACACTATATTAGGGAATTTTCATACACTTTGGGAATCCCCAATATCTTATTATTTGACCACATGGTCAAATCTTATTATCATACTTAAAGGTGGAGTCTACCCTAAATGCTATATAAGTACCTTCACCACATCAAAAAGGCCTCTTAGATGCACTTTTAGATGCGATTTTTGAATTGAGAGAAAATCTTATAGGCGCGTCTACCCACCTGTCTATTTGCGCGTCTACCATCTCGCGTCTATAGTCTCATGTATGAAGAAATTTACATGCAAAAGTAGACGCGTGGTAGACGTGCATTTACACGTGTGAATACAAGCGCATAAGAAAACCAAAATTGCTATTTATTTAATTTCTTTTATGCGTCTACCAGCACATCTACATGGCAAATTGGACGGGCATATAGACACGCCCATAGACGCGCTTTTACAAGCCCCTATAGACGTGAACGCAAAACCAAAAATCTCCTTTTTAAAAAAAGATATTTAATTTCTTTTTTAAAATTTGAAATATGTAGCGCGTGTATGAGCGCGTGTACTCTGCATTTTAGATGCGATTATAAATGCGCATTTTTTGCAATTTAGACGCGTAGATAGATGCGAAAAACAGAACTGGAAAAAAAAAACCAAAGAGCACCACATGCTCTCTGGTTTTTTTTTCCCTCTCCCATACATCAAATTGTGCATTTGGGAAAAACACAATGGATCTGAAAGCACGAGAATTGACAACAAAAATCCATGTATTCATTATAGATAAAACACATTTACATGGGGAGTTTAAGTGCTTGCAATCTAAAGCATGGCCGCAAGCAGTAGGCTCAAAGATGGATAATAGATATACAAGAAAACAAGGCCATAGAGGAGGTATGGTGCTCCTCTACAAATCTGAAGAAGAAACATCTTCGCTAGCACCACCATGGCTACTAGCGTCGCTATCCCCCTCCTCACTATGCTCCACATTGGGGTTCGTCTACACACACAAAAGATCAAGGTTGCTTATGTACAATTGCAAAGAAAAAGTTATAATTAGCTATACTTTTAATAGAAAAGTAAGAAAAACATACCTCCTCTGGCTGTCCAATCCTCATAGCTCGGTTGTATTTCTCCTCAGTGATGAGACCCTCCTCATAGAAGTGAAGCTATGTGGCTGCGCGGTTATGGCCTCGATGGTAACCTACCTCTCTAGGAGTAGGTATCCTACCAACGACAGTAGTATACAAAATATACAAACAATTATGAGACACAATGTATTAGAACAAATTATATAAAGAATTGAACGAAATATAAATTTTAAAAAACTAGAAATCAAAATATACTTACAAACTCTACCTCCCATGACTCTCTGCCGCCCGATCGGTAATGTGACGATCCCATGGTTTTCATTTGGATGCGTTGCACCTCTGCGTGCTGGCGACTCTTCACTTTCTCTGCTGCTTTCTTCTTGGCTTTCTTCCACTCTATGCGGTAGCACATAGGTGGTTGGCTATAGGCTCCATGTCCCTCCTCCTGTCTTTGCAGTGACTCCCTAGCGCATGTCATGAGGTGGGATCTTTTGTTGTGAAGCAAATCCCTCACTTTTGTGCGTCCCCAATCATCCGAGAATTGTTGACCCTCAGGATTTAGGTACCTCCTATGGACTCCCCTAAACACCTCCTACCACAAGCCGCTTTTTTTATTCTTGAAGTAAATGAAACAATCTTTATACGTCGCATGCACGACGCTCCTCATGTACGCCATTACATCCCTTCCTTCATCATCATGGAAGATGCCACCAGTATCTGTAACTCTATAGTACTAGCATACAGGCTCCTCTACGTGATCTTCTGGTGAGGGTGATCGCTCGCCATCTCCTAGGCAACCCCCACACAAGCCTCGTCCTCCCCCTCGACTCTCCCTCCTCCCTCTTTGTCAACTATCCTCTGTCTCGTTGGATGCACATGCTTCTGCAAATGCACATGCGTCGACTGACGCTTGTGCTTCAGCTTATGCATGTACAGGTGCTGCATGTGGAGTACCTGCAATTGGAGTTTGGACATTTGGTGTTTGGGAAGCAGTGCCAGGTAAAGACGTCAAAGGCGTTCCAGACATGACGTTGAATACCTCATGTGTTGTGGGAGAGCGGCCAAGGTGTCTAATCATCTCTCCCATGAAGTCTTCCTTACTAGGAAACCTCCAAAAAATTCATTGACCCCTCTGCCCAACAAGCCCAATGTATCATTCATGCGATCCAAATCTAGGTCATTGCTAGATGAACCAGGATGTGACATCTGCAAAAAAAACATAGAAAAAAGACAATTTTGTACAATTCTAGAAATAAAAATTTATTTTTTATCAAAGCTGGTTGGCGCGTGTATAATCACGTCTAAAATGCAGGATAGACGCACTCTCAGACGCATCCTTGAGGTCAACCCTTTGGTGAGAGCGCATGTATATCCGCATCTGAGATGCAGCATAGACGCACTCTCAGATACAATTCTAAAGTCAATGCTTCTGGGTACGCGTGTATCCTCACGTGTGGAATGCAGAATATACGCGCTTGGAGACGCGACTTTGAAGTCAAAGCTTCTGGGCAGAGCGCATGTATTCCTGCGTCTCACATGCAGGATACATGCGCCTGGAGATGCGACTCTGAAGTCAAAGCTTCTTCTGTGCAAAGTCGTGTATTCTCGTATCTTAGATGCAGAATACATGGGCTATGAGATGCGACCACAGACGCAATGACAGCAAACATAGCTTTGCATCTATACCTGCATCTGTACTGAAATTTAGATGCCCTGGCAAACGCGCTCAGTCGGCTGATTTCAATCCGACGACCGCCATTCATGATTTATTTGTGCTATAAAAAGTTCAATCATAGATCCTAATACAGAGAAAGAGAGAGAGAGAGAGAAAGAGAGAGAGAGAGAGAGAGAGAGAGAGAGAGAGAGAGAGAGAGAGAGAGAGAGAGAGAGGACTCACCTTGGGTGTTTGGTGTGGCAGGTGGTGGCGCTTCTTCCTTCTCCTTCTTCCTCTCCTTGGTGAGTTACTCTCCCTTGATGCTTGCTTACTGCTTATTGTCTCCTCCCTTTGCTTCTTCTTCCTCTTGTTCTCCTCTCTCTTGTTCTCTCTTTCTTTCTCTCCTTGGCTATCCTTTTTTTCCTCTTGTCTCTTTGAAGTGAAAGAAAAGGTGAGTATGAGGAGGTGAAACATGAAGATACTGCATGTCGGCTAAACTCGAGCTTCAAAACGTGCAAAAAACGTAGGAAAGGAAAGGTACACTTTGAAAAGAAATTATTCAAGTATCTTTTGAATTTTGACGTTTGCGTCTATTTTCACGTGTATATGCGCATCTAAGTTTACGTAAACGCGCTTATAGACGCGAAGTTAGACGTGCAAATAGATGCAGATTTAGACACATAGGTAAACGCAGATATAGACGCGCATTTAGCTTTTATCATGAATTTTTTTTTAAAGATTAGTTTTGATAGTAAGTTCTTATCATAAGTTTTTATGTATTTATGATAAGTTTTGTGTATTTAAAATTGAGATCTTAGAATAATGTGGAGGAGGTGAAGGAAGCATCACTTTGTATACTTGCAAGAGGAGGAGAGAAGGCCGTTCGAGTCTCAAAAAGTGTTGTAGAAGCTCTACTGAAATCAAGCTCCAAGAGAAGATCCCTACACATTGTGTAGGAGAGAAGGTGCAGGTGCTACAAAAGCTCTACTAAAATCAAGCTCCAAGAGGAGAGCCCTACACATATTGTGTAGGAGAGAAGGAGAGACTCAAGAAGGATCAAAAGGTGCTAACTTCCAAGTTGTGCAAGTGTTAGCCATTTGTATAATGTGTAAGGAACCATGATCTTGTTCCCAAAATCTACAAAGTAAGAACTGGTTTATGTGTAATGCAAGAGCTTGCTCCTTGTCAATAATATAGTTCCACAAGGGGAGGGGACTGGCCCATCTTCCAGTCCCTAGTGTATTGTCAATCTCTCTCTCTCTCTCTCTCTCTCTCTCTCTCTCTCTCTCTCTCTCTCTCTCTCTCTCTCTCTCTACATCTTTATTTTCTCTTATCTATTTCTATTCTCTCTTTGCGTCATCACAACATTCACCATATATCTTTTAAGTATATAAGAAATTCGAGTGTGTATCTCAGATCTTATAACACAATATGTCAAGGAGATTTATAGATTTAGACTAAGAGAATATGCTTTTTCAAATCCCTTTATGAAAGAGATGGACAAGGAGAAACTAGCATGGAAGTGGTGGACTATGAATGCAAGAATTACTTGTTCACATTAAAGTCCCCTAGCTATGCGAATACTTGCATCATGTGTTAGAAACTCTAGGAGGAAAACTGGAGTACATATAAATATGGGCACACTAGAATTTAGAATAGTTTGTTGACAAACAAGTTGAGAAGTTGATATACATGTATTACAATGATAAGATCTTGCAAATTTTTTAGAGCAACGATTGTGAGGAGGGTATGTCCTTATGAATGTGCAATTGTGATAACATTAAGACAAGGCCTGAATCTTTGATATGGTCAAAAAATGACATTGATAATGATGCTATTGCAACAAACATTGAGATTCAAATGAATCTAGACTTAGTGACACTATATTAGAGAATTTGGAAATTTTCCAAGATCCAAATTTTAATAAGTGATAAATATTTGACCATGTGGCTATATGTTGATCCATATTTAAAAGTGGAATTTCAAAAGAAGGTACTTATATAGCATTTAGGGTAGACTCCACCTTTAAGTATGATAATACGATTTGACCATGTGGTCAAATAATAAGATATTGGGGATTCCCAAAGTGTATGCAAATTCCCTAATATAATGTTTAGTACATTGGAACCTATGTAGAATTATTAAGCAAGAAGATCACAAAGCAATAATGGATTACATTTGAATATCTACCTTTACCTTTTGTCTTGATTTTAAAAACTTCAAATATTTTAATTGATCGATCTATGGACATGTAAGTTTTTTTATATCAATAATCTTGTAATGTCACATTTAACTTATACTATTATGGAAAAATACTTATTTTTTACAATATTAATGCATTTCAAAAGCCATCTCTTTATAGAGAATCAAAAAGTTGTATTACATTTTCGTATGGGCTTGTTAATCAATGTTTGTATATCAATGAGTTTACATGTAGTTTTCAATCCACAAAAGGGGTTATATAAAGCACTATTTATGCTCTCTTAATCCTTGAGAGATCACTACATACAAATCCTATATATCACATGCACTAATAGCATGTTCTACATATCCCTATAAAACCTATTTTGTGATATATTCTTAACCCTTCTTGAATGACCTTTTACCATTTTAATCAACATCATTGCCACAATACTACCCCATCAAACACTATGTTTTGTATATTTTCCCCCAATCGCCCCATCAAACTCTACTCTAGCTTTCTTGAGCTATGTTTGCTACCTATTGACACCTTCAAAGGCTAACTATTGCATTTCGAGATCCCTTAAGTATGATGCACTCCTCATCTCATACTCTTTGTCTAGTCCTCGAGACATGAGATTTCGAGATTCAATATTCACCCTAGATAGTGTGTTTGTTGCATTGAGAATCATATATATTCAGCATTCATTCATTATTGTTCTTCTTCTATGGTCTTTGTCTCTTAGTTACCCTAACCCATTATTCTTCTATGTTCGTTGTCTCCAAAGTGACCCTAACCCTAAACGGTGTTCTCTCTCAACCTGTGCATTTGTCATACAATTGTGTAGCTAGCATCTATACAAGCTATTTCCCTTTCATTAAAGATTAAACCCTACTTTCCCATTCTGTTCTAGGTTGGCAGTCACCTTCTTTGTGGAGATCAATGCTTGCAAAACACCTTTTTTTTCTATCAATCCAAAATTTTTGGATTAAGTAACAAGTACCAATTTGTTGTCGTCATATTCGTCCATGTAATTGTAACACATGAAGCAAGTCCGATGTTGAAATAAAGCAACAATTTATGTTCAAGGAATCATTTGCACACTAAATAGCCATAAAACAAGGGAGAAAGGGAGAAGAGACTCACCCACATTTACCTCTATGTCATAATTGAAAGTCGATTCCTAGTAGAGCCAAAGTAGTACCTACGTCTAGTCATAAGAGTGCACTCTCAGTTTGCCAAACAATCAACCTACGAGGGTCTGTTGCTTAATCACAAAAGCTAAGACATGACAAGATGTGATAAAAGATTCACAAATCAAAACCTCCAAAATGAGTTATAGCTTGAAGACATTGAAACCCTTCAACACTATCTAGAGCACACCCTACAATAGCATCATCAATTAGAAGTGTCATCAATCAATAATCTCATTAATGAAATATGAATATGTGGCACGCCCTGCCAAAATTTGAGGCCTTGTAAGTAGAGATGGTTGGATTTGATCATGCGGAGGAGGAAAAATATTCCATACATATAGATTTTGAAGCTGCCCTTGCTACCATGACAATGAATCTAAAACCTATCTTGCTAAGCTAACTAGTCAATTTTCACCCTTGGAATGCTCTTATCCTAAGAGTCTATTGCTCATATAGCTAGTGATCATGGAAATATTAACTATGCATGTACATTTACCTAATCGAGGGTTGAGTAGGCTATTCCATTATTGCAAATAATTAAGAATGAACTATATCAAATCTGATACCTGTGGAGAAGAGAATTCCTCTATGCTTTGCTAATGAATTGATTGCTTTCAAATACATGAAAATCAGGTCCAAGACTCCAAAATGTGGCCTTGCAAGCATCCAATGTTGTGGATTTAGCAATTATAATTAAGCTAGGTCACTGACTAACCAAGCATTTTAACAACCTAATCAACACATGACTATGGTCCTTTCATGTCCTCAGTAAGCATCATCACAAAATAAGCTAAAATACTTTCATCGACAAGTACCTCTCTCATAAGTGTACCATCTTTCATGTACTTTATTGCTATCTCAAGTTCTCTACAATCCTCAAACTTGATGGCATATCTCCTCCCCTACTCTGCAACCAAACTCTTCAGCTAATGTCTTGGAAACAAGCATGTTTAGTGCACCCATCTTCTCTTTTAGTTGTGTACCATGCTCCCACATGATATACTTCTTATGTGACCGATGTTGTCTTACCTAAAACTATCTTCCCAATCACCACAAGCATCTGATTTTCATGAACTACTTTGATTAGTTTATTCATTAACTTATATATGGGTAGACTCTATCTCTATTCCTTAATTGAAACCTTTGATCTCTAACCTAAAGTGGTGCCTTTCCAAATGCATCCTCCTTCCACTCACAGATATTGTGGGAGGAAATGCCAACACCACAAAGCTCCTATGCCAAATGCCTCCGCCCCATCTCTAGCATTGGATCCTCCCAAGGCTAGTTCAAATATTTGGGGATGCACCACCATCCTATTAATAGTTTGGATAACCCCTCCTTCACATCCAAAACCATAGATGCAACAAGTTTTTTATCCTCCCATATCTTTGGAGAGCTAATTCTTTTTTATGGGAATTGAGAAGAACCATTATTATCTTCCTCCATTATCATTATACCAAGAGGCCCTTCCTAGTAGAAGGAAGCTATTTGGGACTGCTCCATAACAAAAGTCAAATCTTGAGGTCAAGGGATAGGACCATAAAGTCAAATGATAATAAAATTTTAATGCCTATAGCGTTCATCAATTAAGGTGTCATACCAAGATTGATTCTCTAAATCTATGGCAGAGTTGTTGGTAGCATCTAATTTCTATATGCACTTTTTGTGTGGATCTAGTATTAGTTTCCTGGTTCAATATGGCTAGCTCTCCATGTGCATTGTTTATAGATGCTTGAGAAATTGGTGTAATGATGAGGGAGTATAAAAAAAGATTGGGATTTTAGACATTCTATTTTGTAAATCATGGGTAAACTACATAATAAATGCCATCAATTGTCAGAGAGGCTCACAATGTTGGTGGCTACTACCACTTTCCTTGTTCTTGGAGGTGCTGGCTCAAAAATTCTTGTTTGCAACTCACTCATATACACTCATGTATTTTTTGAAAGAATTCCCTTCCTTTGCACTAATATAATTCTATAATTAGTTTCCCATGATGAACTAATTTGGAAATTAAAGTGATTTTCACAATGGTTTTACATTCCACTCATCCATCAAACAACATTAGAACTTAAGGGAAATTTATCCAAAACACTTGTTTATATGTATATAACTAGTTTGAATTATGCAATTAATCATCACACACACAAACACACACACACACACACACACACACACACACACACACTCTCTCTCTCTCTCTCTCTCTCTCTCTCTCTCTCTCTCTCTCTCTCTCTCTCTCTCTCTCTCTCTCTCTCTCTCTCTCTCTCTCTCTCTCTCTCTCTCATGTACCACCCTAAGTACCTTTTAACATAGTCAAGTTAAACAATGTATAGATGGGCAAATAATGAAATATAAAAACATTTTCTATGAATAAATTTATAAGTTTTATAATATTTTATTCTATGAATGTATATATGTAATTCTATCTTTTTTATATTCAATGTTTTTGAACTCATGTGATACATATTTTTATACATAGTGACCTCTCGAGTATTTATAAAAACCTTAAGTCTAGGAAAATATCACAAATGTTTCTATATGTATCCCAAAGTTTAGAAACATTGGGGAATGCTAACCTATTTCTTTGAATACTTCTTTCAAATGAACGGTAAAGCAACCTTCATAACCTCAATATACTTTAGAAACAAGGGTGAATAAAAAATCTTGAAGTTAAACCTCAACCTAGTTAACTCTCAAAAAAATAAATCATGAATATATAAAATATTTGCCAATTAGTGAATATTAGCCAAAACTAAAGGGATCCCCCTTGCCTAAGGTGATTCTACCTTTCATTAGGGACACAAGCCTTTTTCCTTTAAGGCATAACCCTTCTTGCATACTCCTTTCATATAGGAATAAGCAACAAGGGTTAAACCCTTTCCCTTTTTTGCATTACATTAGGATACACACCATTGCACCATTGCACTTGTGCACACTATACAATTTGTGCTTGCAGCTTAGGTTCTAACTAAGAGTGTTTAATACTCTTTCTCGGCATCATGGGGCAGCTTAAGTTCCAACCAAGAGCATTTAATACTCTTTTCTAGGCATCATGGGAACCACACATCTCGGAAAATCACTCTTTTACACCCTAAGATGCATTTAGGATACAAAGACCCTTGCATTACATGAAGCCAAAACCAACATTGTGACATTGACGTTGTGGTAATCAACATACATTGTAGAATTTTTTGATTATAAAGGGACAATGTTTGAGAGAAGAAGAGAAAACATATTTCATCACAAAGCACCCTTGCATATCAAATATAAAAATTGTTGAAAAGACACAACTGATATCCAAGCCAAACAAAACCTAGGGGTTATTCATTTCTCATTCAATTATATACACATCGTCATCATTATTAGTATATATCTTTATAGGCACACATAGAGAGAGAGAGAGAGAGAGAGAGAGAGAGAGAGAGAGAGAGAGAGAGAGAGAGAGAGAGAGAGAGAGAGAGAGAGAGAGAGAGAGAGAGAGAGAGAGAGAGAGAGAGAGAGAGAGAGAGAGAGAGAGAGAGAGAGAACAATCATAAGAATAGGTGTGTCTTAGTTAGGCTAGGAGAATAGGACTCCCAAAAAGGGCTTTAACTAAGGTATAATGAAATGGGATATTAAGTATCACATCTCATGCAAGTCGAATGAACTTCCATGAGACCTCCATGTGTTAACGAAGTAAAGTTACACCATGTATAAATGTGTATAATTTACCTCATGTTTCTGAGGAAATTCATAATATCCCACCTTCATTAAGGTTGGTCTATTCTTTTGTTGCAAAACTCTAGGCTAATTATATGATTTAACTATACCCTTCTATTTTTAACAATTATATGAATTTTAAAAACCTCTTCTGGGAATAAATATGCACCTTTCAAAATATTTCTTTCTATGAATACATCTGTGAGATTATATATATTAATATTCTCATTTTTTATACATATTTTTATACATATTGATCTCCCCCCGGATCCCAATATCCCTCTTGAGGTTATGCATATGAGCTTCTAAATTTTAGTGCAAAGCTTCAAGAAAAATGGTGATGCAATCTTGGCGCTGCTGTTGCTAAGAATCATTTGCCGCAAGAAGCATATAATATGCACATGATTGTGAACAACAATCCTAGTTAGCTCAATGCTAAAATTGATCTGTGTACCTGGATATGCTTATGACATCCTTTGGTACTTAAATTTGAGTTACATTTGATGTGCTTGGGATTTGGTCCATTGCTTTGAGCTTTCATTGTCATTACATAGTGTGTCCATTTAATAAAACCTATAGATTATATAGAAGCACTATGATTTCATCTATCTATATGTGGTGATCATTGTTTGACAAGGAAAATGAAAGTTGATTATATCTTAAAGACTATATGGAAGTATGAGTGATAGTTCGAGATATGTCAAAGACCTACCAAGTGTAAGTTGGAGTTTACATATGATATATATTCAAGTCAAGGACCATGTACTTTTCAGATCTTGTCAATGATTAGGATCAAAAGTTTCAAGAATAAGTGAGTGTTGAAGGTAATGTGTGTTGCTCATGGGACAAGGAAAAAGTATCTTCTTAGAATCATGGCATAACCTTGACATCATTTGAAATGTTGAACTAATGTCAAAGCAAAATAATGGAAGGAAAATTTCATATTTGGGCTATAGATCTTCATCTCTTGTTCAATTGCCTACAAAGCATTTATAGGTAAATTAATTTTTACAAGGGATCCAACTTAAGAAAGCAAGAACACAAGACTAGCTTTGAGTTGTAGTGAACTCACCTAACTTACCTTCTTGCGTTTGATGACTCAAAGGCTCAAAGATGGTTCCATGACCATGATCAATACAATCCAATGTTGTCACTCCTTCACATCCACCACCAAGCACGCCAACAAGTTGAAGAGCTAGTACAGATGATGAGAAAAGAAAGACAATGGTGAAGAGCTTCATCTTCCCTCAATCCCTCGCTCAACACACCTCTCACTCTCTCCCTCTTAGTCACTCTCAACACAATGGAAGCAATATGATAGAATGGAAAGATAGAATAGAAAGCTTGAGTAGTCACATTGATAGAGCTTCCACAACATGGATGTGCCAAAACAGAGAATAAAATTGAAACCTCCCACCCTTATATAGACCAATAATTAGGGCTAGGTTAGGGTTTGCATTTTGCATTTAGGGTTTTGCGCCCCTTTTGCGCTTTGCATTTAGGGTCTCCGCAACTATAAATTAGGGTTTGCACCCTCTCTTGGGCATCCTACCCACTTACTGGGCTCTAGGCCGGTCAATCCTTGAAGCATGCTTGTACCTTAGCCTAAATAGACCAAGCCTATGCTAATCTAACCACAAATACATGTGCACAACCCACACAATTTTCGCAAGTGCGACAATACAACTATGGGTGATAAATACAATCTGCACGGGAGGCTCTCATAAAGGAATATGTCCATGATATTGTGATGATGTCCATGATACACAAGTGCCCAGAATAATACACTGAAGCTCCAAAAAAGTAAATATCTACCAAAAAATAGGATCTAGCACTTGCACTTTCAAATTTCCTTCTCAAAATACCATTAACAATTGGCTTCATATTCTTGCTACCTTGGAGTTTCCATTCATAAAGAAGGAGAGTACAAAGAAGGTAATGTGCATCTGAGTAAAAACTTACTTAAGGAAGCCCTCATATACAATATTGATATTCCCGATGAACTTCCTTTTATGCCATTGTTGATCATGCATGTTGGCCCATCATGAACATCTAAGCCATAAGGCTTCCATGCATCCATTGATAGACTTGAACTCTATAAATCCCTCTCATTATGGAGACCAACCTTCAAGAATGTGGGTGAGGCTAACCTACTTATATTTGAGGAGCTCTTAACATGTCCCATTTGGCATTGGACTGAACTGCATCAAGCTTTATTCAATTATCATAAGAAACTTTTTGTCGATGACTTGGGCATAGAGGAGGATAGTGACTTTGAAGATGAAGTGACTGAGTATGAAAGTGATACCAATTGTGACCTAGACTATGAAACTACTGGATGAAGAATTGGGCAAATGTTAGTTGACCATCCTCTTGATGAACTTCCTTTAGTATGTCATTGTGTTGATGATGTATGCTAGCCCATCATGAACATCTAAGAAAAAGACTTCCATGCACCCACCACTGATAGGCTTGAACTCTATAAACTCTTGTCATTATGCAGACTAGCCTTCAAGAACATGGGCAAGGCTAACCTACTTATCTTTGAGGAGCTCTTAACATGTCCCATTTGGCATTGGATTGAACTACATCAAGTTTTGTTCAATTATCATAAGAACCTTTTTGTCTCCATGATCCCCCCTGATAACTCGGATACAGAGGAGTAAACTATGAATCTAATGAATGAACAATTGAGCAAATCACAATTGACCAAAAACCCTCCAAACACCTCACTTTGCACATTGATGCTAGCCTAGTCCGTATAAAATCTGACTTAAAATGGTTGGAGTACTTGAAGGCCATGGTGGATTATGCTAAGTTAAAATCCCACACTGTTGACCCTGCTTCTAATCCTAATATGCTCACTAACTACGCCCTTAAAAGACCTATCTTTTGATACTCCACCAATGTTAGAGGGGTATGATTCTAAGTTCAATGCTAGCATTGACTCAAATCATAAAATCCCTTAGTCTACCCTAGCTCCCTACTGCAAGATGAACTTGTTGGTTCACTTGCAAAGAAAGCCTCTTAACAAAGCCCAGAAGAACCTTGACTTTCGCTGGAGCCCCAAGAGAGACACCAGTGAAAATTGGAATTCTACTCTAAGAAAATCTATCTTTTATTATCAACAAAACCATCTTTTTTATATTTGATATGATGTTAACAATGAAAAGAACACCATGAACAAGAAACCTTCATGCAAATTCATAGAAACAACTCTCCCACGGCTTAAACTTTAACAAAATCCATCATGCTCTTCATATTCTTCATAGAATTCTTTGCAAAAAAAAAAACGCTAATCTGAATGGAAAGATATCACATATGATTTATCTTCAAAGATTCCATAGCCTTCTCTCACAATCTCTCATATGTAGATACATTGTTTTGGCATAGAATTGGCTCTGTCTCTCTCTCTCTATCTCTCTCAATATTAAATCATATCCTCACCACAATACCCAATAATCACTCACAATAGCCCTTCTCTGGTTGTGGATGCCCCTCCCAAGAGGTGTGTTGATATGAAAGTTCACCAAAGCCACTACAGCGACTCTTCACAACTCACTACTATCACTTCACTCTGGTCTTCTCTTAAGTCTTTAGCAATTGCTTCTTCCACTTCCTTCAGCCCTTTTTTATTTTCATTCACCTCTTTCCAAGGCTAGAAAATTTTCCCAAAGTCACACTCTCATTCAATAGAACACTTATAGAGGCATACAGAACAGAATAAAAGGCTCTACAAATGCTCAATAGAGAGTTTCAAAAGGTCAACAAAAGCATCCAACTCAACTAAAACGAATCAAAATCATTAGAAACCATTCAATGAGCTTTTAAAAAACCTCAAACTTTATGAATCATCATCCCAAACCCTCACATAGAAGAAAAATGGAGCAAAAAAGAAGCTATCAAAACTAAATAGAACCTTAAGAGAACCTAACAGAACCTCATGTCTCTACTGAAAAACATCATGAGCTTATCAAAACCCATTCCATCCTATCAAAAGCACTCTCAAACCACTTCCAAACCATTCAATAATCATTTAAAACCATCCATTTAGCAAACAAAAACAATAAAATTCAACTAAAAAGCAAGTTATTTCAACCCTCAACATATCGCCACACTTAATAAGGGAGTGACTCGCCAAAGACCAAGCCACTTTTAACTAGGTTATCAAGCCAACTCCTAGGAGTTGTTGCACTGAATAGGTGATATTGCTAACTAATTTCTATGATTTATTCTAGCCTTCCTCAATATTTACAATACTCGTTCATAGTAGTATAACTAACCTAACATCGAAAACTCAGTAAGCTTGCTTAATCTTGCACTTTGTTTCTATCTGTATACTGGACACTAAAATACTAAGCCAAGGATTTCTATCTCTAAAGGAATCAATTTCAGAGCATAGACCCAATAAATCTATCTACACATCTCCATTTAGATTCCCTTTAAAGTATCTTTTCTCTACCTTTATATAATATTTTATTATTATTATTTGTTAATGAGTAAATATTCAAAATAAATAAACTAATATTTCACAAATCTATAACTCTAAATTTTCTTTAAAACAATTATCCTTGTCCCATATTGGTATAACTTAATACCTTATTAACACTTTTAATTTGCATAAAGTTAGACACACCATATTTTATATTAATAATGTTTTAAAGTAATAACATCAAATTGATTTTCTTTTTCTCTAACCTCAAGAAAATTCTATAAAACATCCAAAACTATATTCTCTTTTTTAAAATAAAAATGACTAATTTTTTGAGTTAAAAATATACTTTTTATCAATAAATATTGTAATTTTTCTAAAAAATAACTATTTTTATTTTTGAGACATATTAAACATTTTCAAAAAAAAATCAAATACTCTTCCTAGTGTATAACTTATTATAAAAATATGAGATCTCATAACTATTCAACCAAAAAATAAATAAAAATTTATATATTTAATTTTTAATCCATTTTAAAGCATTTTTAACTATTTATGATTTTTAAAATATAAAATAAGACCTACATAAATTCTAAGAACTATTTAGAGTTTAAAATGAGATTCAAATACATTTTATAAAAATTATAAACCAAAGAAATGTTTATGTTGAATAACTTATTTTTATTAAACAAGTTAAGGCATTTACGTAAAGTACAAGAGTCGCAATTATGCTTTTGGAAACTGTGTCCTTTGCAATCCGGCCAAGATTTACCTTCCACCCAGTTGTCTCAAATAGGAGATCATCATTTTTACTTCCTCGTAGGCTCTTACACGCTAATTGCTCATTAGCAACAATGGAAATGGTGTGTATGAGATAAAGCTATTAAGCTTTAATTGAGAGTTTAATAACTATAGCTATGGCTTCTTTACAAGGAGACGACTTATGAAGGGAGAGACAAATAATTGCATATCTTAAGGGCCTGGCCAGAGAATCCTACACGAAGTAAAATGAATTGAAGAAGGAAAATTCTTCTCCAAGTTTATAATCTTTGTTTGGGTGGGTACATTGAAGTTGCCATTTCCATGTTCAAAGGGAAGGCATGGCGATGATCATGTAGAAGGTATTAGCTTCAATTCTCCCCTATTTGTCTTCGCCAACTACAATTTTTGTTCCATCTTCTAGTTGTGATTGGCTCAAGAAACCAACTATAATAGCACCAAGGAGATGGCATTCAAGAAGATGATGGCGCCATCTCCCAATCTCTCTCCTCTTCCAATTCCTTCTCTCCCCTTGGCATGAGGATGACATCTCTCTTCTTTTCTCCTGCAGCATCGAAGATGAGCTACGTGTTTGGGATACTAGTGATAAAGCCACCCTGCCACAAGTGTCTAATTGGGAAAACTTTGGGACACTAATTGGTGAGTGTTCTTACATACGTCTTCTCCTTAATAATTAGTTCTCTCCCCCTCTGTTAATCCCCTTTTGAATATAAAAAGGATAGCCCGACGAGTTGCTCCTGATTATGATTTATAAGATGAAGAGTGGGGGTCATGGCATCTTATCTCTTCTTCTCTACTTCTCATTCATGGCTCTTTCCTCTTCTTCACAACCCCTCCTTTCTCCAACAGCCTCTCCTCTTGCTAATTTCCCAATTTTCTTTTAATTCATTTTCTTCCCTTCCCTTGTGTACTTCCAATGAATGATATTTTTAGATATATACATTTGGATGGAATCCCTTTTTACATACTGCAAAATAAACTTGAATGGATGCTTTGTTTAACACCCAATGCCTTCACCACCCATGCTCAAGAGACTAGTTTGACACATGGTGTCAAGGTCTAGAAACTGTACAAAATCTCCACGAATGTGAATCCTCGTGAGCACTGCTACAAGAACTACAAAACCACATATAGAAAACTAGTAGATACTAAAAATATAGGAAAATATTTACTGGTGACATATTATAAATCCAATAAAACAAATATTCAATTAAGTTGTGTAAAAACGTGTGCATATTAATGTTCCCTTACTCACTCTCCCCATGTAAGTGCATAACGTAGCTTCATCTAGTGCATAGAATATACCAACTAGGAAGCTTTCTAGAGCCACTAAACAACAATAATCCCTCTAGGCAAGAAAATGCCACACTCCTATCCTACTAGGAATATTGCTTTCGAAACAGCCTCACTGATAAGGTCCATGCCTAACAAAGAACCCAAACAAAGAAAGATAACATTAGGACACTGAATAGGACTCATATGGTTCAGTTGCTAATCCTCCATGTTCTACTAGAACAACTAGTCAATGGTCCCTAACTTCTAACGATCTAGAGTGTTTGTTTGTTTGTTTTTTTTAAATAGTAGTGGCTTTCTTCAATGCCAACAGAGTATATACATTTATTATCCTTCCTAAAAGGTCCCACCCCAAAGATATGCAAAGCATCGAACACGGGGCACCCATAAAAAAAATCCCTACAGCCTATTAGGACCTCAAAGGCGATGATTATCTTCTTTTAGTGCTTTTTTTTCTTTAACCTTGTAGTCTCATGGCGTTTTTTCTTCTTTATTTCTTTCTTGCCTTTCGAAGAATAAATATATAGACTCTTTCGAACTTTTATTATTTGGATTGGATTTTAAGTTTTTAAAAAAAATAAAGGATTCTCTAGAAGGCTAAGAATACATCACTTAATCGAACGATCAAACATTTCAACTCAACAACTTTGCTCAAGGAATCTAATCTAGCATATAATATTAGTCACTCTATCTGGGCAAAGGATAAGCAAAGATACTCATTAGCTCAGCATCTCTCGTCCACCCTATTCCTAGTCAAAATTTCATCGAGAGAACCTTGTTATTCAGCTACCCCACATATCACTAGAAAAGCGACAAAAAGATAGGGAAAAACTCAATTGGATTCCCAATCAGACTTCCATACAATGAAATTCACTAGGTCATGCACACACATCACCCTCTTTCAATCACTCCGTGGTGCTAAAGCCCTATCCCATGTGGATGGACTCTCATATAGACTAAATTGGTTATATATCTCTTTCTGTGTATTTGTGTTTTTAAAAATTGAGTTTTGTGTTTCTTTGGTAGATATTTAGGTTTGGAAAACTCTTAACGATTTCAATCAAGTTATATTTTTAGCATTCCCTTATTTGAAACAAATATAAATAGATAAATTAGACATGAAACAACCTATTATGTACATGGATATTGCAACTCCAAAATAATGCGAAGATAAACACGTAGAGGTTCGTAAATTGCAAGAATCATCAAATGTGCACACAATTCAACCAAACCATTAATATTTTAGATCAATTAAGAGTGAAACTCCTTTAGAAACTGGCCATCTAGTCAAACTTCTTTATAATGAGCTTCTAGCACTGAAGGAGTAACTAACTACCTAACCATGTGAAGACTAACTAAACTTAAGTGTGGAAAAATCCAAAATGTAAAGGTATCAAGAAACCAAAAGTTTCTTTCTTTCTTTCTTTTTTAAAGGATTATTTATTGTGTATGTTTTTTTAAAAAAATATGTAGAATAAAGTTTAAAACCCAAAAAGACTCTAAGAAAACAAAATAGCTAAATTAAAATCTTCAAACTCCCTAAGATCTTCTACTATAGAAAATAACCCCAATCCAAAATCATCCACACTATTTAAGTCAAGCCTATCAACTAAACCATGAGATATAGAAGGCTTATGAATAGCCTCCAGTGTAGACACATGAGATGTCATAGACTGGCTATCAGGTGCATTGCTAAAAACCTCCATCACATCATGGAGCAGAGCCGCAGCTACATCATCATAATAGGGCATAGATGCCATTGGTAAGCATCCTAAAGAGTAGCCCTCGGTTACGCATCCATATACCAACAAATGTAAACCCAACAAGGACAACTAACGTTTACTTGAACATCGGGATGATATGATGGAGTAAAACGGTAAAAAACAGCTTGATATTGGGAAAATTCTTGTGGCTCTCTACTCACCCTAGACTCAGCAACATCAGGCTTAAGTGAGAATCACTATCATAATCATGGCGCTAATAAGTGTAGCCTATAGCATCCTGCATGGTAGTGGTACCATAGCGTCAAAAATATGTGCCACACTACCAACACAGGAGCTGAGCATGCACGAAAAGATATCGCCAACACTATCTACAACCAAATGCTGGATGGTATTGCAAACAAAAAATGTTCACAAAAAATAACTGCAATCCAATTAAAAATCTCAAAAGAGAAAAGAAATCTAAATATATATTAGTTAAGGGGTCATTCTAACCACTTACCTAACTATATCTAACTAAACTAAGTCACGAAATGTTTAAGGCGGAGGCCATTAACTCTAAATATCTCATTTTAAACATTAATATATTGTACATCAAGAGAACCATTATCATAAACTTTAAAAACCTTAAAAGATCCTAACCAACAAATTTTGAGTTTCCCAAGAAATTTATAATAGTGACTATCATATATTAAAACTAAATCATCTTCTTTAAACTCTCTTATACTGATATTCCGATCATGCCAAGATTTATGAGTTTTTGCATTGCTTCTAAGCTCTTTAAAGCTAACAATATTTCCTCATCTAACCTCACCAATTGTAAAATCCTTTGCTTCAACGATTCAACCTCACCTAATCGTAATGAGAGGGCAATTCGTAGAGTAGGAAACTCTTGCTCAATTGGAAAAATAGCATTAGTTCCATAAACTAAATTGAAGGGTATATTTTGCAATGTTACCTTATAAGTGGTTCTATAGGCCCATAATGCCTCATACAAATGTTTATCCCAATCTCACCTGTGAAAAGCAACTGTTTAAGTTAAAATCTTACAAATAATGGGATTGGTTACTTCAACTTGCCAGTTAGCTCAGGAGTAATAAGGTGTTGATTTGCAATGCTTAATTTTGTATATTTCCATTAGCTCGGTAATAAGACCATTCAAGAAATGGAAACCTGGGTCACTTACTAATTCTAGTGGGTAACCAAAACATGTAATGATATTATCATACATAAACTTTGTCACATCAATGGCTTTATCCATCTTAAGCACTTTCACTTCTATCCCTTTGTAATATAGTCAGTACAAACCAAGATATAACGATTAGATCTATATCTGGTAGGCAGATCAATTGGGGCCATAAAGTCCATTCCCCACTTCTCAAAAGACACTAATGCCAATATAGGTGTCAAAGGTGTAGCAGAACTCTTATAAGGACGACCCGAAACCACATTTCTAACAATAACAATAAGCATCTTTAAAGAGGCTAGGCCACCAATAACTAGCTAATAGAACTTTCATTGCAGCTAATTCACCGCCAAAATGGCCACCAAATGGCTCATCATGCAATCGATAAGAACCATTGGGACTTCATCTTCCCTTACACAGTGCTGATAGATACCCTCACATGGAAAGAGTTTATAAAGATAACCCCCTAATAGCCCATAGGAGAGTGCTTGCATTAAAATGTGTAGCTTTCATTGTTTATCAACACTAGGTGGATATCGAGTAGTGTTAAGAAAATTTGCAATATCAGCATACCATAGAACTTGCGTCTCCATAGTAAAAAGTGATGCATCTGGTAAATCATCCTCCACACCTTCTTCCTTATCATAGGTTAATATTCATGAAAGATGATCGGCTAGAACATGAGCTCTACCAGGATCAGTAACTATTTGAAAATAAAATTCTTGAAATAACATCCAACGAAATACGCGTCTCAAAAGTTATACTTTATTAAGAAAATACTTTAATGCCTCATGATCCACATAAATGGTAAATTTATTCCCTAATAAATAATGATTAAATTTTTCCACTGTAAATACCATTGATAAGCATTCTTTCTCAGTAGTAGTATAATTTCCTTCCACATCACTTAAATTATAGCTTGCATAATAAATTGGATGATCCACCTTATTGTCATCAGCTTGGCATAAAACTACTCCCACATCATACATAGATGCATCTACATGAATATGGAATCCAATCCGAGGGTGCTAATATTGGTCCTTCAATGAACTTTTGCTTAAGAAATTCAAATGCTTCTTGACAAGCAACCACCCAATTAAAAGGACTATCTTTTCATAGCAAATTTGTCAGAGGTGAGACCACTTTTGCAAAATCATAAATGAATCCTTGATAATAATTTAGATGCCCCAAAAATCCACCAATTGCTTAAGGTTTTTTGGAGGTGAAAATGCAAACATCTTAGAAATTTTAGCCGGATCCATAGTCGTGCCTTCTTTAGAAACGATATGCCCCAACAACCTTCCTTTTGGCACTCCAAAAACACATTTATCAGGGTTCAAGGAGATACTTACTTCATCACTATGTTCAAACACTTGCGCCAATTGATCAAGCGTTTCTTTTGCTATCCCATAGACACAAAAATCATCTAGAAAAACTTACATCCATTGTTGAGGAAAATCTTGATAAGTGGCAAACATAACTATTTGAAATGTTGCGAGTGTGTTGGAGAAACCAAAAGGAATTACTTTATAAGCGAATGTATCCCATTCAATAGTAAAGGTAGATTTGGATTGATCTTCAGGAAGAATCAACACTTGATTGTCACCGCTAAACCCATCCATGAAAGAATATAGCTCATGGCTTGCAACTTATCCAATGCCTTCACCACCCATGCTCAAGAGACTAGTTTGACACATGGTGTCAAGGTCTAGAAACTGTACAAAATGTCCACAAATGTGAATTAATGTTCTTGATGCAATATAGACCAAACTGTTCCTTTGACCGGCCCTTCTAAACCTTAATAAAACCATTATTATGGTTCTTATGTCAATTAACTCAGCTTTGCTCATAGGCATTTTTTGCATAGGACATAGTAGTAACCCCCGAATTGACAAGGAAATTTGTATACCAACTCGGTCTCTGCTTTAATGTCCTGCTTTGCAAAATTTTCCACTCTTCCTTTTCCCCCATACCATTTGTGAACAGTTCCAAATCAACTTCTCTCTAGGATAGTTCCATTCTAGAAACTAAAATTCTTTATGTTTCTATTCTTCTTCAAAAGAGCCTGATACTTATGACAAACTCGAAGGAAAACTTCACTAATTGCAGTAACCACAATATTTACCAAGAAATATCCGACAATGAAAACAAGAGTGATAAAATAAGCCACTACATATTTAAACTCAACAGTCTCTATAACATACATGACAAGGCTCCACCCTTCTAATGACACAACCTTGCATACTAAATTGCTTGGGCACTTAAGTCCTCTTTTTGAGAAATGTAAACAATATATTACTTGGTAGGACAATTTGAAGCACATTGCAATATACTCTATGTCAAGCAACAAATCTAATGACATTGAAACTCCCCCCAAATGAACTATGCTTTGCATTGCCGGTTATAAAGGGCATGCAATTGTTAAGTGATGTGCCGAACCACCACAAAGCTCCTAGACTTGCCTCTTTTCACTAAAACAAAATCAAATTTGGTATTCGAAAGAGGGACATCATGGGAGAGAAGACAATTTCTTATCTTCTCTAGATGATAATAATTCCCTATGGGAAAATGTTAGATGGTCATGGTTGGGATTCACTAAGGAAGTCTATTAGATTTTATCTATAGCACCACCTTCCTATCATACAAGAACTTCCTTGTATCGACATCTTCTGGCCAAATTGCAGAGACATGGCCTCCAAAAACAACCAGAACAAGCACTGCATCTGCATTAAATTAATGTAAAAAGTTGGTAACAATGTACCAATTGTGTACAATTTTGCTAAAAATTTTGCAATAGTAGGCATTGTTTCTAGGTGTTGTCAGGGAGCATCCTCACGACCTAGGAAAAAGAGAATACAAGTTCATCAAATAGGTCAACTCGATCTTCTTTAATATCTTCAATAAACCATCCAACTAAAACCTCATCTAATAACCTACACCTAGTAAAGAATACAACGAAAGGAAAACCCTTTATCCATTTAACACATCTTATAAACAACGAAAAATCATGACAAATTCGTAAAGGATATAAGAGGTTACTTCCATCCATCTATTGGATAGAATCACGAACCACTATCCCCATCAACTTCTCAATCAGATCCATCTTCATCTTCAACTCCACGTAAGAAGGAGAATACACCACGTATACATCACTTAACATACACAAAACTCATATAGAAACAATACGAGGTAGTCTAATGGCACATGCCCCCAAAAAATGAAGAGCAAAGAAAAAGTTTTTCCATTAAGAAAAGATGATACATCCAAGAAAAGGCTTCACTTTGAAGCAGGATAAATATATTTCTTTTTAAACTGCATGCTAAGCTTGAGACACTCCAGAGCTTTACTCTCATCTGCAAAATACTAAGGTACATTCTATAGGAACTGTAGACAACACATCCTTTCTAGTAAGATACCTGGTAGGGAAAGCTTGTGTAAAGTAATATCAAATATCCATTTGAGCAACAGTCACATCCACATTCGGATTTATGATAGACTCTGGGATACTCTTCCCAGTATTTAGATGAGACTGCTAATGCATAAAACCAAGATACCAACAAAAGTGAGCACTAAGGCATATAGAAGTATCATCAGAATGAACATGCACCCGAGAAAAACGAAGATAAGAAGTCAAACATGTAGTAGATGTCTCCTAGGACTTTGGAATAAAAGGCCTTGTTAATTACTAATCTTGTCAATGAATCATGCAATGTCCATTGCCTTCAACATGGAATGTCATTGTCATATCAAGGTGTATCCAGCATTGATTGAGGAGGAAGGTTAATATAATCATATGGAAATGGTAATGGAATAAGAGGGGAGCATTGCAAAGGTGGATAAGACAAATCATAAAATGAAGGTAAGTGAAGGGATAAGAAAGATGAAAAAGACAGAGAATTCATAAAAAATGTTTGAAGGGATTCCGTTGAGAAAATAGAAGAAATAGAAGGAACTATAGGAGAAGATTGAGAAGGGGCAAGAGATGTTGTAGGATCAGCAATAGAAGGATAGATAGTAAAAACATGAATATGAGGGGATCCAGAAGGAGTAAAGGATAAAAGAGGAATAGTATTAGAGATAGAAGAAAGAAGTGAAACATATAACCAAAAGCGATTATAGGATATGAGAGAATAGAAAAGGAGATCAGTCGGATCCAACATGTAAATAGAACAACAAAAATTAAGGGTCTAGAAAAATGAATGAGTAAAAAATGGATGATCAGTAGTATAGCTTAACAATTGAGTTTGCAATGCCTGGATATCAAATTTATGAAAGACAGTCCATATATGACAAGGCTCTAAAGTATCATTCTCCAAAGGCAGATGCCAAGCATGCCCTCTACACTAGGACGTCTGCTAATGATAAGTCTTCAAGCTTTCTGCTAACAAGAGCTCCACTAAATGAACATACATGACTAATTGCAAAAGCACATCCCCCACATAAACATTTAGATAATCTTTATTAGGATTTTGAAGATGTCCTATGAGCTACATAAAAGATAATAACTAGGTTTAATGTGAAACTAGCTTATTCATGAATCTATCAAAGATAGCTCTCAACAAATCTATAGACCATAGATTTGACCACCTATCCTCTGGAGGTTCCAATCAACATTGCTTAAGGAAATGTATAAGGCAAACCTTTGTTGATTATACTTGATCCAGAGAGAGGGGGGAGACGACACCAATTCAACATAGTGAGTAAAATCATCCTGCACATAATTAATTTGTTGCTGAAGGCGTTTGACCTTAGCAGAAAAACATAGCTTAGCATTTTGCTACAATTGGTTAAGCTCCTCTTTAGAAGATAAGACACAAGAAACTATACAAGCTGGAGGAGGAATATAAAGAGTAGCAATTTTTTGGTTTAGCTCTTCAATAAGCTTCTTCCAGCATTCAACAATGTCTTGGGAATGCTACAATTGACCCTTACAAATACCCAACTTATGAGCTTACTCTAGCATGTCCTCAAGAGTTGCATTCTTTTTTTTAGTTGAAGACACATTCTCAACTTCCAAGGTAGCTGCTTTAGTTTCAAACTATTTGATTTGGGCTTGTTGGGAATCCATCAAAGTAGTAGCTTCAATCATCCATTTATGAATGTCAGTAAGGGTAGCTTTTTCAGATACCAAGTCCTCCAAAGCATTGTTCAACTCACTAGTCAAGGAATTAACTTTGTCTTGTAATGAATATAAGCCCGCATATAACAAAATTGAAGAGAGGAATTAAGGGAACTCTGCAGTGTAGATTGGACACAAAAAATCAACTCGGAAAGTAGAGGTTCACCAACCAACATCGTTTATAAAGAAGAGGGAATCAGTTGATCTATCTATACATCCCTTTGAGTAGCAAATAAGTTAGGACAAGACAGGAATGAAGGGAGGGAACTATTAGAAACAGGAGGGGTAGTGTCCTACATAGGAGGATCTGTAACTAAAGCTAGAGAAGGACTAGACAGCCTTGTGGTACGTGTGCATTTAGTTTGAAAGAACCCGAGAGGGGGCTCATCCTCTATATCTAAATTAGGCTGTAATGGAAGAGGAGATAGAATAGAAGGTGGAGGCTGCTTTGAAAGAGAAGCACGATATACTAGTGGCACACCACCAGGAGGAGGGGCAAAAGTGATAAATGTTTAAAGAAAGACACCATAAGAAACATTATTTCCTTAACCCTTTCTGACTCTCTAAAAATTTTTATCCATCTTGGTCATCATGAATGCGGCCCAATCAAACTTGGCTCCCTTAAGGATCCGAACAAACGCAATGAAAAGGTCCTTGGATAGACATTTGGAAGCTGGCTTTCTGAACATGAATATATCTTGGAGGAGCTGGCATAGTTGCTTCCACATCGAAAATGAGATATGAGCAATAAAAACCTGTATATATTTGGAGTTGGGTTTAGGTTTTTTTAATTTATTATTTAATCACTTATAAGATGGTTATGTGATTAATATATATTTTTAAAATTTTTCCCATTTATCCAAATGTAAGTTGAAAGCTAAATGGAGAAGTTCAATCATTTTTTTAGAAATTTCCAAAAAAAAACCATTTTTGAAGTGAAAAAATACATTTTCAAAGAATTTACATGGAAAATAAGGATTTTTTTTTTCAATTAATTGTTTCCAATTAAATTTAATCATTTTCACACATGTAAGTGATTCAAAAATATGAAGAGAGGTGAGTATGATTTTCTCAAATTTTCTTGGATTTTTTTGTTTTTTAACCATGTTTTAATAAATTTTCATGAAATTAAAGGTTTTTAATTATTTTCTATTTTTTTGTGAACATTATTAGCTAAGAAACATTATGAAAATTTTCAAAAAGTTGGTAAATTATTTTCATAAGTTTTTAAAATTTTGTCATATTTTATGCACTCTCATAAAATTTTAGGGTTTTTATAAGGTTTCAAGTGTGTTTTAAGTTTTTTTCAACTTTTGAAATTTTAAAATGCAAAAAAAAGTACCAAAGTTGCGTGTTAGCTACATGTGAGCATCAACTAGTGCATCACCCCATGAAAAAACTACATGCGTGTCCTCGCACGTGAACAATCGCAATTAAAAAAACACAACATGAGATTAAAAGTCGACACGCAAACGAGGCCTAAGTAGACACACACACGCACACAAATGAGGCCTAAGGAGACACACACACATGATACGGAGGAAAAGAGGCGATCACCTATGGGAGAACATAGTAAGATCTGTGGGGCCAATCATCGTGGGGAAACAGGGAAGGAAAAATGGTAGTATGAAGTATGAGTAAGTTGTCTTTGTTGTTGTTTTTCTTTTAAATAAATGTTTAAAAGCGTAAAAAGGAAGAGATGTATATAAATTTTTTAAAATATTAATAATAAGTAAATTGAAGTTAAAGGTAATGGTTTTTGTTGGGTTTTTTTAAATAAATCATTATTATTATGTTTTTAATTTAATTTAATTTAAAGGGGGTGTGGGTGTACCTTAAGGGGAGGTGGGCCTTTTGGAGGGCTTGTCAGGAGTGGGTAGGCACCGAGGTGGGTGGGTACGGAAGAGGAGGGTGGGAAGGAAAAGGTGAGGAGGAGGCATGGAGAGGGAGGAGGAAGAGTGAAGGTGGCCGGGCATGAGTGCTGCGAGAGGCTAGCTAGGGAAGCATCAACAACCACTATGATGGCGTCAATGATGGTAGAGACCAGGGCATGGAAGCGGATGACACCCACAAAACAACGTGCTCAACTGCCACTCGAGGGGTCTCAACAATCTGGGTGGACGGCTGCACATAGCTTCCATAGGCTTAAACCAACATGAATTGTTTGCTATAAACTGAGAATAACTAGTAGTAAGTACATGCTTCATTCCATGAAGAGGTGAGAACATCCTCTGAACAATAGTATTATAGCCCTACATTACAATAGTGCTCAATGAAAATCTGGGTCTTTGAATTTCCTTGCATTTGGAGGCAAAGGATACTCTCAAATTGTATTTGAATTCCTAAGATGATTAAGACAAATGGTAAGAAATTGGATTGCTTTCCTCCCATCCTTGCTTCTAACTCTTGCATAAGCAGAATCATCATCAAGCACCTTTGTTTCCATATGCACTCCTTTAATATAGGGCTGTCCAAAAATCATTGCATATATGAGGAATTATCTTGCACAAAGAAGTGTTGCTCTTCTTGAACATCACCAATCCTCACTTTTACATTAGGACATGCAGCATAGAGCCCCTTGAAGAATTATTTGCAGTCCTCATATGCCAACCATGATCACTGCCCATAGGCCATGCACCATTCTCATGCCAACCACTCTTAATGATACTAGTCTCAAACCCATGGTCAAGAAAAGAAACACAAGGAGTTTCACACTCCCCTATTTTCACTACCGTTTTAGTCATAGCCCTGGCCTAGTGATTTCTCGTGTAATGACTTTGAGGAATAAATCCTAGAGTCACTACCCCATATTGTTGCATTTTCAACCTCTTTCTTCTCTTTTTTAGATGATGTCCACTTATTAGTAGCATCCTCCATAGTTAAACGAGTACTTACATCATCCTTTTATTCATCCCAAGTACCCAACAAACCAGTTTTCTCCTCAAATTGTAGCAATGCACTAGTGGTATCACCAAGAAACTAACACTTTCCCTTAATTATGTGAATGATTTCATCATGAAATTTCCACTTGGCAATGCCAAGAACCTCTCCGAAGGTGAATTCCACCTGACCGTTTAAGATCCATTCTTCAAGAACCTTCTTAAGATTTTTGGCTGTCTCAATATCAAACTGCAACTTATATCTTGGCTGCTTGCCCTTACTTTTGCACTCTTCTTTGCTATCCTATTTTTACTCTTAATCAACCTCTTTCATAACATGCTCAGGAGGTGGCTAATTTATAGCTTTAGGTTGATCCACACTTTTTCTTGTCACTCTTTTAGATATCCCTACATTATCTTCATCTCTCATTTGTTTCTCTTCCACAAGTACATTCGTGTTTTGCACCTTTGCTAAATATGCATCTACTGATGATTCTCAACTACTTATTCCATGAATGTCTTGCCTTGCATGAGACATTTCACTATTAGTAACTTTTCTCTTTTCAGTTACATGCAAAGCATGTGCCCATATTGTAGCCTTTGGACCCACCATCACTTGGCCAAGTATTCTATCACAAGGAACTTTCAATCATTTGCTACATAGGAAAAAAAAGGGTATTCTGTATAAATTCCCTAGTTAAAAAAATACATAAGTAGGGAAAGTAAATGATAGGAAAAATAGAATATTTCCTAGTTAGAGAAAATTCCTACCTAGAGATGATTCCCTATGTAGTTCCCTATGTAGGAAAATTCATACATAGGGATAGGAAAATTTCCCTATGGAGGAAATTTTCCCATAGGAAAGTTTCCCTATTGAGAGCGGATTTTAAAGACCTTTTTTGAAGCAGAAAAGAGCTCAGGAAGCCGTAAAAGAACAAATTTTAATGCAAAATAAAACAGTTGTAGATTGATGTGCTGGATTTTTCCTTGATTGAGTTTGATGCCAAGAATTTAATACAAGTCTCAGTTTGTCGATCACAATCCATTTGACCTCCCATTTAATCCCCGCAATGTTTCATGTTATGAAGTAGCTACATGATCCAGGAGCTGCAAAGTGCGCAAAGGGCCCTTGCTTTATAGATTTCAACATCGTTTGTGCCTCTGAAAGTGAAAAATCCACTTTAGTTGCAATGTGAACACAATGAGATGAATTAGTTTGTTCCCCATTTTTGGGAGATCTGTCTCCTCTGATGCTGGGGTAGAGGGAGAGTTGATTGTACATCTTTAATCCACTCTCTAAGGGCTCCGTTTTGGGTGTAAGCATGTTGATTTTCATGAAGGGAATGTAAATTATGATTTTTAGGATTTCTCTCTTCTCTCCCCTCTCTCTTATCTCCTCTCTCCTCTCTCCTCTCTCCTCTCTCCTCTCTCATATTGCTGCTTGTTCATACATGTGATTCTATAAGAGAAATGGGTGCGTTTTTATAGAATGATAGTGCGAGAACAAAGAAGATTGTAGATTTGGCTATGAGAGAGCATTAGCAGCCAGTAATGAGCATCAACAGTCTCCCAACCATTAAATATGCACCTCCAAATCCATGTTTTTATGCATAAGTAGTCGATTTATTTGTTTTATGATAGATGTTTGATGAAAGTATTTGTAAATGGTTGCCTTTGATTGAAAATGTTGAAATCTATCATAAATATTGAAGAAAAAATGAAAATTTAATCATTTAATAATTTATACTAAAACACGCAAAACCCACAATTATGCGGTTTACATAGAAATAATAAATTTTGAGGGTTTTGTTGTTATTTTGAAGTTCACATGGACTAGAAATGAATGTAAAATCAACTATTAGTGATTTTGATCAATCACAACCCATAAATTAGAAATATAATTTTTTAATCTAAATAAATAAGGAAAAATAGTGAAAAAATAAAAAATTTTATTTTTTTGCTCTGGAAAATTTATCGAAAATATGCTTTATGTCCATGAATGTATGTCATGGTTGTAGTATGAGTGATAAGCCTTAGTTTAGCCTTATCTTCATGTTAAAGTTTCTTTTTACTGATTTTCACAAGAAAAACACATGAAAAAATTGCTTTCTACACCTATCAATGATGCATAACATAAACGATAGGGGGGAAGAGGGGTTTTGATATTGATTACTTGCTGATAACATTTGAATTTGTGATCTATTTGTTTGTTCACATCATATAAGGTGTTTATAATTTAAGTTTAAGAAGGTCTAAAAGCACGAGGATGCTCGGTGGTGACCCTTAGCAACACAACATTATGTGTAGGTTGAAATCATTGAAAGAAATGTCTTTGGACTTCACAATACTGTTTGCTAAATCATGAAATGTTTGAGCACTAGGATTCACACACAATTGCATTATGGATATCATATGGTGTCATTCGTGAATGCATTGAAATTGTTTTCTTATACATATGACCTACGTGGAGTGTGTGAGATACCTAAGCTATAAGTTTAAACAATTGGTTACTTGGGGAACTTTGAAGTGTTGGAGCTATATATGGCACCTCACCCTATCTAGACTAAGTCTCACCTATATATATGCAGATTGTGATCAATATGATATAGTCTTTGGGAGTGTATATGGTGTGTCTATTCTCTCTATCACATCTCTAGATATATTCTCTCTCTACATTTCAACATGGTATCAGAACTATCACAATCGACTACAACCAATTCCTTGAAGAAAACAATCAGGAAGTATACCTATGTAGTATCTCTTCTATTCTTGATTCATGTTCTTTTTATGCCTAAATCTGATGTATTTGTGTATGTTATGAATTTTAAGCATAGAAGAAGTTTACTCAATCATCATTAATTATCATTTAGATTGCAATTTTTTTGAATTATAGATATACCTTGCATGGACACCCTAAAATTTTCTATTTGGAAAACTCTTTAGGAAATACCTTTCTCAAGAAAACTAGTTTTTGTGATGTGCTAGGTTTCACAAGCTTTATTCCTGTCAAATCCATGCTGTCAAAAGTTATGTCAGTGCAAGTAAACTAGACTTGAAATAGGAAAAAAGCAGAATACTTTTCATGCAGACTTCTATGACACAAGTTTCCTTACGATTAGTGAGTCCTGCATTTTTGCATTTCTGCCAAAATTAGTCAGATTATCATCTTTTCTTGGCCAAAAAGTAAAGTGACAATGATTTGAGCATTGTTCATTTTTTTCATCTATGTTGGACCAATTTATTCTCTCACACATTTTGTTTATTTTGGGTCACTTTATTCTTGCCCATGTTTTTTCTATCTTGGGTCTCTTTCTTTTGGAGTATGCATTTTAAACTAAATGTGTTTTCTTAGAGTATAGCTTCAGCATATGATTTATTGTGTTTCACTTTCATCTCATCCTTTCATATATGGTGTGGAGATTTTGGGATCTAATATTATATGTATTTTGTCAGCTAGCTATGCCAAATTCTTTAATCATAAACATATTTCCTTCTGGCCAACGTTTTAGTCCTCACTTTCTAGGACAAGGATTCCTTGGGTGGAATGTTTCACGAGATTGGTATCAAAATATTGATCTCTTCCTTACAAAACATTGTTTTATCTCTTGTTCTTCAAATCCTAACTTATATGTCAAGTAGTGCAATGATAGTTTTTTAATTCTTGTTCTATATGTGGATGATATTATACTTGTTTCTAACAACCTCAACTTCCTTCAATAAGTAAAGAAGGTTTTATCTTTTGCGTTTGTCATGGTAGATCTTGGAGACATACACTCATGTCTTGGTATTCATATTCAATGCTATCGAGAAAAAGGTGTTTTCTTACTGCGTCAAACAACGTTCATTGAGGATATTATTCAGATGTTTGATTTGGGTTTGACACATCTTGCTAGTACTCCTTGTCTTGTAAGCTCTACCAAAAACTCTCACTTTCTACAAAATGATGGACAATTAGCATTATATCAACCTTATAGTAATCTTGATGGATGTCTTCAAATCTCACCCTGACATTCTTTTTGCTACAAATTTTCTTAGAAAATATCTTAGTTCTCCATGCCTTAAACATTGGACTGCAATTAAATGAGTTTTGAAGTATTTGAAATGCACTAAAGATTCTGGGTTGGTTTATCGGTGCCAATAATACTGTGATTCTCTACATTCACTTCAACTTTCGGGTTATATAGATGGAGATTGGGCAAGCTCACTTATCTATATGTTCTACAAGTGGCAATTGTTTCTTTCTCAATGGTTGTCTTGTTTCTTGGACTAGCAAGAAACAACATTGTGTTGTTGTTTCCACTACAAAGGCTGAATATGTAGCTACATCTTTAGAGGCTTGAGATTTGGTATGGCTTCAAAAAGTTCGATCAGATATTGGTCATCCTCCTCTCTCTAGCACACCACTTCGATGTGATAACAAAAGTGCTATTAGTCTAGCTAAAGACTATGTTCAACATAGCAAGTGTAAACATATTGGAGTGCATTATCATTATGTTTGATATGAAGTGAAGAAAGGCATGATCATGATTGAACATTGTCAAAAGAATAGTAATAGTAACAACAACATTAACATTAGTCACCACAAGAGCAACATAATTGACAACATTAAAAATGTCATCAACAAGCATGAAAGGAAGAAAGCCAACCTATGCAAGAGAAATAGGAGGAAACTTTGTCAACATATTTGGATCCTAAATGGATGATTTTCAAAAGCCATTATATTTCTTTCAACATTTTAAAAGTTAAATGCCCATTTGACTGAAGTATCCAACATAGCCATGGATCTAATCTTGTCAATAATTCTCTTGTAATTGTGCTCCAAACTACATGCCCTTGGGAATAAGCGTTGAGAACTAAGGGTAGCTAGCATGTATTAACATTAGGATATGTCATCAAATATATCTCAAGCCTTAGTCCCTAGCATAGTAAAGAGATGACACATACAATCTCCAATGTAATCACCAAGAGCTTCGTCTAATCACAAGATTGAATATGTGAGGAGTTGGGGTGAGCAAATGTATTATCCCTCACTTTAAGGTTATCCACGACCTACCTAAGGTATTGCTTTGTCGCATCTTTATTGCACCCTAATAGTGATGTAGCTTGCCTATTTAAAGAGTCATTACCTAATAGAGGTCATATTGTACACTATTTTATTATCTTATTTCCATGTAGATCCTAACAAGGACTGAAACCTTTTTAAATCATGATTATAACTACATACCTTGTTACATAGACACTACTTATGGTTGTACCATATTTGTGCATGATCATGGGACTTCCTTGTAACTATCAACCCAACCTCAATAACATAGTATTTGCGATTATTTATTTAAGGTCATATGTAGGATCCAACGACTTTGTTTCACTATTACTAAAGTGGTTTCTGATTAGATAGGGCTCCATGGGAGAGCATATAAGTGCAACAATGACTATGCTTTGAAAATAAAATCCATTCACCCAACACAATTGGAGAAAGTATGACAGTACTTGAACACATACATAAACAATATGAATGGGAAAACTTTATAGGGACAATAGGGAGATGCATAATCTACTAGGTTATGGTTGTTTTACCTTGATCCAATCTTATGTATGTGAGTTTCACAAGAGTGTGTAAGGCATAGAGGTTGTGTAGTGACTACTACCAAGCATGCTTATGTGGTCCACTTCTAGGATTTTTTCTAGTTTGAGATGATTAAAGGGTGTGCTAGATTGAATTTGTTCCAAAATGGGATTGCAATGAATGAAAACATAAATGATATGTCCCTGAAACTTATATGTAGGCAAGAACTTTCAAAAAAATTTAAAATACAAGTGGTCTATCATGAGGTCAACATACTCCATTAAGAAATCTCTAACCATTTCAACCTCTATACACTAGTCTCCATGAATATCTCATCATCCAAGTAGAAGTAGTAGAGATGGGGGTTGTCAACTAAAGGATCATTCAAATCTACATGTTCAATGGTATCCATCTCCTCCTCATTGTGGCCTACTAGTATACCATAAAGAATACAACAAGTGTTTCCTAGGAAAATAATGCAAGTTAATGGTCTTACCATGGTGAAGCCATGATCTCTTTAGTCTACCAAAATCGTGCTCCACCATAATTCTTATTCAAGACTACATGTAGTAGTTATAGTGGTCATCATGAAAAGAGAATAGCCTCCATCACTAACAATGTATCCGATGATATGAATATTTCCAAATTCAAAAGGTTCCCTAATCAACCTCCTTTGGTTGTTGAAAATCTAGAAGAAAATAGAGTTTAGCAACACTCTAGTGTTGTGTACAAAACTAGGCAACCCTATGTTCACATTCAAAAAATATATATTGGCATCGACAATTCCTTGAATAATCAAATTATAATAACCATACCAATTTTACCACTCTAATCCATTCTCAAGGGGAGGAAATTTCAACTTCAAGTGAGTTGCATCATTGGGATCATAATAGTTTACAAAGGAATGGACTGCTCGGAATACTCTAGTGGTACATCTTGTAGAACATGTAAGATTCCATGTGAGTTAAAAATAAAGAATATTTTATTTAGTCAAAATTAACAATCTTATATTTACAAAATGAATTTTTAGTTATAATTTGAAAAAATCTATAAGTTTAGTAAAGTAAAAATGGTCAATTTTTGGCCTTATAACATGTAAAGAAAGGGTATTAAGTTAGATGATTTCTCATAGGTGTACCTCTCCAGTTGTAATCCCGTCTCTACCAGGATCAGTTTTGACTCTCTTTTGAGCTAGTGTAGTAAATATCTCCAAATTTTCCCCATGGAAGATAAGAAGCCCAACTTCATGATTTTGGAAAGTGTTGAGCGGCCATGGTCCAAAATGCATACATACATGTATGTTTTGCGTGCTTGAAGAGAGACAAACAATAACAATTCCCACTTATCATTCTCAACATAGAACATTTATTCAATGACATTTTGAAGAAAGATAGAAATATGGTCTTGTCACAAGTCATCATGAATAAGGGATTATGCCAAGTCAAATGAAGCCACTAACATTCAAAATACCTCGCAAAGTCAGTATGTTCAAAGGACATATAGTGATTCCAGTACTTTATTCATAACCTTGGTTTGGTATAACAATGCACAAGAGTGTGCCATATGTAATGTTGTCTTGGAGCACCCATAACAACCCATAATACTAAATAAAGCTATAGAAGAACAAATGTCTCATTGTCGTTGCTTTCTTCATCTTTTGAAGAGTTTGCATGGAGACTACATAGCTCAAGGGTTCACCCAAGCAGTAAAAGAATGGTTAACATGATTTGAAGAAGCCTAAGAAGAGTCAAGCTTGTTTATTGAGCCCTTTGGAAAAGTTGTGGATCAATGTGGGTAGAGTTGAAGCTCTAGTCACAAGATGAGTTTTTTATCAACAATGATAACTGGGATTCATTGTCCATGTTGAACAAATGGAAATTCCTTGTGAATGGTATATAAAATGAAAACAACAGCCCATGCATTGAGTGACGTTGTCAAAGAGTTTACTGTCCATGATATAAATCATGGGATTCTTATGAACTCAGAAGAGTTTCACTGGGAATTATATGAGATATTTTCAGGCATTGTTATCCAATATCTACCATAGTTATACAAGTTCTTTTGTATTTAGCATATAATTTGCAGATATACCATGAACATTTATGAAAAATAAGGACATCTGGAAGTAATTGACAGTCTACTGGATAAATCACACTAATTTAGGTACAAAAATATAGACAAAAACCCAAAAATGTTGCCTAAAACTGTCAAAAGTCCACTAGGTCCACACGGAACCAAAAGTAACTGACTAAGGTGACCAGCAGTGACTTAGGCTAGTCAAAAAGTGACCAGGGTTGGAGCAGAGAGCAGCCTGCATTTTTCGGTGCAAATTGCGGGCTGCTCTGCCTGAGGAAAACAGGGAGAAAACTGGAGCTGAGATGCATGGAATGGAGCATGCAAACTAAAGATTGACAGGCCAACAACTGAAGATGTTATCTTGGTGAGAGATCCACTTCTCTGCCTCTTTGATTTGACAAAAATGCATGCTGAAACTGTCTATAAAAGAGGGGAAATTTGAGAGAAGAGTATTCAACCTGCTCTTATGCACGACTTCTCTCATCTTCTCTACCTTATTCTTGGTCCAATGAAGCCCGGCTTGTGCCCAAGTACTTGAATGACTTTGGGGCAAGCAAAGGGTGAGGATATTGAAGACTTATGGACTGTTATGGGCTGAAATAACCAGTCATAAACAGGGCAGCCCACTATTTTGATCTATTTTTATGAGCAAACATGGATTTTTTATGGTTGTAATAGAGGAAAATGACCTCTTTTCTTCAAGACATTGTTCATAGATGATCAAGAGTGCTTCCTCTTGAGTTAATGCACTCATTTTGAACTTGATTATGAGCTGGAATTTTCTGTTTTAAAACAGGGCTGAAGCTAAAATTATTCTTTTTCAATCCATTTCATGCATCTTTGGCCCAAATCTTGGATGCATTTGATTCTAGCATCAATATAGTTGACCCAAAGGATTGAAATCCATCTTTGTACATGAAATGAATGCCATTAGAGCTTGCATTTGACATTCATAAATGAATTGGAAATCTGAAAATATCCTTTATGAAATGATGAATGTATCCTGAAGCATTTGATGTATTCAAGTTAGTCTTAATCCTTCTGTCAAGTATGCTAAGGACAAAGTGAGAAGGCTTGTATTCCCCTTCTGTACCTATATTACTTCTAAACTCCAAATCTTATTAAAACCCAATCCATCTTTCCTTTCTGAATCTTGAATCCTAAACTCTTCTTCTGCACTAAAAGCCCCGGTGGTAGACCTTCAACTCTTAATGTGACGACAGTGGTGAACCCGACGTGAAGGTCCGCTGCAAAAGAAGAAGTCCAATGGGAGAATCATCAAGCTTAGGAGGAGATGCTTTGCAACAGTTGGTTCGTCTAATGCAAGAAAGCGAACAACAACAACTGCAATTTCAGCAGCAGTTGCAATTACAACAACAACGGAGACAAGAAGAAGAGCAGATTGATGCTGCTGCCATTAAGGCCTTAGAAGCAGTTGGGCATGAGCTCAAGCAATTTAATGGGCAAAATGTGTCCTCTTTTATCCGCCTCTACACTGACAAGATGGTCTTCTTTGGAGTTCCTCAACATGCCTGGAGCTATTACTTTGCCTGCCTGGCTGTGCATGGCCTCTAGGACCGAATTCATGATCTTTTCCAAAAAGATGCTGGATGGTCTGTGTTCAAAAAGGCTCTTCGAGAAGAATTTTTCCTTGAAGATTCTGGCCTTATGACAAAGAAAATCTTCACCGAATGGGTCGAGAGGCCCAATAAGGGTCTAACTGCTACTACTCTTCATCGAGAGTTTGAAAGCAAATTTTCCCAACTAGATCCTGATGACCAACAAGGTATGGAAAGTCAAAAGATTGAGTTATTTTTAAAAGCTGCAGATTCTTCTCTACAGGAGAAATTGACTGACCAACTTGAAGACCCTGACTAAAGACTGCTTGGAGTGATGTCACTGAAGCAGTTAATATGATTGCTCGAAGAGAGCGATTGCGCCTAAGATGGGGATTAACCCCTATATCAACTGATTCTATGAAGGAGCCTGTTCCAGCTTCTCGACCTCCTGTCTCTATGGTCGAGCAACCAAGAAATTGTGCTGTCCCTTCTCCAAAGAAGGATGTCATGGATGAGTTAATTAAAAGCATGCGGGATCTCCATCTTAATTTAACAGAAATTAATTCTAAAGTAGAAAGGCTTGATGTTAAAGTAGAAGAAAGGGGTCGGTCAACCGCCCAAAAACCTGCACGAGAAGGCTTTAAAAGACGTTGCATTTGGTGTGATAGCCTTCAGCATGACAAGAGGGAGTGCGGAGCATTCCGTGAAGTTGAAGCACAAAAATTAGTCTTTTGGAAGGATGGCAAAATTCATGCAACCGAAACCGGGCTTCCTCTTGAGCCAAATTTCTGTAACGGCGGCATGAAGAAAAGATTGGAGGATTTGGCAACAAGAACAGCCTATGCAGATGTTGATGCTACAACTTATGGGTTGCAAATTGAGCCAACTAATGAAATTGTTAAAGCATGTAAAACTAATACAAAATCTAAAGTGTGGATGCAGGCCTTGGAACGCATGGAGCAAGGCAAGGCAACTAAGGATGATTTAACCACTACCATCCAATGTATTCGAGGAAGAACCGGATGGTCCGAGCCTGTGGATTCATTTTTAGCTTTTGCTCGGCTAGCTAAAATTAATAATCAAGAAGCCATGATAGAAGAAAAGAGAATAAGAGAAGAAGATTTTGCCGGTCCTTCTTCTTCAGGACCGACTAAACACATAACAAGAAGTAAACCAGACCAACAGAAGGCTGCTGAAAATCCGCCACCACCAGAATTTGACATGGGAGATGCCCCTCAAGCAAAGAAGATAGAAGGAAAAAGAAAAAGCCAATATCCCAGTTACAAGTTGCAGTCTGACATAGAGACCGTAACGGATCTTAAACGGATCCTAGAAGAAAGGATTCTTGGAAGTAGAATTGAATTTACATTAGGTGAAATTCTTGGTATTGCAAAACGAGGATTTCATGATGTAATAATTGATGTAATTAAACAAAAAAGACAGTATGTTGGTGAGGAAACTGAAGAATCTGTACATGCTTTTTTGCAAGTACTTCATGTGTATTTGCAGGATGAAGAGAAGCTAAAAACTCAAGGGATTCGATTGGAGGCAATCAAAGAATTGATTGCTGCCATAGAAGCCAAAGATGAAGAAATTTATGAAGCAAAAGCTAAAGAAGCCATAATGGTGGAAACTTCTCAATCTAAAGTGCAGCCCATGCAAAAGAAAGAGACTTTTCTTCACAACATGCAGGAAGAAAGTGAAACTCACTTTATTCCAAGTAGTCACTATTCCCGTACCCATTGGGCAAGGGCGACTACTGAAACTGTAGTTAAAATTGGTGAGAAAGAAACTCCATGTATTGCCTTCATAGACCATGGTTTGGAAATTAATGTTATGTCAAGAAGTCTCTATGAGAATGGTGGATGGCCTATTGATGTGGACCCAAGATGGCACATGAAGCTAGCCAATAACTCTTCTGGCGATCTTTATGCAGCATGCCTTTATGTACAAGTTACTATTGGTAATGTAAAAGATGAATTTCATTTCTTTGTTCAAGATTCTTGCAGTTATCCAATCATTCTTCGACAATCACTTATTTCCGAGTCTCGTTTAGAGACAAAGGCTCTTGATGATGGTTCATCATATGCTCGGATAAGAAGCAAGGATAATGATAAGGTTGTTCAATTCCTAACTGTCTATGTTAATCACCATCAGAATAGGGATCGATTGAGGGATCATCCTGTTCCTCCTAATGCCCGAGAATTTAAGGGTTTTTGGGTAGTGCTGCTATAAGTGGAGGCTATGGCAGTGCATCATGTCACAAAGAATTGCCTCTACATATGAAGAAGGCAAGACCAAAAGCTGATTTGTACATTTTTTCAACCAATGGATTGGGCTGTTATAAACAGTTTTTAGCCATGAACAGGGTTGAAAGAAAGTACTTATGTCACATGGAGCAAGAACTGAAGCAAATTGGTATTCTACCTAAAGATGAAGAAATTTCAAGTCTATTTTATGGGTTGAATTATAATGATACAATGGCTGAAATTTATACAGCCATTCATGCAGAAAATCAAGCTGAAAATCAGTCCATACAGGTATGTACATTGGATATGTATGACATAATTCAAGAACTTGCAGATTATGAAGCCTTTGGACAGCCAAACAAGGTTGAAGCAAGAGTAGAAACAAAATATAAAACAGTTGAAAAGAAGGTCAAGCCGGTAGCTACTCCTCTACCACCTGAAAGTGAAGGATTGGCAGAAAGGGTATCCAAACAACCAAGCCTTCGTGATCCTAAAGATATTGGTCATCAATTTACAACTGAAAGTCTATAAAAGCCAAAAATTGGTGAAGACTCTTTCCTCTTGCCGGTTGAAAAACAAATCTTCATGCAGATGTTAAAGAACCATGGTAAAGCCTTTTCATTTCAGCCGCATGAAATCGGCTGTGTGGATCCAAACATTGTGGCACCAATGGTAATTTTTACAGTTCCACATATGCCTTGGAATCTTAAACCAATTCCGGTTCCAAGGGCTCATTTGCCAATGAAAAGATAAAAATACGAATATTGGAGCCATCTTCAGCTCCATATTCCAACCGATGGTTTACCGTACCTAAGAAGAATGGATCTCTACGATTCATTCAAGATTTGCAACCCGTTAATAAAGTCACTATTAGAAATGTTGGATCAGGACCAATTGTGGATGAGTTTGCTGAGGCTTTTGCAGGAAGGGCAATCTATTCCATGGGAGACCTATATTCAGGCTACGACCAATTTCAGCTTGCTTTGGAAAGCCGTGACATTACTACAATGAAGATGCCTCTTGGCCTAGTCTGCACATGTGTACTCTACCTCAAGGGGCTACAAATTCAGTAGCTCACATGATGAATACCATGCATAAAGTATTGAGGGAATATATTCCTCAATTGACTCTTCCTTTTCTTGATGATGTTCCAATTAAAGGATGTGAAGTTCATGAGAAAAATGAAAAACTCAATGAACTTGGATGTCACAAGTTTGTTTTTGACCATATTAATGATTGTGCTAAGATCCTGTCTAAATTAGAAGAAGTTCATCTTACTCTTTCAGGAGCTAAATCTGTTTTTGGAGTTGAGGAAGTTCTTGTGGTCGGACATATGTGTGGTCCATATGGCCGGAAACCTTCTCCATCTAAAATAAATGCAATCGGCAAAATGCAAGAAGAATGTTCAAATGTTTCAGAAGTGAGAAGATTTCTTGGTGCATGTGTCTTCTACCTTATTTGGATACTACATATTGCTCATGTTGCTGAAAGTCTTTATCAACTCCTAAGAAAGGGCCAAAGGTTTCTATGGACAAAAGAACACACTCAGGCTATTCGGAAACTCAAGAAAATGCTGACTTCGGCTCCCACTTTAAAGAGGGCTAACTACTCTAATGGACAGCCCATTATACTCACAGTGGACACAAGTCCTATTGGAATAGGATGGGCAGTTGGTCAAGACGACCTTGAAGGCAACAAATATGTGATCCGCTTTGGAGCAAAGGTACTTAATGAATGACAAAGAAGGTATGCTCAAATTAAAAGAGAGCTTTGGGGAGTAGTAACTGCATTAAAATGTGACAGGGAGTACTTCATGGGCACACATGTTATAGTTGAGACAGATTGCCTTCCACTCCTGGGCATGATATCCAACTGTTCTACTCCTGACATAGCCATGCTAAGATGGATAGCCTATATTAAATCCTTAAATTTTGATTTGAAACATATTGCAGGTAAAGATAATCCTGTTGCTGACATGCTTTCACGTGCCAGATATATGGATGAAGAAGAAATGATGGATGAAGAAGAATCAGAGTTTATAAATGAAGCTCTTAATGCATGTACAACAAAAATTACAGCAAGAACAAAAGGTTCAGTTGATAATACAACTTTTACATCAGCAAGGATGGTTGAAACAACTAAAGAAGGACAATGGACAGCTAGTAAACAGCATATTCCATGTTTTGTTATGGTTTGTTCACACTTTAAAGAAGAATATTATGCAGATGATTGGCTAAAAATTGGCTAATTTTTGAGCACTATGACAAAGAAGGAAGAATGGACTCATGAAGAGTTCAATAGAATTAAGAGAAAAGCCTATGGTTTTTTATTAAAGATGGCTACCTTTGGAGGCATGCAAAGAAGAAAAGAAGAGCGCCTGTTCGTGTCTTAGGTGACAAAAAGACAAAAAGACAGGTCATGCAAGAATTTCATGAAAGCCTATTGGCTGGTCATAGAGGCATATGGGGTACTTAAAAGGAAAATTTTGGTGGGAAAACATGTATAAAGACATTGAGCATTTTGTTGAGTCTTGTCATGTTTGTCAAATGTATTCTATGGTAAAGCATAGAGATGGGCTTCAGCCTACCTATCCTTTATCCATTCACTATAGATGAGTCATTGATTTAGTAACCATGCCTACAGGAATTTGGAACATGAGATATCTAGTACTTGCTAGAGAAGATCTCACAAATCAAGTGGAAGGAAAGGCCTTAACAACAAAGTCCACTCATGCTGTTTGTAGATTTTTACTTGAAGAAGTATTTTGCAGGTATGGATGTGTTGCTAAAGTAACTGCTGATAGAGGAGAATTGGATGCTGATGAAGCTCGCCATTTCTTTGCTCAATTGGGAATTAAGCTATCTCTTACTTCTGCCTACAATCCTGAAGGCAATGGTAAGAGTGAAAGAGGTCATCAACCAATTCTTAAAGCTTTAGCAAAATCATGCAAAGGGAAGTTGAGGGAATGGCCTAAAATGCTATCATTTGCATTATGGGCTGATAGAACAACCCATAGTGCAGTGACAGGATATATGCCAGCTGAACTCATGTATGGACAGCCACCTATTATGCCTATTGAGGAATCCATTGCCACATGGAGTATCTTTCCTTGGGATGAAGGCATGAACATGGAAGAATTGCTGACTTTATGCATTAGGCAACTTGAAAGAAGGCCAGAGGATGTTAAAATAGCCATTGAAAGGCTAAAAACAGCAAGATTAAAGAATAAGAAGAGGTTTGATAAGCACCATCAACTCCGTCCAAGAGCTCTTCAAGAGAATGACTGGGTTCTTGTTTATGATAGCAGCCTGGATAATCAATATAGTGCTCATAGGAAGTTAGCCAAGCGATGGTTTGGACCATATGTTGTAAAAGTAGTATATAATAATGCTACTTACTCTTTGGGTGAAATGGATGGGACCATGATAAAGACTCCAATAGCTGGGAAACGAATCAAACTCTTCAAACGAAGAGAATCTTCAACTTATGAACTTGATGACTTTGATACAAGTCCTTTACTTGAAAACATGCAGGAAGACGAAGACTTAGAGAATGAAGATGAAGAAGAACAAGACCCTCCTTAACCTGTAATCTTATGAAATGGCACATACCGGAGGATGTGCAGGTTAGGAGGGGGTGAATGTCAAAGAGTTTACTATCCATGATATAAATCATGGGATTCTTATGAACTCAGAAGAGTTTCACTGGGAATTATATGAGATATTTTCAGGCATTGTTATCCAATATCTACCATAGTTATACAAGTTCTTTTGTATTTAGCATATAATTTACAGATATACCATGAATATTTATGAAAAATAAGGACATCTTGAAGTAATTGACAGTCTGCTGGATGAATCACATTAATTGAGGTACAAAAATATAGACAAAAATCCAAAAATATTGCCTAAAACTCTCAAAAGTCCACTAGGTCCACATGAGACCAAAAGTAACTGACTAAGGTGACCAACAGTGACTTAGGCTAGTCAAAAAGTGACCAGGGTTGGAGCAGAGAGCAGCCTGCATTTTTCGGTGCAAATTGCGGGCTGCTCTGCCTGAGGAAAACAGGGAGAAAACTGGAGCTGAGATGCATGGAATGGAGCATGCAAACTGAAGATTGACAGGCCAACAACTGAAGATGTTATCTTGGTGAGAGATCCACTTCTCTACCTCTTTGATTTGACAAAAATGCATGCTGAAACTGTCTATAAAAGAGGGGAAATTTGAGAGAAGAGTATTCAACCTGCTCTTATGCATGACTTCTCTCATCTTCTCTACCTTATTCTTGGTCCAATGAAGCCCGACTTGTGCCCAAGTACTTGAATGACTTTGGGGCAAGCAAAGGGTGAGGATATTGAAGACTTATGGACTGTTATGGGCTGAAATAACCAGTCATAAATAGGGCAGCCCACTATTTTGATCTATTTTTATGAGCAAACATGGATTTTTTATGGTTGTAATAGAGGAAAATGACCTCTTTTCTTCAAGACATTGTTCATAGATGATCAAGAGTTCTTCCTCTTGAGTTAATGCACTCATTTTGAACTTGATTATGAGCTAGAATTTTCTGTTTTAAAACAGGGCTGAAGCTAAAATTATTCTTTTTCAATCCATTTCATGCATCTTTGGCCCAAATCTTGGATGCATTTGATTCTAGCATCAATATACTTGACCCAAAGGATTGAAATCCATCTTTATACATGAAATGAATGACATTAGAGCTTGCATTTGACATTCATAAATGAATTGGAAATCTGAAAATATCCTTTATGAAATGATGAATGTATCCTAAAGCATTTGATGTATTCAAGTTAGTCTTAATCCTTCTGTCAAGTATGCTAAGGACAAAGTGAGAAGGCTTGTATTCCCCTTCCGTACCTATATTACTTCTAAACTCCGAATCTTATTAAAACCCAATCCATCTTTCCTTTCTGAATCTTGAATCCTAAACTCTTCTTCTGCACTAAAAGCCCCAGTGGTAGACCTTCAACTCTTAACGCGACGACAACGTGTTGCATAAAAATGGAGGAACTTGCAAAAGGAATATATGGAGAGAGAGAGAGAGAGAGAGAGAGAGAGAGAGAGAGAGTAGGAGGGGGGAGGGAGCGAGGGTCCACACCTATGATATTGCACAACACACACCAAACAGGAATAGCAAGAGAGGAAGGGAGATATAGTAAAGTAGAGAGTTGGAGGAGCCGGTTTGTTGCTGTGGCCTCATGCAAATAAATAAGTGCATGAGAGAGAGAGAGAGAGAGAGAGAGAGAGAGAGACCAACGTGATGCGAGGAGGCATATTCCACGGTGGATTCTGTGAGGTTCTGTGGTGGATTCTGTAAAATTATATTTACTACTGAGGCTCATACACAAGATGGATTCCTTGTGCGAAAAGTCGATGGGGACGCCTGTCCTTTTCGGGCGTCTTGTTAATTTAATGTGTAAGTGGGTGATTCCGCAAAATACATATTTAAATTAATAGACGTTTATGAGTTTAAAGTATGCACTTGTAATAAATTAAAGTTAGGATTGAGTTCTAACCAATTTATTTATTTTGTAGCTGAAGACTGCTAGGTATTCACTTTTGTGAGTTTAATTTTATTATTTTCTAAAAATTGTGAATGCTTTAGTTGATGTGTAGAGCAGGCAGCGGTGGCGTTGGGAAGCACTGGGTGATAGCGTGTATTCAAGTTATTTAGAAGAAATTATCATTTTTAATGGGTGTGTATCTTAGGCGTGGCGCCAATATTTATTTTGACACACTTATTTATTGAAGTGCTTGATATTTATTTATTATTTTGTATGCGCATGGACGCACGATTTGAATATTTATATTGGACATTGTATTTGGACACCGCCTGACTCTTTGGGCATCCAATAGCTTTAATATTCTTTAGTGGAACAAAAGCAAACACAAAAGCTAAAGTATGCTAATTGTAAATTGGGCTATTTTTTAAGCTTGGAGATCAATAATATATCAAATACATGCTTTGTGGAATGCTCACACAAGGCATGGGGGAAGATTGTACCCAAATAGTCTTTTACTTCATGTCGTGCAAGCATTCTCTCTTATTTTTTGTGCAAAAGTAGAGTTCTTTTATTCTTGGGGACCCTCTGGTGCTAGCTACGCGCGCATACAGCATCCGATCTATGCACCAGTGGTATCAAAGTGAAACTGAGATCGAGAGCTTACAATCGCTTATCATCTTGTGCGAAGGCAGAGCTCCTAGAATGATCGAGCTCTACAGTTAGTCTCATTGCAATCCATCAATAATAGTGTGTTCCTGGCAGTCAAGAACCCCGTGCTACGCTCTTGGATCGCGAAGGACCGGTCTTTGCAGGCGGAGGACCATGCGTGAAGCTTCTTCAATTAGATTTTTTTTTTCTCTCAGAGCAGATAAGCAATTCATCATTAAGCTTTAGAAAAAGCTTAAGGCCCATAAATTTTCCGCTGACAGCAACAGCATGTATTGCATGTCACCGAAACTACTGTCGACGTCCTTTTGTTCTCACGATTTACAAAAATTCAATAAGCTTTATAATCCTAAAGCTTCAAAATCCCAAGCTTTCTAAGGTTTCAAGTTTCAATTTGAACTCTTTTCCATAGTGACAGTTCTCGCTAGATTAAACACGAACTTGTCTTCAATCCCCTGCAAGCCCTTGTTTACACCTCTGGATTGACAAATCTAGATTCTAGCAAGCAATTTGCAACACGCAATCTGCATGCACGAATATCGTCTTGAAAGACGACCGTGGTATCAAATTCTGCATCCGCAAAGAAGAAAACTGCAAAAATCCGTTTATAAAAAAAAGAGAAATAAGCCTTGTAAACTGGACTTTGAGCTACGCTCATTCGGCTAATAATATTTCGAGTGTGTGAGGTTTTTTGGAATTTTGCAAGATGTCCGATCAAACCATGGAAGATTTTATGGCTGAAGGTGACCTACCCGAACCAACGATGGAGCAAAAACTAGATTTGATTATAATGCAGCTTCAAGAGGAATGAAGAGTATGTCAAACTTTGCAAGCTCAATTGGCCAATCTGTAACAATCTACCGCTGACCAAGATGGACCGCAATTTGAAGATCTTATACGACATACGATCAATGCAATACTTGAAGCGCAATCTATTCGAAAAGAAACAAAGATAAGTAAAAGAAATTTCAAATTTTGTACTTTCAATGGGTCATGCGATGGAAAGGATGTACTTGCTTTAATCGGTCAATTTGATTATTATTTCCATGAAGAACAGTATGTTGAGAAAGACAAAATTAAGTGAGTCACTAATCATCTAGTGGACCGAGCATCCCTATGGTGGACTGTTGTCCGCAAGAGCATTAATTGTCCTACTACTTGGGAGACTTTCCAAAAGAAATTTTTGCAAAATTTCCTTCTATCCCAATTCCACGAAAAAGCAATCAAACAATGGGATCTTCTGCAATAGAGGGATCGTGAGTCTATTTCATAATATACCGAGCATTTCTGGAATGCTTTATTGCAACTTCGAATGCTCGAAGATGTATCTGAGGCAACCATAAACTCAAGTTTATGTCTGGCTTACTTGGAAATTTTTATGTGAAGGTCAACATGTTCAAGCCAACGACTCTCGAAGATGAGTTTCCTTGGCCCATGACACTGAAGACAAAATTCGAGGATGAGAGAAGTGACCACAACAATTTCAAACTAATGGCAACTTTGATTCAAAACAACTCAATTCAAATTTTTGAAGATTCAATCAAAACTGTTTCCTTCCATCTTCATTCTATAAATCTTGGACACGACCACCTGCTTTACTATCAAACACAAATCCAAACCCTAGGCCATCTCCCCAACCAAATCCCAACATTCCTAAACTTCCCACTATTACCAATAATGTATCCAAAGCCAAACCCATAGTCTGTTACAAATATCATCAACTAGGGCATCTAGCGGCGAATTGTCAAACCAAAAAGCCAACTAATCATATCAATTATTTGGGAGCGACAGAAGATGAAGAACATGAAGCAATTCTAGATTTCATGAAAGATGATGATGATATTGGTACTACTTCAGATACTTTACCAGGTATACCAAATCCCCATTCTTTATTAACAATGAAATGTCTTGTGCATGGTAAAGAAAAGACTGTTTTAGATGATGATGGGAGTATACACGACTTTATTTCTGTAAAATTGGTAAAAGAATTAAATTTACATATTGTTTCTACACATTATCACATCAAAGCTTCATTCTTAGGCACTAGATATAATGAAACACAAGAAGTGCATGACTTAAAAATTAAAATTGGTGATTATGTCGAACGTAGAAATTTCTTAGTTGTGCTTTTGCAATCTAGTGACATTATCTTAGGAATGCCTTGACGTCATCAGTACAATCCTGATATAGATTATTCCACGCATTCAATAAAGATTCACTCTAATGGAAAACAAATCATATTGCATGGTATATACACTTTTGATAATTTTCCATTGCTTAGTCATACTCAGGCTAAACGTGCATTACGAAAAGATATCAAATCCTATTTAATATGGGTGAATGAAATCGAAGCTAAAGAAAATTAGATGCATCCTAGGCATGCACAATTTCTTTCACAATTTCAAGTTTGACGATAGCGTGTATTCAAGTTATTTAGAAAAAATTATCATTTTTTATGGGCATGCATCTTAGGCATGGAGCCAATATTTATTTTGATGTACTTATTTATTGAAGCGCTTGACATTTATTTATTATTTTGTATGCGTATGTGTGCACGATTTAAATATTTGTATTGGATATTGTATTTGGGCACCATTCGACTCTTTGGGCACTCAATAGCTTTAATTCTTTAGTGGGACAAAAGCAAACACAAAAGCTAAAGTGTGGTAATTGTAAATTCGGCTATTTTTTGAGCTTGGAGATCAATAATATATCAAATACATGCTTTGTGGAGCGCTCACACAAGGCATTGGGAGAGATTGTACCCAATTAGTCTCTTGCTTCGTGTTGTGCAAGCCTTCTCTCTTGTTTTTTGTGCAAAACTAGAGTTCTTTTGTTCTTGGGGACCTTCCAGCGCTCACTACGCGCGCATACAACATCCGATGATCTGTGCACCACAATGTATATGTGTGTGTGCGCGTGCACTGATATTGGCTCAACAAGTGAAAAAAAAATATTGATCTGTAACGTTGATTGTGGTCTAGTCACAACTTCAAGTAACTGCACATCACACCGAGACAACTTATTTGCTTCCTGTAAAGCTCGTGATTATAATCATTTCTCCTATGTTTTTTAAGAAAAATATCTTGATATTTTTATTTTTAAAAACTAGTTTTTCTTGGCCTAGTTCATTGCATTTAACTGTATTACCGTAATTTCGTGTGAATAACCGATATAATACAATGGATAATAACTTATAAGTAGAGATAGAGAGAGAGAGCGCCATCCGTCCGGCAATCGAATTAAGGAGAAGATTCAGTTGTGAATGAATCAATTTAAACAATGGTGCGCATTATTGTGTATCAGTGCTCACGAAAAACTTTTTTCCTATGCAATGTCAAAAATGAACAGGCTATAAGCCGGCCGGTTCGGGAGGAAAATAGTCGGCTTTATAACTAAATGCTAAAAAATTAGCCGATTTTCATCAAGACAAGCTTCAATTTCAATGGATTTTTATCTGATATTTTGAGAATCTTGCCTGGAAAAAATACACTAAAGGACGATTTTTTGTGAGCACTGCTGTGTATTGCGCAACTCCAGCTTGATCAATGTAATTGGTACGAGCTGCTATTTCCGGTTAGTTACAGGCCGCAGTTTCTGGCGGTGCCATTTAGGATGATGAAGATGATGTAATCTGTCTTCTCTTCGATGGGGAATCAGTGAGACAAAGGCAAATTAATTACTTGATCGTTAACACCCGGTAAGAGCGATTTTAATCGTTGAAGACATTGGGCGCACCAGCTGAGGAGGCTAGTCATACCTTGACTGCTGCTTCTGCAGGCGGCGGCGGCACGTCAAGAGCTATGCTGGACCGACCTCCCACGAGCCCACATGTTGTGATCATCGATATCAAGAAATATGCTAAACAAGATGATGAAGACGAGGAAGGAGGCGAAGCAGAAGAAGGAGGCAGTAATCAGGAAGCTGAAGGAGGCGCCGCTGCCGCCCGTTATCATCATCGTCAAGGACGCCACGATCAGCAGCCTGATTTTTGGACTGTTCTTATCAATTGTATTGTGACAAGCTCCGTGTAGCCAGTAGTCGCAGCGCCAACCGCCGGCCGCTGCGCCTGCTTTAAACTGTCGCTTCCTGACTTACAAGGACCTCTGGGTGTGTGAGATCGATGTAGATGCAAATAACGTGGGGTGCTATATGATTATCCGCAACCCTTCTTGTGGGACGAGTAGCTTAATGCTTGACTCGGTCGATCGTTGGACGTGTATTTTTCCCGATTGTAGCCAGCCATGTGTCAACGTCCGTCTGATTTGTCTTTCCAAACTGGGCATGTGGAGCTTTGAATTTAGGCCACACGTCAATGCGCATCTTTGAATCTAGATCACATGCCTCGACTCATAATGCATTTTTTAACTTGGAGCAGCCTTGAATTTTGAAGGGTAGCTTATATTATTGGTCCTGCTCTAAAGAAGGACCGTGAGTTTCAATTGCATATGTAAGGTTAAGGAAGAAATGTTAGACAAGAGTTTGATAGTGTCAAAAGGTGTGGATTTTGAGGACATGGAAAAAACATATAGACTTTCTAAATTAACTAATTGAAGCGTATAAAATATAGTTTTCTTCTTTTTTGCTTTTGACGTGCATGCAACTATAATTTGAGGTAAATAGAGAGATAATTAGGGAAAATATGGACTCAAAAAGGGCCTTCTGAAGAAACTCATTAACAAAGAATGATTTTCGGTAATCTCGAATATCAAATGAGCTTAGATGAAATGGCAATGGGAAAGGAGGTTTTGAGCAAAACAATGGGTTCTTTTTCAACTAAAAGAAAACAAATAGCAGCTTGAAATTTGTTTATATAGTCTACTAGCATAAGTTGTAGGTTCAACTTTTGCATGTGTGCCACTCGAAAAGCATATTAAAAAACAAATTTCTACCACTTCAACCTTCATGGGACAATGTAACTCACAATGCTTGCCTCCCCCTTGTAGATCACATAGACATGCGGCACACAACCTGCGTTCCTTGAGCATTGAATGCCACACTTTTACTTTTTTTTAAAATATATTTCAATTTGAAGTTTGAGAATACCTCTATAACTTGTCATGGGAGGATCCAAATATGGGAAATTTAAATATAGAATGCAACTATCTTTTAAGAAAAATCGAATTGGTTGATGATACAAGGTGGGGAAGGGACTCGACAAAATATACACACCACCCCCTCTCCCATTGGTCCATGTCATAACCTTGTTACTTAAGGAAGATATTAACTCCATAAAATACATATTAAATTAATGGACATTTAGAAGTTTAGAGTGTGTGCACTCCAATTCAATTAAGATTAGGAAAAAGTTCCAACCTATTTAATTATTTTATAGCTGAAGACTGCTAGGTATTTACTTTTTTTAAAAAATTATTTAAATATTTTTTAACAATTGTAAATGCTTTAGTTGATGTGTAGAGCAGGTGACGATGGCATTGGGTAGCATTGGGCGATGGCATGAATCCAAATGCCTAGAGCAATTACTATTTTTTATGGGCGCATGCCTTATCACTAAAGGTGTGGTGCCAATATTTATTTAAGCATACTTATTTATTAAAACACTTGACAAAAAAATTATTATCTTGTATGCATGAAGGCGCTTGGTTAAATATTTCATTATTTGATATTTGTATTTGGACACAGCTCGATTTTTGGACGCCCAAATGCCTTACTCTATATTTGGACAAGCACAAACGCAAAAGCAAAAGCATATTATTTATAAAGTGGGCTATTTTTGGGCTTAAAGATAAATAAATCTATAAATACATGCCTTATGATGCGCTCACACAAGGCATGGGGGCAGATTGCACCCAATTTGTACTTTTGTCTCATGTTGTGCAAATTCCCTTTTACTTTGTACTTGAAACATCTGATCTACGCACCATCTATAGTCTCATGTATGTGTTATATTTCATGGATTCATAAATAAGGAATGTCTTCCCTCTTTGAAAAAATGTGAATATAAGCTCTTTATAGCTAGTTTAAACATAGAAAGCAGTAGCTAAAGACTAGAGTTAAAGACTTGGAGTGACAATGGCAATGGTTTGCTATGAAAGGGACTCTATAGTGATTCTATTGTCTCTTTGGATTAGGCATATTCTTTGGAGCATGGCTCCATGACCAAGAGAGGGTTGTGGATAAATGGTCCATTTTATCTTTGTGAAAAAGCATGTGAGAGAGTGATTGAGAGAGAGATAGTTATATATGCTAATCAACCTATTGTATCTAGGAGAGATTGTTAGAGCAGAAGCCTATGGATATATTATTGAATATATGATTTGAATACTATGTGATCATTTTCCATTCATATAATCATGTGAATGAGCTCTTCTTCCTTATTGTCCTTTAAAATGGAGAATGTTGGTCATATCTATCATAGCTCATTCAAGTTTGTATTCACACAATAGAGATGTTGGGACAGGTTTGCTTACCTCAAGTTATCATGCATGTCCATTGTATGAGCCACAGCTAGACTCCTGAAGGTCCCGAACCATGAAGAAGATAGTATATCAAGGATACGTTGCTTTCTTGTCGGAGGGTCATGAACTGAGGGAAGGATTTATTGGACAACCTCCAGCACAAATGAATGCCCAAAGCTAGTATGAGCTAAAAATGGTCCACATGGAGTCGCATCCAAATAGAATGCGAGAGTTTTCAAATTTCTATGAGTTACCATATTGAACCCACTTACAAGTCAACCACTTGTTGGATGCCATGCATATTTTCAAGAATGTGGGTAGCTTACTATGGGACCACATCACAAGAAAGAGAGGCACTACACAGGCATGAATGGATTTGAAGGAGGTAGGCAAGATGGAGGCACTTTGGCCACTGTAATGTGTCCACATGTTATATTCGGGACACGTTGTCGAAGGGTTTTCGAAAGCAAAGTCGAACCACAAAGGTTCTTGAAAAATTCCAAGATGGAAGATCAAGCGAAGCAAATGATCAAGACAAATATGATGCCAAGTAACAATTGTATTACTGCCAAGTTATCACTATGAGCATAGAGAAACATCATAACAAAACCACATGTGATCTATGCAATTGATCCATGCCATGTATACAAGCTCTTATTAGAGTCCAAGCTTATGAAAAGCAAGGTTTCAAATGCACACAATTGACAACAATTTTTGCCTGCTTTGCATAATCTATATGTGATTGTAATAGTTGACAAATCTATGCCACCCTCTCATAAGCAGTATGAAAACTGAGAATAGCTCTTCAAATCTAGTTTAAAGAGATGCATCAAGGAGCCATGGTAAAGTCCTGTCCATCCCCAGCCCTCGACCCCATACAATAAGGGAAGGTATAAGCTTGGCAGTGGTAATTAGATGTAACAGCAACAACCCTTGGCCATAATTGAATATCTCCAGTTGTGTGTCTCCAAAGTTGAGTACAGTCTTTGGATTTCCCAAATGTTTTGCATCAAGTTTCGTAGGAATTGTCTGATTATCAGCGCCTTGAACAAGACTTTCAATGGATAGATTATGCTACTACTGGTTGGATGTATCAAGAAGTGCTAAAAATGCTGCTTCAGTAGAAGCAAGGATTCTCATACACACGAGCAGGGCAGTAGTGTGACTCAAGGCCTACATATTTTAGAAGATTCAACCTTTCAGGTATACTTTGATCCCTCAATCGTAGATGTGCAGGTTGGTCATGATCATGGTTGGTATTACTTCTGAACAGTGAAGACAGCAAGTCAAATGAAACCTCTCCATCAGGCTTAGGATATGTTATAGGCTTATGAAGTAGTGCAATCTCTGTAGCTTCGTGATCAGGCTCCTCGTGCTTTTTCTCCTCTAGAAAGCAGCAATGTCTTCCTTTCCATCATCACGTTTAGAAAATCAACCCCAAAAATTATGGCTTGAAGCCCTCGTAGTCACACTCTGCAAGCTCTCCTTTTGATAGACCTTTTATCCTCGCATTGTACTCCTTCCTGATTCCCTTCAGACTGTCAATGGCCTAAATTTTGGGCTCTAGATCGGGAAAACTCTCCCTGACAATGCTCGGAGCACGCCTAGCAGCTTCTGTGTCATCTTCCGTCCCTTCTCACTTGACATCGACCTCTAAAGATCTCATCGAGCTCCTTTGTCTTCACAGCTTCATCGTCGACCTATGACGTCTTTGGGCTCTTCCGATTCAGCGTCACCTTCCACACTTCTTTAGCTACGGCTCCTTTGTTGTCACTTGCTGTCTTCTTCAGCAGCTTCGTCAAGCTCCTTCGTCCGCTTCATCTTCAACTCCATCGTTCCCTCATTCATTGCAGTAGGCTGATTCCTCCCCCCACATAATCCCAACAAAATCTCCCTGATGACGCTCGGAGCATGCTTGGCAGCTTTTGTAGCTAAAGGGATTGCTTCGGGACATGCTCACAGAGTCTGCGAAATGCAGGTAGTCCTCCTTCATATGAGTCCTTCTTGAAAGGTCTCGGCCCGCTCTCTCTCGATCTGGAAGATCCCTTCGCCATTCTGATTTCCCATATCTTGCAACATAACTGAATCTGTGTCTCCATAAACAACCTCTGCATCGAACTGATAGCCATCCCTCAGGTTAAACCGATCTTCCACCTTCATTCAGCCTCGTCTTCCCCCCAAAAAGCCCCCTTTTGAAAATAGCCATCCCTTTCAAAATAGCCATCCATGGCGTTTTCATCCTTCCCCAGGCATTCAATCCTTCACGATAGGCTCTAGAAAAGCGGCCCCTACTATAATTTCTGGTATAAACAGACCTGAAGAAATTGCAGTGCCATAGGTAATCAGAGCTAGGAGGAAGGCATAATAGTTTGCCCAAACCATTCACAATTAGCGGATAGGTCGGATGAAGCTCATCTCGATGACGCACTACTGAATACATCTGGCAGTCTCTGCAAGTCCCTACAAAGTGAGAAACATATCTATACATGCCTTTCCACCAATATTTCTCCTTAATTTTCTCATAAGTAGCCCACACTCCTCTATGACCAGCCCAAGGACTCTCATGAAACTCCCTCATCACCTGTAACTGTGTCTCTCTATCGCAGACAACCCGCAAGGGTAATCCACCTCTTTTCTTTGGATGCTTCCAAAGAAATCCGTCCTTGAGAAAATAACCATAGGCTTTTCTTCTGGTCTTCTTAAACTCTTCATTTGTCCATTCATCTCTTTTGCTTAGTGTACTAAGGTACTTGCCAATCTGCAACCAATCTCCAACATAGAGTTCTTCTATGAAAGCCACAATATCATAGACATGGCAAACATGATCAACCATAGCGACTGAAATTTTTACATCATCCTCTTCTACAAGTAGTGTCTCCTCATCATCATATCTGGCTCTAGACAGCATATCCGCCACTAGATTATCCTTTCCTGCTATGTGTTTAAAATCTGGATTTAATGACTAGATGTATGCAATCCATCTCGGCATAGCTATATCCAGAGTAGAGCAACTCATAATCATACCTATCAATGGCAAGCAATCTATCTCTACCACAACTGAGGCTCCAATAAAGTACTCCTTGTCACATTTGAGAGCCGTAACAATCCCCAATAACTCCTTCTTGATTTGCGGATATCTCCTCAGTCTCTCGTTTGGGACTTTCGCCCCAAACCGAATAGCATACCTGTTTCCATCTACATCATCTTGACCCACAGCCCAACCTATGCCAATTGGACTAGTGACAACTTTCAATACAATAGGCCTTCTGCAATTATAATCCACTTTCCTGAGAGTAGGAGCAATCTGCAATAACTTCTTCAATTTCCGCATGGCTCTAGTGCGGCTCTCATCCCAATAAAATTTTTGCCCCTTTCGAAGCAGCTGATATAAACAATCTGCTATGTGTGCAAAATGGGGTATCCAAATCATATAAAACACACAAGCTCCAATGAATCTCCGTACCTCTGAAGTGGTAGAACAATACTCCGTAATCTTGCCTATAGCATCCACCTTCTTAGGTGAGGGTTTCCTGCCATAATACCCACACATATGTCCAACAATGACAACCTCATTTACTCCAAAAACAGATTTTTGCCCTAATAGTGTCAAGTTCACTTCTTCTAACCTGGCCAAAATCTTCTCACAAGCTGAAATATGATCAGCCACAAAGTATCTGCATCCCTACTCATTTAGACTCTCATTCTTCTCTTCTTCTGCACACCCCTTAATGGGCACATCATCCAAGAAAGGCATGGTAAGCTGAGGTATGTAATCACGAAGGACTTTATGCATAGCATTCATCATATACGCAACAAAATTAGTGGCACCTTGAGGCAAGGTACACATCCTGACAAGCCCAATAGGAGTTCTCATAGTGGTTATATCCCTGCTTTCCAAAGCCAGCTGAAACTGATCATATCCCGAATACAAATCACCTAAAGAATAGATGGCACGTCTAGCAAATGCTTCTGCAAACTCATCCACAACTGGACCTTTACCAACATTCCTGATAGTAACTCTGTTTACTGGCTGCATGTCCTGTATAAATCGGAGAGTACCATTCTTCTTTGGAACCGTAAACCACCTATTTGAGTATGGTGCAAATGAAGGCTCTAGGATTCCCATCCTGATTTTCTCATTCAACAAGTCAATCAGCTTTGGCAGGTGTGCCTTAGGCACTGGAATAGGTCGCAGGTTCCATGGAATATGAGGAATAGTAAAGATCACCATAGGAGCAACAATATCCGGATTCACACATCCAATCTCATGCGGAAAAAAAGCAAACCCCCTTCCATGTCGCTCAAGCATCTCCTGAAAGCATTGCTTCCCTATGGGTAGCAACAAATCACCATTTCTAATTTTCAATTCAGCAAGAGTCTCTGCTGAAAATTTATGGCCTATATGCTCTGGATTCCTCAAAATTGGCTGTTTGGAAGCCCTCTCTATTTTCTGATCACTGTCAGGTGGAAGCGGTACAGCTACCGGCTTCACCTTCTTATCCACAGTCTTGTATTTTGTGTCAACCCTGGCTTCATTATGACCCTCTGCATTACTCAAATCTTGCTGTAAATCAGCAATTCTGCACTCTAGTGACTGAATATCCTCAGCCCTTTGCTCTATGGACTGCATAAAAATAGCCCTAAACTCTAGATGCTGAAATATTTCAGCAGTAAACTCTGTTGGCTGAAAGTTTTCAGCCCTTTGTGTCTCTGTAAGCTAATCATAATCAGCCGGAAACTCTGTTTGCTGAATTTCTTCAGCACTCAATACTTTTTGCTGAGTCACCTCAGCCTCTGACTCTATTTGTGACACAAAATCTGCAATTTCATGAAACATGTCTAGGGATTGCATTGATACATTACTGTGACAACTCTGCATATCAGTTTTCAGCATATTTTCCATCTCTGTCATCGTATCTGCATAAATCATACTTTCATACATACCATCTATATGCTCATCATCCTCTAAAATACCTACATTTTTCAAATTTTTCTCCTTCCTGCATATGTACTGCCTGGCAGCTCTAGGCAACTTAGAAGTCTTCTGATAGCTCATCGAACTGTTTGTTGAAATCCCAACAAAACTAGAGGAGAAAACACTGCTGCCAGGAGGCGAAAACTCCAATCTCCTCTGCTCTGTACCACCGTCGTCTCGCGAAACGGTGGTACCTAATGAAAACCCGAATCCCTCACAGTGGGCAAAGGTGTATCTCTAAGAGTATCCCTGTTTCTAACATGGTTCACACACACAGTCATAAACTGAACTGCTCTCATGCCATCTTTACTGCAAATCCGTGCATAAGCAGATCCATCATCCATTACCTTTGTTTCCATGCGCATCTCTATGATGAATGGCTATCCAAGAATTATGGGATAAGAGCATGAATCCTGCACAAAGAAATGGAAATCCTCCTCTACATCTCCAATAGAAACCTTGACACTGGGACAGGTAGCATACAAATCACCTGCAGTGTTGTTGGCGGCTCTCATACGCCACCCATGCTCTACATCCATAGGCCATCTATTACTTTCATAAACTCCACAAACTATGAGATTAATCTCTGAACCATGATCCACCAAAGCAACATAAGGCACCTGTTTCTCTCCAATTTTTACCATCGTTTCTGTAGTTTCCCTAGCCCAATGACTCCGTGAAAAATGACTATGCGGTATCAAAACAGGCTCATCAGTTTCATCATAATGCATAGGCTGAACCCTCTTCTCTATATGTGGAAAAATAGAAGCATTCTCAACCATAACCTCATCCTCATCCTCATCCAACTCCCCAATCAAAACTCCCTGTGTATCAGTAGTAGGCAATGCATGTCTTTTCCTCTTCAGGACCTCTTGAAACTGATCTTGAAACTCTCTTTTCGAGATGCCCAAAACCTCAGAAATAGTAAAAGTCACCTCACTACCAAGTATCTTGTCATTAAAGATTTTCTTTATGTCCATAGATATCTCAATATCGGACATCAATCTAAACCCTGGCTGCTTTCTCTCTCTAGGCTCTTGCCTCTTTTCTTTCTTTTGAGCATCTTCCATCTGTTGTTCTGGCCTTGGTCTCAAAGACGGTCCTGCAGTAGGTGGAGTAACAAACTCACCCCCTCTAGTCTTTTTAGCTACACTTGTATTTTCTTCATCCCTCTTACGCTTCTCCTGAACAAGTACATCTACTCCCTGAGACTTAGCCAAGTAGGCATAAATAGTGTACCTGTCAACAGGTGAATCCCAACCTGTCTCAGATCTGATGCTAGAGCCTGCACTAGTCAAAATAGTTTGCTGAATTTTTCCCTTGTTTGCCGTCTCCATAGCATAAGTCCATAATGTTGACTAATTCTCTGATCCTTTCTCAATCTGGACTCCATATGCAGAAGCATCTCCTCTAGCTGCCACATAAGAAGCACACACAGCCATGTCATCCACTAATTTCTTCATTCCGCCTTTCCCAAAATTGGTAGCAAGCGGAGCTCCTATTTCAGTCAACCAAATCTTACCATCTTGTCCCCAAAATACCAAATTCTTTCTCCTTGCATCCTGAAAATATTCACAATCCCTACAATGTTGATGGTCTGTACTATCACACCAAATACATCTTCGATCCCTCCTAGGTGCACTAGGAGCACTAGGAGCACTCCTAGGTGTAGTAGGAGCACTAGAAGAAATAGTAGGCGCAGTCGATGCAAACTGCTCTTTCAAATTTCCCACCAATTCTGCTTTAAGTGACTCCAGTGTCAAATCCGTTATGCCTTTGATTATATCATCAAGAGAGGAAGGCACCGACAGAGCGGATGGTTTTGAAGCAGAAGGAGTCGGCATCAGTCTTGGAACAAGAGGAACGGGAGGAGTAGAAACAGTAGGCACTTGCATAGGCCAAGAAACTGGCTGAGGAAGAGAAGAAATAACAGGGATAGAAGCAGGCATAGGAGTAGAAGACAGTGTTGGTGTCATAGATCCATTCTGTAGGCGGGTCTTCCATATCCTCCTCTTGGTCAAAGTCGAGACTGCATCCAGGGCATCTTGCCAATCCGTTTTAAGACCCATAGGCTTCGTGCGATCCTCAACAATCTCTCCTAATTCTTCCTGAAGATCAGGATCTGCAGCTTGCAAGAAAAACTCAACTTTCTCAACATCCAATGCTCTTTGTTCAATGACATCAAGCTGAGTATACCTCTCTTCAAATTCTCGTATCAACTCTGAAGCAGCTAGACCTTTGTTTGGCATGTAGACCCACTCTTGAAATGACCGCCATGTAGCCATCCCAAAGTCCTCAAGGAAATACTCTTCTTTTAGGGCCTTCTTAAAATCTTGCCAATGCGAATTTTGAATAAAAAGATCAGTCACTTTTGCCCTCAAGGCAGGTGTGACAAGACAAAGGAAATACTTACTCATAAGTCGAGCTGGTATTCCAAAATATCCCATCTTGATCTTATACGTCTTCAAGTAAGCTGAAACATTATGGCCATCAAATAACTTTTTCTCATTCTCAACTACTTTAATCGCCTTAGTCGCGCTGATTGCATTCTCCTACTCTGAATATAGTTGCCTTTGCTGAGCCAACTGTTGTTGATGCAATTGCTATTGTTGCTGCATATACAATTGTGTCTGCTGATTTTGAAGCTGCATATACATAGAAATATTCTGCAAAATCTTCTTTAAATCATCCGTTGAAGTACTTGAAGCAGCAGTCAATGATGGAGCTGAAGTAGAGGACACAGCAGGAATCGTAGAAGAGGCTGAAATGGATGCTGAAGTATCTCCCATACTGAAATTTATGTGACGCTTTCATGTCGGGTTCACCAAAGATGTCGAAGGGTTTTCGAAAGCAAAGTCGCAACCACAAAGGTTCTTGAAAAATTCCAAGACGGAAGATCAAGCGAAGCAAATAATCAAGACAAATATGATGCCAAGTAACAATTGTATTACTGCCAAGTTATCACTGTGAGCATAGAGAAACATCATAACAAAACCACATGTGATCTATGCAATTGATCCATGCCATGTATACAAGCTCTTATTAGAGTCCAAGCTTATGAAAAGCAAGGTTTCAAATGCACACAATTGACAACAATTTTTGCCTGCTTTGCATAATCTATATGTGATTGTAATAGTTGACAAATCTATGCCACCCTCTCATAAGCAGTATGAAAACTGAGAATAGCTCTTCAAATCTAGTTTAAAGAGATGCATCAAGGAGCCATGGTAAAGTCCTGTCCATCCCCAGCCCTCGACCCCATACAATAAGGGAAGGTATAAGCTTGGCAGTGGTAATTAGATGTAACAGCAACAACCCTTGGCCATAATTGAATATCTCCAGTTGTGTGTCTCCAAAGTTGAGTACAGTCTTTGGATTTCCCAAATGTTTTGCATCAAGTTTCGTAGGAATTGTCTGATTATCAGCGCCTTGAACAAGACTTTCAATGGATAGATTATGCTACTAGTGGTTGGATGTATCAAGAAGTGCTAAAAATGCTGCTTCAGTAGAAGCAAGGATTCTCATACACACGAGCAGGGCAGTAGTGTGACTCAAGGCCTACATATTTTAGAAGATTCAACCTTTCAGGTATACTTTGATCCCTCAATCGTAGATGTGCAGGTTGGTCATGATCATGGTTGGTATTACTTCTGAACAGTGAAGACAACAAGTCAAATGAAACCTCTCCATCAGGCTTAGGATATGTTATAGGCTTATGAAGTAGTGCAATCTCTGTAGCTTCGTGATCAGGCTCCTCGTGCTTTTTCTCCTCTAGAAAGCAGCAATGTCTTCCTTTCCATCATCACGTTTAGAAAATCAGCCCCAAAAATTATGGCTTGAAGCCCTCATAGTCACACTCTGCAAGCTCTCCTTTTGATAGACCTTTTATCCTCGCATTGTACTCCTTCCTGATTCCCTTCAGACTGTCGATGGCCTAAATTTTGGGCTCCAGATCGGGAAAACTCTCCCTGACAATGCTCGGAGCACGCCTAGCAGCTTCTGTGTCATCTTCCGTCCCTTCTCACTTGACATCGACCTCTAAAGATCTCATTGAGCTCCTTTGTCTTCACAGCTTCATCGTCGACCTGTGACGTCTTTTGGCTCTTCCGCTTCAGCATCACCTTCTACACTTCTTTAGCTACGGCTCCTTCGTTGTCACTTGCCGTCTTCTTCAACAGCTTCGTCAAACTCCTTCGTCGGCTTGATCTTCAACTCCATCGTTCCCTCATTCATTGCAGTAGGCTGATTCCTCCCCCCACATAATCCCGAAAAAATCTCCCTGATGACGCTCGGAGCATGCTTGGTAGCTTTTGTGGCTACAGGGATTGCTTCGGGACATGCTCACAGAGTCTGCGAAATGTAGGTAGTCCTCCTTCATACGAGTCCTTCGTAAAAGGTCTCGGCCCGCTCTCTCTCAATCTGGAAGATCCCTTCGCCATTCTAATTCCCCATATCTTACACCATAACTAAATCTATGTCTCCATAAACAACCTCTGCATCGAACTTATAGCCATCCCTCAGGTTAAACCGATCTTCCACCTTCATTCAGCCTCATCTTCCCCCCCAAAAGCCCCCTTTTGAAAATAGCCATCCCTTTCAAAATAGCCATCCGTGGCTTTTTCATCCTTCCCCAGGCATTCAATCCTTCACAATAGGCTCTAGAAAAGCGGCCCGTGCTATAATTTCTGGTATAAACAAACCCGAAGAAATTGCAGTGCCATAGGTAATCAGAGCTAGGAGGAAGGCATAAGAGTTTGCCCAAACCATTGGCAATTTCAGGCAACATATTCCATAGATATACAAGGAGTTCAATAATTTCCACCCATCATAGATACAAGATTCAAAACCCCCAAAGTAAACTCCTTAAGATTGTACCTTATTAATTGTTTCTTTAGTACTGAAGACCACCTCAGAAAAGCCTTTGCCACAAAAATAGATCTGATCGATCACAAGTTTGACATCTTGAAGGATTATTGTGTTAAACCATGTTGCCACCTCCATGGGCTTCGGGTTTCGCCCAGTAAAGAAAGCCAAGATTGCTTTACCTTGGAACCTCGAGTAATTTGGTGCAAACAATTTTGTCGCCATCCAATGCGATTTTCTTCGATGAACTTGAGTACTTGGAGAGTAGAAGACAATGAAACTTCGAATTAACCATCACTTTACTCCACCTCTTTTGGTTGCTTCAGCATGCAAGACTTCTCCTATTTCTAAGGTTCCATTGGCACCAAACCCCTCTTCACTATATTACCCACGTAGAATAAAAGAGCAAACATAACGACTAAGTATGTACAAAGTAACAAATCCCACACACATAACTTTTTGGTGGATTCCACACCTTGGATGCGCAGCAGTACGACAATGTCTTAGCGGTCCATCGGAAAGGATGTCTAGAAAGCTCCGCCCGGCACTCCCATGGAATGTACAGGGTTGGAGATCTAGGACTTTCCGTGTTTGCCTCGTAGCAGAAGTATTCCGGTCGTTTTCACTTAGGATCAACTTGAATTAAGGTTTTTGCTTATTGGTCATTTCCTGACAGCAACTAGCGTCGAACCCAAGTGAACTACTTTATGCAGAAACGCCAGGTCCGAAGTGGATTCACGCTGCACTTGGTTCAAGGAGAATGGGAAACGAGAGGGATGCAAAGATCAACCTCTCTGCCATAAGGCATAGTCTCATTCCATTCCCCTAAAACAGCGTAAATCAGGATCAATTATAACTCTAGGTCAACGCTTTTGTTGTTCGTGTTCTTTGACGATATTCTGGCTATCCAACGTGATTTGAGAAAAGTTCTCGGCCAACCAGGACCACCCATCCATAGGATGGACCTATGGCCACATCCACCGCACTTTCCTCAAGTTGTTTTAGTTATTTAATTACCTAGCACATTTAGTTGGACATGTAACAATCAGCTTCTTTAATTAGCCCATTAGGCACTGATTCTTTCACGTAATCATATCACTTGACATAGAAAAACAATGACAAACAAGCTCCTTATTAATAGGTTATCATATTTATCTTTGAAATACAAGACATTGAGCTCGTAGGCTTATCCACAATCCGCCCGAAGGCTATCCAACAATCCACAGAGATCACTAATCCAAGTTTCCGCCCATAGACTAGTATGCGGGCCTCGAGATCCAATCCCGAGTCACGTTAGCCTCTTGTGCAGGGCCCGGAAGGTGAGAGATTTACGACTAGAGCCCCCTGGCACCCAAGCATCCTCCTGCTCCAAGTAGCGCTCAATGGAGAGACCTCTCGTGGCGGGTTCGGTCCACTTTCCCGGTGTGGTTAACAATCCCCTTGGTTAGGGTTAGGCAGACAGTGGGGGGTAACTAAAGCTGCCTCTCCCTTCAGGCCTTCAATCCGAAGCATTACATATTCATTTATCCTTTAATTCTTTGATCGAACAAAGCAAAAATAGTGCTCTTAAATCTGTAACAAGCACAAACATTTCCATTAGTCGTTTATTGTTGGCCAATTGCTAAGGAGTGAATCCTTCATTTCGAATGCATCCAACACTCGATCCGGGATGACTTGCACCTTGGCAAGGTCCCCTATATCGTGGGTTGGGGCATACCCTATTAATCCGATTTGGTTAATACTTTAAGCTCATATGCTATTCCAATTTATTGGTTTGTCTTTTGCTCCAAGCAATTATCTTTACTCCAGAAATATACTATATTAGGATGATTATTCATCCTCTCGCAAGATAATTTGCGTAACAATCTGCCAACCTCATTCCGAGAGTTGGCCTTTCCGTTGTGATCCAATCACAAGATCATATGACTCTGCACTTGTTGCACAAGTGTTGCATTGAACTATGGGATTATTCTACCCATCAAATGGAGTCACGAAACAATCTGTTCCTGATTACATTAGGTTGACATTGTCAGTCCTAGGGTTCCAAGTTCCATCTTTTTAGCGTAAGATTCTTAGGGACAAACCCTAGATCACTTCTCAAGTATGTTCCATTGTCCCTACATTTGGTGAATGTGGGCAAGTATTTAGGGTATAGGAGTTTTGGTTTCAGCAATAAGTGCGACTAGGTCATGTATTAAATCCTAGCGAGTTCTTTGGAATTAAATTAACTCTTTCTAAAACGAATACTCCGCGGGTTTAGGTGTTTAGGTTTATGCCAATTTGTTTAATTCTTGACGATCATTATGCTATCATTTCCATAAACAGATGACTCATTGTCTATGTGTAAATTGTTTTTCAACCCTAACTTATCTATTTTAAGATCAAGGTTGGGTTAGGTTATAACCTAATTCCAATTTATCATCAAAACTGAAATATTTGATAATTTCTTTTTCGAGGACTTGCGAACAAGATTCATGCTAGAACATGCAACCTTTTCCTAATAATTATGCAGTTGAAAAACGATAATTGACTAGGGTTATGCATCTAAGAATCATTTCATGCCCAAACAGAGTGCACTATCTTATTTTCGTTTTTGTAAATATGGACTAAATGCATATCAATTTTCTAAAACATTTAAGACGAAAAATGCATCCTATTTCCAACAATTATCCTCACGTGATTATAACAATACCAAATAAAAATTAGGAAGGAAAACTTGGACTTGTGGTGAGATGTCCACGTGGATGCTAGGAGACGATTCTCCTGTGGTTGCGCCTTGGGCTTTCTTAGCAGGCATTGCAAATGCAGCCTTTTCGTTGTGGATGCAGCTTTGCAACTTTTTTGAAATTCCACCGTAGCTCCCTTTGCGATAACTTGCACTATTTGTCGGAAGCGGTTTTAGAAGGCTTCCTCCTTGAAGTAGGGATTTCGAAAAAGGGGGTGTTTCAAAGTCTTCCATGAATAAGGCCCATTAAAGCCATGGGAAAGGCTTAATGGCCTTCTAAAGACTCACACGAACGGGGAATAAAAGGTGTAGAAACCCTTACGATGCTTTTGTATGGGGAAAGAAAAGTGTCAAAAGAACCCCTAACACCCTCTTTTCTTTTACGTGTGGGAGAGAAAAAAAAACAAGGTATGACAGGGCTAAAAAAAGTATTTTTGGCATGGGAAAAAAAAGGGCTAAGGGGGCCCTCAGGGGGATTTGAGATACGGGGGGGGGTGGGGGGGGGGGAAAGTAGCCTTAAAGGTTATAGGAAAGGGGGCCTAAGGGAGCCCTTAGGGGAAAAATTGGAGGGAGGGGGGGTAGTATTAAGGCCACAAGAGAGGGGTCTTAGGAAGCCACCCTTGGAAGCTTCCAAGGGCTTCTAGAAGCCTCCAAAAGGCCACGTGAGGGGGTTTGGAGGCCGTCGACAGATGGCAGTGACAATTAGGTAGCTGGGCGGCAGATAGAAACTAGTGCCCTCCTAGAGGAAAGTTGCAGTGCCTCCTCTCCACTCCTCCTCTCCCTCCCACGGCAGCGGCAACACGTCACTATCCTCAATCTCTCTCTCCCTCCCGATGCTCACAGAGTCTTGGCTCCCTCCCTTATGGCATTAATGGCAGCCCTCTCTCACGATTCCTACCACAGAGCCTCCTCTCTCCCACTCTGCAGTATGACGGCGTACAACGTTGTCCTTCTGATCGTTGGCGGCCACCTTGGTTTAAATAGGGGAGGGGAGGGGGATCCTCCCTCCCCTGCATGTCAGTATTGAATCCACCTTTTTGGCTCACAACAACAGTATGCCCTAAGCATATCCTCGATGACTTGATTGACTCGCTCTGTTTGGCTATCCATTCGGGGATGGTAAGCTGTGCTAAAACAGAGTTGAGTTCCAATGGCTTCAAAGATAACTCTCTAGAAGTGTGATGTGAAGAGAGAATCACGATTACTAATGATTCTTCTGGGTAACCCATGTAGCTTGAATATCTCCTTGATAAACAATCTTGCAATGTCCGAGGCTTTATAGTTTGTCTTTATTGGAATAAGGTGTGCAACCTTAGTTAGCATGTCAACCACAACCATGATGGAGTTGTATCCTCCCTGAACTTGGGGTAGGCCAACAACAAAGTCCATACTGATGAATTCCCATTTCATTTGGGGGATGTCAAGCGGTTGCAGCTTCCCTGGCATCTTGACATGTTCGGCTTTGATATGTTGACAAGACAAACACTCGGTGACATATTTGAGAACGTCACCTTTAAGCCTCTCCCAATGGTAGCTCTTCCTAACTGTATTGAGAGTCTTGGCATAGCCAAGATGACCTGAGAAAGGGGAATCATGAGCTTCCCACAATATCTTCTGCTTAAGTGAGTGGCTTGCCGGTATGCATAGCCTCGTTCTATAGTAGACAAGTCCATTGTTGGTAGAGAATTCATGATACTTAGCCTGCAGCTTTTGATCCTGATCCTTGATAGATATTTCCCTTAGTATCGTTTGATAGGCTCGATCATGGCATGCTTCCTCTCCAACTAACTCAAGTATTGGATTGTTTGGCATAGATAACTTTGTGGCTAGAGATCTAGCTGTTGATGGATTTTGCAAGATTAGACAATTAAGGAATGCCTTGTGACTGAGTGCATCGGCAACTACATTCTCTTTCCCTGGTCGGTACTTGATTTCAAAGTCGTATTCTTCCAGTACTTCAATCCACCAACGTTGCCTTATGTTGAGCTCATTTTGGGTAAAGATCCACTTGAGACTCTTATGATCAGTCACTAAGGTAAACTTGTTACCCAACAGGTAAAGTCTCTGAAGCTTTAGAGAATGGATGATAGCTAACAATTCCAGATCATGCGTAGTATAATTCTTCTCATGACTCTTTAGCTTCCTTGAAGAGTAAGCTACAGGATGGCCTTCCTGCATGAGTACACAACCTAAGGCAAGTGTGCTAGCATCAGTTACTACCTCGAACTTCTTATTGAGGTCTGGAAGTTTCAGGATAGGTGTTGATACCAAACTTTGCTTCAATCTGTCGAAGCTAGTTTGTTCGGGAGTTGACCATGCAATGGATGTTTGCTTCTTCAATAAGTCCGTCAAAGGTGCTGCAATCAAAGCATATATTTCTTTGACAAATGTTGGTATTGGGCATTCTAGCACATCTCTGACCTTGGTTGGGTCTACTGAGATTCCCTCCGCTGATAGGATGAATCCCAGATATTCAATCTGACGTTTGAAGAATGCACACTTCTTCGTCTTAGCATATAGCTTATGTGTCCTCATTGTCTCAAGGACAATCTGAAGTTGGGGTTCATGATCTTCTTCATGTTTAGAGTAGACTAAAGAGTTATTGAAGAAGACAAGCACGAAATCATCAAGATATGGCCTAAAGATATCCTGCATTAACATGTTGAAGGCGGCAGGTGCATTCGTAAGCCCGAATGACATAACTAGAAACTCAAAGTGCCCATATCTTGTGTTGAGGGCTGTGTTTGGGATATCTTCTTCCTTGATCCTTATGTGATAGTAACCTGACCTGAGATCAATCTTGGAGAAGATCTTTGCACCCTGAAGACGATCCAGAAGCTCATCTATTCTAGGAATAGGGTACTTGTTCTTGACAGTTGATTGATTCAGCCCTCTGTAATCAATACATAGCCAAAGCGTTCCATCTTTCTTTTTCTGGAACAGTACTGGAGCTCCCCATGGTAAAGTGCTAGGACGGATGTAGCCTTGATCTAGCAGTTGCTTGAGTTGTTCCTTTAGCTCAATTGCTTCCGGTATAGACATTCTATAAGGTCTCTTTGCAATTGGCGCAGCTCCTAGTACTAGTTTAATCTCATGATCCACTTCTCTTTTAGGCAGGAGTTCTATCAACTCTTCCGAAAATACGTCTGCGTATTCCTTTAACCAAGAGGGTCCTTCACTAGACTCTTGCTTCTGATCTAACTTGTTGAGCTTAATCAAGTAGACAGGTGATCCTTTTCTAACTCCTTTTATAATCTGAGATGCTTTGGCCAATTGGATTTTTGGCACTCTAGCCTCACCTTGAGTTGTGATTAATTCCCCTTCAAGGTTTCGAAAGGAAATTTGGCCCTTCCCACAATGAATGTGGGCGTCATTAGGCTTAAGCCAATCCATTCCGAGTAGACACTCATGGATACCTAAATTCATGACTCTGAATTTGACCAAAGACTTCTTTCCACCTACAAAGAACTCCACCTTGGCAGTTTGCCTGGTACAAGTAACCTCACGACCATTTGCCAATTCCACAAGCAAGATAGGTGCTTCTACTGTGGCTATTCCTAATCCTTTTGCACAAGCTGGTGAGATAAAGGAATGTGTACTGCCACAATCAATCAAGGTCTTGAAACCTTTACCTTGATAGTCCAACGGTGTCTGAATCACCGAGAACTAGCGATTCGGGCCTTTCTTGTGAAGAGTGGCATGGACTGTCGCCCTTTCAAATTCTGCTTCCATGGTCGGATCTTCTTCATCTTTGCACATTTGCCTATTGGCAACGCAAGCGGTTCTTCCTCTACCTCGAGTAGCGGCTCCTTGACCATGGCCCCTTCCTTGGAAAGGTGCTTAGCGATGTCCTCCACCAAGCTTGGGACATTGCCTCTTGAAATGACCAGGCTCATTGCAGTGGAAACAACGGAGGTTTCAACCATTGCTTTGAGTAGGAACAAAGTTGTTGACGTTATTAGTCCTTGCTTTCTTTCTTTGTCCCTGATTATGACCTTGAACTCTCTTCATCTGAGGCCTGAATTCTCCTCTGTTTGGGTCATTATAAGACCAAGCTTTGTTACCCCTTGGTCTAGTCTGCACCTCCTGAATTATAGGCGCAGCTCGAATGAGAGGGTCCTGAAGATCTTACGGATGCATAGATTCGAGACGGGTATTTACTGGTGGGTTTAATCCAGCACATAATTTGGACACCTGCTGTGTCATGTCCATCTGCGGCGCATACTTAAGAAGTGAGACAAATTTGGAATAGTATACGTCAAGAGTGAGTCCCAACTATTTTAGCTTGTAGAACTCATTCATTTTCTGTGTGCGATATGCAGGTGGTAAGTATCTTCCCTGCAAGGCTTTCTTCACCTTCTCCTAGGTAACGGATCCCTCCGCGATCCCTTGATCCCTGCACCATTGCTTCCACCAAAGCTTGGCTTCGCCGGTGAGCTTCAGCTTGGCAAGCATAGCCTGATTGGCAGGTGTAGTATCGGCTGCTTCGAAGTAATCCTCCATGGATTCAATCCAAATTTCACCATCTGCTTGGACAGACCTGCCTCTCCCGTCAAATTCGAGCGGCTTAATCTGCTTGAGAAAAAACTTCTTCTCCTAGATTACAGCAGTACGTGATGTAGGAGGCGAACTAGGAACCTGTACCTGGGGTTGTGCCTGGATAAAGGTTTCTTAATGTTATTATACGATAAACGTTATTGATTTATATTACATCTTCAATTCCGCTGTCACCCAAGCAATCTAACCACTTAACTTTTTATCAATTCTCATGCACAATCAGACATTGATAAAAATAAGTTTTATTTGTATTTTTATGGGTATAGCCCTTTCGGAATACAACATTTCTTGCGATGATAAGCCAACTGTTACATTTAGATTGGGGAGAATAACGTTGTATTACATTTATTTACAGGAAGTGTATAATAGTATGGTTTTGGGTCATGGATCTTCAGGAATCGGTAAGTCATTGGAAGTTCAGGGTATCCTTTCCTTTGGAACCCATTCTTCTCATGGCACCCCAACACTTTAATGCTATTAGTCGGGATTACACGAGTCACTTCCTCATATACATATGAGTTTAGTTCAACCCTCCGACCTCGAATATGTAAAGTTGAATTTATGTTAGCTTTCACAAAAAATGAACAGCTTCACGACTTTTAGGTCTTCCAACCACTTGATCCTCTTTAGGTTGGTCTATAGATAAGCAAACCCGTGGGCAGCTATATAGTAGATTCCTGAGGCACCCGTCCATCTTCGTTCCATGTACAAAGGTGATGGATTATAGATTTGCTCTAGGATGTTCATCATCTCAACCCTTTGTTGGTAATTAGAGGGATGCATCGCAGTCATAAATATGACTCGGAACACTAAGAACTTGTTCCACGCTTCGTAATTCTGCAAGACAACATTGAAAGTAAGGAAATGTTTGGAACAACAACATTTGCTATACTTTATCTTATTAAGATTTCATAAAAACAACTCCTTGTTGGTTGGCTCTGATACCAACTATAACGTGCCCACTTGTTATCTTCAGGATACGTCTTAGGAGTCCATCAGAAAGGATGTCTAGAAAGATCCGTCTGGCACTCCCATGGAATGTACGGGGTTGGCGATCTAGGACTTTCCACGTGTACCTCATAGTGGAAGTATTCCGATTGTTCCCACTTAGGACCGACCTGAATTAGGGTTTTTGCTTATTGGTCATTTCATGATGGCAACTAGCATCGAACCCAAGCAAACTACTTTACACAAAAACGCCAGGTCCGAAGAGGATTCACACTACACTTGGTTCAAGGAGAATGGGAAACGAGAGGGATGCGAAGCTCAACCTCTCTGCCATAAGGCATAGTCCCATTCCGTTCCCCTAAAATAGCGTAAATCGAGATCAATTATAATTCTAGGTCAATGCTTTTGTTGTTCGTGTTCTTTGACGATCTTCTGGCTATCCATCGTGATTTGAGAAAAGTTCCCGGCCAACGGAGACCATCCATCCATAGGACAGACCTATGGCCACATCCATCGCACTTTCCTTGAGTTGTTTTAGTTATTTAATTACCTAGCACATTTAGTTGGACATGTAACAACAATCAGCTTCTTTAATTAGCCCGTTAGGCACTGATTCTTTCACGTAATCATATCACTTGACATAGAAAAACAATGTCAAACAAGTTCCTTACTAACAGGTTATCATATTTATCTTTGAAATACAAAAAGATCAGCCCATAGGCTTATCCACAATCCGCTTAAAGGCTATCCAGTAATCCACAAGGATCACTAATCCAAGTTTCCACCCGTAGACTAGTATGCGGGCCTCGAGATCCAATCCCGAGTCATGTTAGCCTCTTGTGCAGGGTCCGGAAGGCGAGGGATTTACGGCCAGAGCCCCCCCGGCACCCAAGCATCCTCGTGCTCCAAGTAGCGCTCAATAGAGAGACCTCTCGCAGCGGGTTCGGTCCACTTTCTCGGCATGGCTAATAACCCCCTTGGTTAGGGTCAGGCAGGCAGTTGGGGATAACTGAAGCTACCTCTCCCTTGAGGCCGTTAACCTGAAGCATTAGATATTCATTTATCCTTTAATTCTTTGATCAAACAAAGCAAAAATAGTGCTTTTAAATATGTAACAAGCACAAACATTTCCATTGGTCGTTTATTGTTCGCCAACTGCTAAGGAGTGAATCCTTCGTTTCGAATGCATCCAGCACTCGATCGGGGATGACTTGCGACTTGGCAAGGTTGCCTATATCCTGGGTTAGGGCGTACCCTATTAACCCGATTTGGTTAATACTTTAAGCTCATATGCTATTCCAATTTATTGGTTTGTCTTTTGCTCCAAGCAATTATCTTTACTCTAGAAATATACTATATTAGGATGATTATTCATCCTCTCGCAAGATAATTTGCGTAACAATCTGCCAACCTCATTCTGAGAGTTGGCCATTCCCTTGTGATCCAATCACAAGATCATATGACTCTGCACTTGTTCCACAAGTGTTGCATCGAACTATGGGATTATTCTACCCATCAAATGGAGTCGCGAAACAATGTGTTCTTGATTACATTAGGTTGACGTTGTCAGTCCTAGGGTTCCAAGTTCCATCTTTTTAGCGTAAGATTCTTAGGGACAAACCCTAGATCACTTCTCAAGTATGTTCCGTTGTCCCTACATTCGGTGAATGTGGGCAAGTATTTAGGGTATAGGAGTTTTGGTTTCAGCAATAAGTGCGACTAGGTCACGTATTAAATCCTAGCGAGTTCTTTGGAATTAAATTAACTCTTTCTAAAACGAATACTCCGTGGGTTTAGGTGTTTAGGTTTATGCCAATTTGTTTAATTCTTGATTATCATTATGCTATCATTTCCATAAACACATGACTCATTGTCTATGCGTAAATTGTTTTTCAACCCTAACTTATCGATTTTAAGATCAAGGTTAGGTTAGGTTATAACCTAATTCCAATTTATCATCGAAACTGAAATATTTGATAATTTCTTTTTCAAGGACTTGCGAACAAGATTCATGCTAAAACATGTAACCTTTTCCTAATAATTATGTAGTTGAAAACGATAATTGACTAGAGTTATGCATCTAAGAATCATTTCATGCCCAAACGGAGTGCACTATCTTATTTTCGTTTTTGTAAATATGGACTAAATGCATATCAATTTTCTAAATCATTTAAGACGAAAAATGCATCCTATTTCCAACAATTATCCTCACGTGATTATAACAATACCAAATAAAAATTAGGAAGGAAAACTTGGACTTGTGGTGAGATGTCCACATGGATGCTAGGAGACGATCCTCCTGCGGTTGCGCCTTGGGCTTTCTTAGCAGGCATTGCGAATGCAGCCCCGTCGTGGATGCAGCTTTGCAACTTTTTTGAAATTCCACCGTAGCTCCCTTTCCGATAACTTGCACTATTTGTCGGAAGCGGTTTTAGAAGGCTTCCTCCTTGAAGTAGGGATTTCGAAAAAGGGGTGTTTCAAAGTCTTCCGCGAATAAGGCCCATTAAAGCCATGGGAAAGGCTTAATGGCCTTCTAAAGACTCATACGAACGGGGAATAAAAGGTGTAGAAACCCTTACGATGCTTTTGTATGGGGAAAGAAAAGTGTCAAAAGAAGCCTTAACACCCTCTTTTCTTTTACGTGTGGGAGAGAAAAAAAAACAAGGTATGACAGGGCTAAAAAAAGTATTTTTGGCATGGGAAAAAAAAGGGCTAAGGGGGCCCTTAGGGGGATTTGAGATAGGGGGGGAGATTAAGGGCTTTTAGGGTAAAAGCTTTTGGGGGGGAAAGGGCCTTAGACCTCTTAAAAGCCCTCCAAGGAGAATTTGGGGGGGAAAAAAAGTAGCCTTCAAGGCTATAGGAAAGGGGGCCTAAGGGAGCCCTTAGGGGAAACATTGGAGGAAGGGGGGTAGTATTAAGGCCATAGGAGAGGAGGCTTACGAAGCCACCCTTGGAAGCTTCAAATGCTTCCAGAAGCCTCCAAAAGGCCACATGAGGGGGTTTGGAGGCCGTCGACAAACGGCGGCGACAATCAAGTAGCTGGGCGGCAGACGGAAACCAGTGCCCTCCTGGCAGAAAGTTGCAATGCCTCCTCTCCACTCCTCCTCTCCCTCCCACGGCAGCAGCAACACGTCACCGTCCTCAATCTTTCTCTCCCTTCCGATGCTCACAGAGTCTCGGCTCCCTCCCCTTATGGCATTAATGGCAGCCCTCTCTCACGATTCCTACCACAGAGCCTCCTCTCTCCCACTCTGCAAAATGATGACATATAGCATCGTCCTTCTGATCTCTGGTGGCCACCTTGGTTTAAATAGGGGAGGGGAGGGGGATTCTCCCTCCCCTGTGTGTCAGCGAGCATGGCTACTAGCCTAGGCAAGCTCCAGCAAGGAGCTTGCCTACCGTACTATTCCCCTCTTCCTCCAGCTCAACAGTCGGCTGGAGAAGAGGAGAAATAATTTTAAAAATTTTACTTTTATCAACTAAATTATCCAAATCCATTTTATTGAGGCAGGTCACGCATGCCTTCAGGATATTACAGCCACAGTCGAATACTGATGGTCTCTTGCAACTATCTCACACTGCTTGGGTTTTTTCCACTAAAGAATAGCACATTGTGAAGCAGATTATAAGATCTATTCGCACTTTGATGCATATGATGTGTTCTCTCAGATTCGTATTTTCTAAATATAACTAACAATCAGGGCTAAAATCCCATGATTGGCATAAGATATGTCAGGTTTGTACTACAAATGAATTGTAAGTGGCCTGCATATTTTGTTATTTGGAGTCTAGTCGTTGTTCGTAATGCTTCTTCATTTGTGAGAGTTTGTACCGATCACGATCATAGGATGCCTTACTCTAGAAATACGGAATGTGATTTACAGGTTGTTAAATTTAGTGCAATGGATTTCATAGAAGGAGATTGATGTCAAGATTGTGGGAGAGAAGGAAGGAGTCTCACTTGTAGCTTTCTTGCTTGCACAATGGGGGAAGACACACAAGGGTGGAGGCTGAAAACTATTTTTATCTTCTTAGTTGTGTAAGCCAAAAAGAACTCTCATACAAAGAAATAGAAGAACCCTAGATATGGGTCTCAAACCAAACTCAACTAACTAAGGTGGCATACTAACTGAGCCACGAACTAGAGTAGATAAGGATAGCTATCATGTAGCCATTATTTAGGGGTGGTGTACCAACCGCATCTGCAACTGACAAGTCGGTGATATAAATACACAACGGTCACCCTGGCGTATCACGAGTGGAGCTCGATATCTCAACACTCCCCCTCGAGCTCAATCCCAATTCCTGCACACCAAGCAGGTCTCTGAACTTGCGCAGCTTCTCTACGCCCAATGCCTTCGTGAATATGTCAGCTACCTGATCCTCTGTGCTGACATAAACTAGATCAATAAGACCTAGTAAAACCCTCTCTCGCACATAGTGATAATGCACCTCAATGTGCTTTGTTCTAGCATGATAGACTGGGTTATTTGCCAAGTGTATACTACTCATGTTGTCACAATAAATGACAACTGGCCCATCTGTAGACTGATGCATATCATAAAGTAGCTTATGTAACCAAGCTACCTCACATGCAGCCATTGCTGCACCCCTGTACTCAGCCTCTGTGCTCGACAAGGCAACTGTAGGCTGTTTCTTGCTGCTCCAAGTGACTGCAGCACTCCCAAAAGAGAACACATATCCACTGGTAGATCGTCTATCAGAAATACTACCAGCCCAATCAGCATTAGTGTATCCATGCAACTGTATCTAAATCCCAGTCTCATAAAATAGTCCATACTGCAATGTGGACTTCACATACCTGAGTATGCGTCTAGCCGCATCCAAATGTGGTTTCCTTGGAGCCTGCATAAACTGACTTACCAATCCAACAGCATAGCTCAAATCTGGCCTGGTAATAGTCATATAAATCAAACTTCCTACTATGCGTCTGTACATAGTAGGGTCTTCTAGAAGCTCACCTGCATCTGTGCTCAGCTTCACATTCTGCTCCAAAGGAACTGAAATAGGCTTACAGCCTGTCATCCCATATTTGGACAGCATGTCCAATCCATACTGCCTCTGCAAGAGCTGTATCCCACTTGGTGATCTAATCACCTCAATGCCCAAGAAATAACGCAGCTCTCCCAAATCCTTCATCTCAAACTTCTGCTTCAATAGCATTTTCACATGAAGGATATCTTCATCACTGTCACCTGTCATAATCAAATCATCAACATAAATGGCAAGTAGCATAATACCTTTCTCTGTTTTCCTCACATAAAGTGAGAAATCTGCCTTGGAAATCTGAAAGCCAATAGTGACAAGATACTGTCCTATCTTGTCAGACCATGCTCTAGGTGCTTGCTTCAAGCCATACAAGGCTTTCTTCAACCTGCAAACAAACTCAGGATGAACAGCATGCACATAACCTGGTGGCTGCTCCATATATACCTCTTCTTGCAAATCACCATGCAAGAAGGCATTCTTTACATCCATTTGATGTAAAGACCATCCCTTTGATGCAGCCATAGCAATGACTGCTCTTACGGTTGACATCCTTGCAATCGGACTGAATGTTTCTTCATAGTCAATGCCATATGTTTGTGCATACCCCTTGACTACTAATCTTGCCTTGTATCTGGTCACAGAACCATCTGCATTGTGCTTCACCTTATAAACCCACTTACAGCCAATTGCATTTTTACCTTTAGGCAAAGGTACAAATTCCCATGTAGCATTTGCTTCCAAGGCATCCATTTCTTCATCCATGGCTTTCTCCCATTTTTCTTTTCCCATGGCTTCCTCAAAAGAAGTGGGTTCTGGTTCCTGTATCACTTTGACCATATATGCATAGTGAATGGCTGTAAATCCATCATATTTCAGCCTATCCACAGGATACCTAGCTCTGGTAGACCTGCGCAAAGTAGGTTCACTCCCAGGTGCTCTCAAAACATCCCTGGTCTTCCTTACTCCAGGTGTAACAATAGAAGGAATACCCAACTCATCATCAATGCTCAGTTCTGAGCCACTGGATTCACCATCCACATAAGAGTGACCTGCATTCACATCAAACATGGGCTGATCAACCTTCTCTTTTCCTTTTCGTGATACCTGCATACTACTATCTGCATTGCTTTGAGAAGATTCTCCTGATCTCAATCTCCCTGTCCATGGCGAAGAATGTGAACCACTGCTAGAGGACGCTCCAGGTCCACTAATATTTTGTGACTACTTTTGTGAATTCTGTGCAGCATTACCATTTTGTGCATCTATATCATCAATCACATTTACTGGTTTATACCAGCTACTCATCTCATCAAAAACAACATCTCTGCTCACTGTAAACTTACGAGTAGAAGGGTTATAGCATCTATACCCTTTTTGCTGCAGAGAGTAACCAATAAAGATGCACTTCTCAGCTTTTGGATCCAACTTGGATCTCAGCTCATCTGGCACATGTACATAGGCAATGCAACCAAAAATTTTCAAATGAGAAATATCTGGTTTCCTACCAGTATACCTCTCCTCTGGAGTCATTCCATGTATTGCTGCAGTGGGAGTCCTGTTCATTATGTAGACTGCTGTAGCAACTGCTTCAGCCCAATAAAAATCTGGCAAGTCTTTTTCATTGAGCATGGCACGAGATACCTCTCCAACATGCATGTTTTTCCTTTCTGCAATTCCATTTTGTTGTGGGGTATGACTGCATGAATATTGCTGCTTTATGCCATGCTCCTGCAGGAACCTTGCAAACTCATTTGAGAGGTACTCTCCCCCTCCATCTGACCTTAGGCATTTTACTTGCAGGCCTGTTTCTTTTTCAACCATAGCTTTAAGAGTTTTGAAATGCCCAAAAACTTCACTTTTCTTTTTCATAAAATACACCCAAACTTTTCTGCTATAGTCATCAATAAAACTGACAAAATAATGACAGCCTCCAAGAGATGCAGCTTTAGTAGTCCACACATCAGAGTGGATTAATTCCAATGGCTTCTTACTCTCTTGAACATGTCTAGGAAATGGTTTCCTTGCCTGTTTTCCAAACTGACAGGCTTCACATACCTTATGCATTTCTGCAACCTTGAATCTAGGCAATCCTGCAACAATATTTTGGGCCTGCATTGATTTAAGTCGTTGTACATTAACATGACCAATGCGTTTATGCCAGATATCAATATCTGCAACTACATCGGTCCCATGTGCAAACATTGCTGCACTCAATTCAGACATGTCTGCATCCAACGTAAACATTCTGCCCTTCTTCTTTCCTTTTGCTATCAAGCGACCTTTATTTTTCATATCCTCAACAAAGCATCCATGAGGATTAAATCTGACCTGCAAGCCCTGTTCAACCATTTGACCAACAGAAACCAGATTCTTGGTGATATTCGGGACATGAAATACATCGGACAGGTATTTCTTTTTCCCATCCTGCATAGACAAAGGAATTTTTCCAATCTGCACAATAGGATGTGCAGTGTCATCACCAGTCTCCACAAATCCTGGCTTTTCCATTTTCCTTGCATCCTTCATCCATTCTGCATGACCTGTCATGTGGTTTGATGCACCTGAGTCAACATACCATACATCATTGCTTTCTTCTGCACTTGTCACAGAATTGTTCATGTGCTGCACCATAAACAAATGCTCATTTCTATCATCACCCTGTCTACTAGAAGATGCATAGTTGCCTTGTTGCAGTTTTCCATTCATGATGTCATTCTGCTTTTTATAACAATCTTTAGCCATATGACCCATTTTACCACAGTAATAGCATTCAACATTACTGTTTGCATTTTGGCCTCTTTGCCATCCACCACGACCTCTTTGGCTCCCCCTGCCTCTAGAGTTACCACGTCCTCCTCCATAGGACTGGTTTTCTTGAGTTTGCTGCATATTCTGATTTCTGCCACGGCCTCCAAATCGGCCTCCTCTACCTCTGCCTCTACCTCTTCCAGCATTTGAGTAGAAGACAGCTTCTTTTGAAGTTCCTCCTAAAGAAGATGCACCACCATTTCTCTGCTCCTCAGAAATTAGAAGAGCAATCAACTCCTCAAAATCAGGAAATCTTTCACGAACTGAAATGGATGTCCGAAACTGTGCATAATCCTTTCCTAGACCATTCAAGGTCACAGAAACTAAATCATCATCTTCCACTGGCGACCCAATGGAAGCAAGTGCATCTGCAATCTTCTTCACCTTCATGTGGTAGTCGTTGATGCTCATATTTTCTCTTTGCACATTATGCAACTCTTGCTTGAGCTGCATTTTCCTGGCTTGAGTATTTGTGCTGTACATTTTTTACAAAGTATCCCATGCCTCCTTTGGCGTACTTGCATCCTGAATATGGACAATCATAGAGTCTGAAATACTGATAGACAGCCAGTACATAACTTTCCTGGCTCTCTCATGCCATGCTTTGAATGCTTGCATTTGCTGTTGATTGGGAACATCAGGAAGAACTGGTTCTTCTTCATTTCCTGCAACAAATTCCCAATATCCTTTTCCCATAAGGAAATTCGTCATTCTAAACTTCCATGCTTGGAAGTTGTTCTTGTCAAGCTTTTCAGTTACAATCTGTGAAAGAGAATCAGACGCCATTACAGAATACTGCAAAAAATTCTGTCACTGCAAAAAACACAGCTTCACCCTCACAAGGGCAAATCTGCAAAACTGGCGAAAGTGGTATTTGACCACACAGTCACTTCCTAGTGACGATTTTGCATAAACAGGAAGCAAGGATGATTCTGTAACTCCCAATGTCTCTGCACACGAGCATACGATGCAATATCTGTGGTTACTTTTCACCGACCTGTAGAACAATGGTCGCACAGCATAAAACAGGGCTTTTTCCTGAGTGCGTGCAGAAAACTTCCGCCTCCAAAACAGGCCCCGAAATGGCCTCAAATCAAAAAAACAGGGTCGCCAGGAGCTAAAGCTTTCTCCCGCAGCATATACTGCCCTCTTGCTTCACCGCGAAGGGCGTCTCAACCTGAGACAATGCACTCTTGCAATTTCCGGCTGTGCTACCTGCAGAGATCTGCTCCCAAAACAAAAAATGAAAGCAACACTGCTCCTCTTACCAGAACACCGCGAGCTTGGCTTGCTTTCTTGAGCTCCTTACCACGAACAAGGCTCTGATACCATGTCAAGATTGTGGGAGAGAAGGAAGGAGTCTCACTTGTAGCTTTCTTGCTTGCACAATGGGGGAAGACACACAAGGGTGGAGGCTGAAAATTGTTTTTCTCTTCTTAGTTGTGTAAGCCAAAAAGAACTCTCATACAAAGAAATAGAAGAACCCTAGATATGGATCTCAAACCAAACTCAACTAACTAAGGTGGCATACTAACTGAGCCACGAACTAGAGTAGATAAGGATAGCTATCATGTAGCTATTATTTAGGGGCGGTGTACCAACCGCATCTGCAACTGACAAGTCGGTGACATAAATACACAACGGTCACCCTAGCGTATCACGAGTGGAGATCGATATCTTAACAATTGAGATATCCTCTATTGAATTTGCAAGGCCGGGATTAGTGGAGATGTTTTGTCTCTTTGAGAAGTAGATGTGCACTAGAATGCTTATGATATAAACCCACCTCTTGGTGCATCTTGTAGATGAAGTGGAGATAGTTGAACATGTCCATATACAATGGATGTTCTTCTTGGAGCACTTCATCAAAACCTTGAAAGGCTTTTGAGACAAGGAGCTCGTCGCGAAGATAGCATGGCTAAAGATTGGTTGGTGTCTGAGGCATTGGTGTATATTTCATAGTGGCTACCAACGGGCGATTCACACAACAATATGCTATGGTTGCTAAAAGGATGGTAATTGACCAAAGATGTGGTGGTTGAAAATGGGATAGAAAAAAGGATGGATGCTGCAATGGAGAAGAAAATGAATCGTTTTTGTATGTTGTATCATGTATCAATAGAGACGTGACTCACTAGGTACAAGCAAGCCACCAGGAAAGATTAGGAAGAAGTAGCGTGATCCGAATTTTGACATACTATGTACCATTGATCGATTCAATATCTAGAGGGGCATGGAGGAGATGTTGTAGTTTATGTCTATGCGATGATTACATGGAGCTTTAAACTCAACCTCTCGTGAAGGGGTGAAGGTTTCCACTAAGGAGTGAAAATTCTCAAGGGGATGCAATCCAAAGGTGTTCATATATTTTATAAGCTATTGTATCTAGATTTTATATGTGATAACTAATCTAACCATTTCAATGTATAGTATAAAACATACAATGCAGTGTGGTCGCACAGGTGACATCTCTGCGTGGAGCATATCGACAAAATGCACTCCACAAAGGATTGTGGTATCATGGCAAAGTTTGAGCAAGAGAGCCAACAACGAGCCACGGATCCTAACACCGTTATAGATAAGATGGAGTATTTTGGAAACTTGCAAAGTATTATCATGGTGGATTATTATAGCTTCTCCATGATCATAATCGATGTGCAGTGGTTCAAAGTAGTACTGGCAGGAGTCAGGACAACTGTTTGACAAGGTCCATCTGGATTTCTCGAAATATATAGTGCAACGAGATCCATCTAGATTTTATATGTGACAAGTAATCTAACCATTTCAATATAAAATAGAAAATATGTAGTGCGACGTGGTCGCATATGCAACATTATCACGTGGAGTGTATTAACAAAATGCGCTCTACAACGGATCGTGGTATCATGTCAAAGTTTGAGCAAGAGAGTCGACAGCGAACCATGGATCCAAACACTATTATAGATGACATCGAGTATTTTGGGAACTTACAAAGTATTATCACGATGGATTACGATAGCTTCTCCATGATCATACCCGATGTACAATGGTCGAAAGTGGTACTGGAAGGAGCTGGGGCAACCATTTGACGAGGTCCATCTGGATTTCTCGAAATATATTTCGAAAAAAGATGGATGAATTTGCATGGCACATTTTTTTGGCCAACCCATTATGAACATGTGCATGAACTGTTTTTAAAAAATTTATTACGACATGGTATATGTCACAAATGTTAAATCTCTCTTGTATGTGATTTTGAATGTGTAATTTTATATACAAACCCTCAACAACCTTGATGGTGGTATGTCGTGTCTTCAGCTCCCCGAAGTGCGAGAGTATATGATGAAAGCAATGTTCCCAACATAGATGAGAACAATATGGAGATAGAGAGGTTGATATTGCAAGGGGTAGAGGCCGCCCAAAGCTTGAAGCATGTAGATGAGGCAAAATCGGATAACGATGATGGAAAGATAGGAGGCCAAAAATTCTTTGAGAATGAAAAGGACTCATCCTTTTGTGGTGAATTTTCTATCAACCTTCTAGTGTATATGAAATTGTGTCACGAGATTGATTGGAACCATAGGCTACGTCATACTTGTAGCATCTGCCTACTCAATTCGTTGATGAATCGCTTATAAGGGTATTCTAGATTATAAATTTTAAGTAATATCATTTTTTTTAGAGTTATATTACTATGCTTTGCTTAAATCTTTATATTGATTATACTAACATCAACTTTCTTTTGTGTAGGTACTGACCTTTGGCGATATTTAGAGAGCACCATTAGCCGAGGGATGAGCAACAAGGAGCTGTACGAGAGATATTCACATGTATGTCTCCAGGTCAGATTGCTGGATTCAGACACCATCAGATCATTTCATTAGATCTACTTTGACAAGTTGTGATGCTTCAATTTTCAGTAGATAAGGTCAATGCTCCAGACAGAGGAAGTGATTCTAGGGGATGTTGTGGAGACATGGATGCGGTGAGCCTGTCGTCGGCTCAAGATGTTGAGAATCTGCCAATCACACCCTATGTATGCCCCTTTGTATGGAACAACTAGGCTAGGAAGATGCAGTTCATTCTAGGAAGAGAGACAGATCCCATAGGCACAATGATGAAATGTGCTACCAAGCATTCCTATATAATGATGTACTTGACTATCACTTTCATATGATGATAATGCAATAGTACTTGTCTCTTTGTGTCAAGTCCCTGTGTCATTGTCAGTCCTACACAAGATTGTGTTTATGAGTTCAAGTCTCAATCTTGAAACCTAATTCACTTGTGTAACAGTTGTCTTCTTTGTCAATGTCAACATGAGTAGTATCTTCATCTTCCATCCTCCATAGCTTCCATCTTTGCCATGCTCTAGATCCCGCATTTCTCACATGGTATCAGAGCCCAGTTGGGCATGGCATTGCTTCTCCAGCCTCTCTTGATCCCTCTCAATCTCTATCCAGTTCACATCCAACTCAGTGTGAGTGTATGACTCCAATCTCTCACTTGAACCCCATAGCCACTGTTTGGCAATCATAGCCAGACAGAACCTACAACTCTTGGAGCTTCCTGATCTCCTTCCACAAGCCATATTGTAAGTCAATTTCTTCTATGAATATCTCCTCTAGGTCAGGGCGCTGCTCCTCATCATGACAAACACCAACATTGCTTATCATCGAGCCCAGCATTGCGGAAATTCGTGCTCGCTGTTCAAATCTGCGCTTGTTTCAGTCGTACTGCTGGATCTCCACGCACAAGCCGTGATTCACTCTGCAACCATAGGGCTTTGTAAGCCCATGACCTAAGCTACCTCCAGCTCGAGTTTGACGCTGGATGATCGTGTGTGTGGGCTGATGTAGCAGAAAAACTAGTCAGGCTGAAAACCCTAACTGTGGGACTCCATAGCTATTTTGTCTCAAGCTTTCATTTCACTTGATTTTCCTCATTGGCTTGAGTCAAGCTAAACCCTGCCACTTTGATTCACTGATTTGATTAGTCTCCAACAACATTTGTCCATCAAATCAAGGAGGGGAGATCTCTGAAGCACTTAAAGACCCATTGAAGATTTGAAGACCTCTCATAGACTTGAGCTCCAAAGCTTCAACTTCACTTCAAGTTTCAAGTTTCTCAAGTTAACCAAAGTCAGTGCCACACATCAAGGAGGGGACTCAAACAACGGGTTCATCAAGCAAAGGATCGGCATCAAGAATCACCATATTCAACTCTAGTATCCCTTGATACTTAAGAGTGTTGATTTAACACTATCTTCACTTGTGTTTTTTGACACATTGAAGATCAATTTGGTTACCACTTACTCACAGATTTAAAGCAGATTCTTGGTCATCTCTATGATAACCAAGAAGATTTATATGTGGATACACTTTATGAAAAGTAACATGACTTATCTACACTACATAGAAGATTTTTGTGATCTACTTGCAGAGAGACATGAAGTTGCTCATACGAAAGTGCAATCAATGATTCTATCTAAAGTTTTTGAAGACACTCTAGTTACCTTGGCCATCATGAAGAATGAGATGTCTTTGCTTGAGGGGGACAAAGACATGGACATGAAGACTAAAGCTGCAAGCAAAGTCCATGGCAAACCAGACCAAGAAGACCATAAGATCAAAGAGCAAAGGAAGAAGGACAATAAGAAGATTAGCCATGAAGACCAAAAGACCACATCATTCAAAGCTGAAGAACCAAAGATGAAAGACAAGAAGATTTTCCATGTTGACAAAGAGAAATTATATGCTGAAAAAGACCACAAGGGCCTATCGGTCCTTGTCTCTCATTTTCTGTTTTAAAAGCATTGTACTTGCCTTAATGTTCCTTTCATAAGCTTTGTAAACTCCTCATGTAGCCTTGTACTACAGCCTTTGTACACTTTGTGAGGCCCCTGTTACAGCCTCTGGATATTCACCATGTTTATGGTACCCACACTTAGCCTTTTCTGCGACAGCCTTTGGTGTTTTGCCATGTTTGTGGTATGCCCACACTTTGCAGGTACTGCTCTCACTAAATCCTCTACACACTTTGTACTTTCAGGTTCTGATTGAGGAGGGGTGTTGAGAATCTGCCAATCACACCCTATGTATGCCCCTTTGTATGGAACAACTAGGCTAGGAAGATGTAGTTCATTCTAGAAAGAGAGACAGATCCCATAGGCACAGTGATGAAATGTGCTACCAAGCATTCCTATATAATGATGTACTTGACTATCACTTTCATATGATGATAATGCAATAGTACTTGTCTCTTTGTGTCAAGTCCCTGTGTCATTGTCAGTCCTACACAAGATTGTGTTTATGGGTTCAAGTCTCAATCTTGAAACCTAATTCACTTGTGTAACAGTTGTCTTTTTTCTCAATGTCAACATGAGTAGTATCTTCATCTTCCATCCTCCATAGCTTCCGTCTTTGCCATGCTCTAGATCCCGCTGTTAGATATGATCAATGCCCCACCCTCATTAGGTGCTACCAATGATCCATGGTGCTCAAAGTTGTAAGGCCCCCATTATGAGGAGAAGCCAAATGTGAGCCCGGACATTGGTTGAGTCCTGACTTGTATATCAGATGAGGTCTATGTGACCGGATGGCAAAAAGGTGACTGTTGTGGGTCTAATCTTTGGGTTAGATGGAGTGGTTAAGCTGGTAGAAACTCGAGGCACATTGCATTGAGTTGCGTGGTAAGGGAGTTAAAAGGGGCCCCTATTGGTTGGGGGGTCCCAGGGGGGCCAGCGGCCCGATGGTAAAGGGAATATTCCCTGGCCGACTAGTGGAGGCTCATATGATAGGTCGGTCAACAGGCTGACCTAACGACCTTCGCAGGCTATAAAAGCTAAACCCCTTCGCAGCCATCACTCACTCATCTTTCACCCAGTCAGAGTTGTTGTTCCAGCTAGCCTTAAACTCTTCACCTATCTTCTGTCTAGATCGCCATCTAAGCTTCACACAGTGGAAGCGCACGGGTGGACAGAGCCATCTTTGTATCAGTTGTTTGGAGTTAAAGAATTTACTGATTCTCCTCTTATCTGTTGTGTACTCTCTATCTCTTTCTCAGATTCTGTTCGCTGCGCCGTGTAATATTTTACACCCGCATTTCTCACACAAGATACATGTGCTACTCCTTGCACTCGTGTAGGTTGGAGAGAGGGTGGCTCAAGTGATTGTTATAGAGGTACCAAAGCAATATCTCCATCTCATTGTTTGAGTGGAGTTGCGTCACCTATAGGATTTGTCACACCTGTGGGAATATCTACTTCAGTGACTCTAGATTTTGCTAAGCCATTTGTAGGTGGCACCCCTATCAATGGTTCTCCAAGAGATACCACCCCTATAGATACACCAGATCAGTCACAAGTGGGAGAGGACATATCTCAAGTATACCTTGGAGAGGTATGGATACCTTGTAGATGATAGGACATGAGCCATCATCATGAATGATAAGGGAAGTAGGGCGATGGCTCGAATGAGAGAGTTGTGCCAATAAGTTTCTTGGCACTTGGATTATTGGAATAACATACCCAAGGGGAGCAAGGACTACATAGTAGCATCCTTGCACGAGAAGTTTTCAATAGCCACCGTGGCATACAGGTTTTCTGCAAGTTAGATTATGGAGTGCATGCATGTGTAGATGTCACACAAACGATTGAACACACGTAAGGAACTTAAGGGTGGGGCCTTAAAGCTCAAGTGGTTAGATGCAAATGACTGGTGCAGACTCAGGAATGAGGCTATAGATTCTCTAGGATGTTGGAGATAATAGTGGAAGGAAGCAAGGGCATGACTAGAGGTAAAATTGATCCATCATCTTGGGAATGGCTGCCACATGACTTATCTTTAGGACTTTGTAAGTCTTTCTTCTGTTCTTCTTGCTTTTTTTTTGCAATATCGCTTGTACTAACAATCGTGTTTCTAACAATTGTATTTTGTTTTCTTTGTAGCACTTCATTTCAAACGGCGATCCCACCGGCCTAGAGACTGGATATGCAGAGAGATAGGGTTTCACTACATTGATTGATAGATTGTATGCACGTAGTGGCCTAGTAAGTCACTCATCTTTATTGTCCATATTTATTATTTTTATTAAAATACATTATTGTATGGTGGATGGATGTGTAGTTTTTTTTTTGTAGAGTCGGTTCAATGCTCATTTGCGTCGAGACAAGCTTTTGCATGGTGAAGATCTATGGCTCGCACTTGGATTCATAGAGCATGCATCCTCTTCTTTTTTGGTCGTGTGATTTATGTATGCATTTTCTATGCATTATGTTATTATCGTCCTTTGTATCTTGCCATGATTCCATGAATTTTCATTAATTGATCTTGTATTTATTTTAAGTATCAATCTTGTGGGTTCAAGTACATTTTGCCTTCATTTTGATGACCATTGTAACTTTACATGTAATTCATTTGTAGAATGTAAATACAACACATAACATTACATTTGTCCTACCATAAATTTTTTTTCTCTGTAACCATCGCTATTACCGTCGTAAATTTACTACATGTGTCACTATTGGTGTCGCAATTTGCATCACAAACAATCACTATTTGCATTATTATTTGCATCACAAATATCGATGTCAATAGCAACTATTCTATGGAGATGCTAATACAAAAGTTTTTAGCGATGACAGGGCAATTTTTTTGGTGAACATTTTCGTCGCTTTGAATGTCAGTATAAGGCCTGTATCTTATAGTGTTAGAACCCATGTATCTTTAGAGAGAAGAGATTCATACTCAGCTTCCATGGCCTCCTACCATTGCTCCTTTTGTGGCGATGAGATGGCATCACTATAAGAGATAGAGTCTTCACAAATATTGATAACATTCTCATGAATAAAAACATCATAAATATGACAAGTTATACCATGCTCATTATCAATTGGAAGATCAACATAAAGATCAATGCCAAGGTCATCATCAACAATAATAGGTTCAAGTTGCGAATCCTGATTTGAAGAGTCAATATTATCTTGTGAAGGAGGTTCATCATCATATATAAAGGGAAAAGAAATGAGTCATGACTTTGTATCATCAACATCCTCTAGTGACCACGTCCGCTCAGCATCTTCTTGAGACTATGTGCTGCCCATAAGTTAGTCATTGAAAATAGCATCACAACTTATGATTACCTTCTTGGAAAATGGATCATAACACTTATATCCCTAAGAAAAAATTGAATATCCAATGAAAATAACTTTCAAACATGGAGGATAAATTTTACTACGAGTCTCTTTGGGTACATGAATACAGTCAATACATCCAAAACTTCAAAAATATGAAATAGGAGTTTCACCTATCCAAGTAGTAACCTGTATTTTACCAAAAGGAGAAGCTTTAGGAAAATGATTTTTCATAAATACTTCTATTAAGACTGATTTAGCCAAGGAATATTGAGATAAGCTAGAATGAATAAGCATATACGGCATGGCATTGAGAATAGTCATGTTTTTACATCCAAAAATGTCATTCAATTGAGGAGAGTAGAGAACCATATATTCATTATGAATACCCTCATTAGTACAATAATCATCAAAATCTTTTGAAATATATTCTCCACCATTATCACTACGAAGTTTCTTACTGCAATGACTAGTATGAAGTTCTATAGCTTTTTCATATTTCTTAAAAGGTAATAAAGCTTCTCGTTTGTGTTGTAAGAGAGGAAAAGGTCCACAAATATTAGTGTAAATAAGATCATGCAAATCTCTAAACAAAGTTGTGGTAGAAATGGAAAATGGTTTGCAAAAAAGCTTTCCAAGTGCACAACATTGACAAATACCCATATGAGAATGAGTTTTAAATTCCATACCTTTCAAAACATCATGCCAATAAAGATCAACAAGCTTAGAAACATCAAAGTGAACAAAGTGATGATGCCATTATTTGCTATTAAGATCTCCTAGAGCTATAACAACATTTGCAAGATCTTCATTTAAAGATAACTCAAAAACATTACCATTTTGAGGAGCAACAACTATGGTTTGGCCATCTTTCTCAATGTGACACTTAGTATGGTCAAGACCGACAAAGAGACCAAGATCCAGAAGTCTTGCAACTAAAAGAAGATTCCTTTGTAGATCTAGAACATGTAAAACTCCATGTAGAATTCTTGTTGAAGAGAGAGTGTCAAGATATGAATTGCCTATACCTTTGACTTGACAAGTTATGTCATCAACAAGATAAACTAATTTCTTAACAAGAATGGAATGATAATTTGTAAACATTGGGACTGATATGTCATGTTTCCCGTTAGCAGCAAAATCAATAATAAAAAGAGATCCATCATGAACATGAATGAGTATCCTTTCAGCAAAGATAGAATAACTCACAAAATTTTCTTCTTCATTAGTATTGTCATGTGTAGCAACATATACTTTATAAGGATTTGAATCAAAACACCTCTTGAAACATTGACGGATTGGATGATCACTATTTTTCCAATAGTCACAAGAAGAATAATCTCTAGAAAAGATGTGGTTGTTTATTTATAACACCATGTTCTTCATCATATGGTTTTGCCTAGCAGTCTTCTATAGTGTAACCATTTATATTGCAATAAAAACAATGTCTGTTAAAAAACTTGAGGTGAGAGAAGTTACCATCATGAAGACTCCTACATATAGAGCATGGAAAGGTATGCCTTTCGAGCCAATAAAGCTTGGTCGATTTTCCCTATCTTTGTTAGATAATATGGTAGCAATATTATCATAAGTAGGATCCTTTACAGTATAAGAAAGCTATGTTATCAATTGCTTTCATGGAATAACATCACAAGTGGATGGCAGTAAGCTGATTGATAATGTTCTTGAATGATTCAATATGTGTTATCATGTAAATTACGATATTGTATTGCAACTCAGTGAGTTGACTACAAAAATGAAGTATTTTTGTAATAGATTTCTTCTCAAATTTGCTATCAAAAACTCCCATATAAGTTGTGAGGTTGAAAGATTACATACATCAAGCATAACAGATTCTTGAAGAGTAGAAAGAATATTCTGACAAGATGCTTTGTCTTGTATGACCCACTCATTATAAATAGTTTGCCATTCTTCAAAGATAGGTCATTCAGTTACAAGGGTATTATCATGACCTCAATCCATTGGTTGAGGCGAATATTCAAAATAACCAAGAATAATATCATCGAAGTCATCACCTTCAAGAATTAGCAACATATTTACTTTCTAGCACCGAAGGAATCCTTGTCATGACCTCGATCCATTGGTTGAGACGAATATTCATAATTACCAAGAATAATATCATCGAAGTCATCACCTTCAAGATTTAGCAACATCTTTACTTTCTAGTACCAAAGGAATCCTTGTCCTTGAAAGTGAGAAACGGAATGTTGTCCAGAAGGAAATCCATTGATAATAACATAATTCAACATAGTTGGTTGAGAGAATACGTAGAATATAAGATCACAGAATCTGTACACCATATATGAAATTACAACGAGACGAAAGTGTAACACAACAAATTGTACATAAAAGCTATGCTGTAAGAAAATTTGTTTAGTTCAAAAAGCATACTCCAAAAGAAAGATACCCAAGATAGACAAAACGTAAGAAAGAATAAAGTGATCCAAAATAGACAAAATGTGTAAGAGAAAAAAATTGTCCAATAAGATAGATGAGAAAAATGAATAACTCTCAAAACATGATCGCTTTATTTTTTGGCCAAGAATAGATGATGATCTAGCTTATTTTAGTAAAAACTTAGAAACACAAGAGAGTGAGTAATTGTAATGAAATGTGTGTCATAGAAGTCTGCACAAAAAGCTATTCTCATGTTTATTTTCATATTTCAAATCGAGTTTACCTAAATTGACATAACTTTTGACACATAACTCCAATCACAGTGTCTCGTGAATGGAATCCATCCTGAAGAGATGGACTAACCATCATTTGGATGAAGGTATCCAGAAAGGAGTGTTTCTCAGGGGCCTACAATCAAAAGTTCGCAAGTTCGTGGAATTGAGAAGACCAATCTATCTGCAAGCTGCAGTGGAAGGTGCAAGATTGTATGACGAAGTTGAAGCAAGGCTGTCAATGACTCCAGGAAGAGGAGTCTTACCTCCTCCTATGCCTGGAATGGTATACCCATCAAATGCGGTCCCAGGGACAGTTCCCTACCCCTATCCCCAAATGCAAACTTTGCCACAATATAGTGCACCTAATCCAGTGTGGTCACCGCAGACGACAGTGCTTCAGATGATGGTTCAACCACAACAACAGTGGCCTCAAACAGTTCCTCCAATGGCGACTCAACAACAGTGAAATCCTACCAACTGGAATCAACAACCCCAAGTCTCAACAGGAGCTCTAAATCAGAACTAGAACAGAGGACCTTCTGGATCTACCCAACCAGTGTATGCAGTAATTACAGAAGCTTCCCAAAATCCTACAACAAGCACTGCAGGAGGTGAAAATCTGAAGGAATACTTATCCAACTCAGTTGCAAGTATCAAGAAAGAGCTTCTGGATGTGATTACAGAGCAGTTATAGACGTTGAAGGTGAATACTGCCAATATATCCACTTCTGCAGGAGCCGGAAGGGATGTGATGTGGTCAAATACTTGGTGTAGAAAGTTTCATCAAGTGAGACATTTAGCTCTTGAATGTACCCAAAAACCAACCATTCTTGGAGCCTTCTATTCTTACTGTTTGCGGAAGAACCATACAGAGGATATCTGCTCTCTGAAAGAGATGCATGAACGAAGACAGAAGGATGAAAATGCAAGATTCAACTTGCTGGAATCTAAATTGACAACACAGGATATTGGACCCAAGCCTAGAGAGTTTGGTCCTAATTTCGGTCCAAGGAGGTTTCCCTCTCAAAGTTACAGAGGACGACACTCTGGCGGTGGTCAAAGATCTGAGGTGGAGTGTTACAGATGCAGAGAAAACAGACATGTTTCACCAAATTGTCCAAATCCCAGAAGGTCAGTGGATTACAAGTCCTTATGCAGTCGATACAAAGGAGAAGGCCACACTGCAAAGGACTGTCCTACTCCAGCCCCTGTAAAGGCCAATGTCATTGATAGCCAACAGAAGGTACAAGAACCTACTTCCAATTTGGTTGAGTTGAAAGTTGCTGCTGTGACGCGCACCAAAAAGAAGGAACCAGTGGTTCAGAATGAAAATGACTTTCCTGCCAAGACTGTGAAGTTCAACCTACCCACAGAGGGATAGAGCAGTACAGAACAGTACAATACAGTACAGAGTACTACAGTGCTACAGAAGGATACAGAGACAGTCCCGGAGACAGGACCAGAGGCCCAAGAGATAAATGATATAGAAGCACTTTCAGAAATAGAAGAAGTGCCGATGTTGCAATTGTTAGAAGAAAAAGGAAAGATGAAAATGGGTGTAGCCCCATTCCCCAACCGGCTGGAGAAGCCTATGGATCTTATTAAAGATTATGACTTGGTCAAAGACCTAGATACTTTTAAACCAAACTTAACATTCCGACAGTTGTTGATGCTGTCTCCAAGCTGTCGAAAGAGATTCAAAAGCATATTGACATGAAGGCGTGGATTAAGGATCGCTCCTTCAACAACGATCAAGACCAATAATGCCTCGGAGCCTGTAAAGGAAGTAGATGTGACTAATGCCTTTTTAGATCCTGGAACCCCAGAGATTAGTGTATGGATAGAAGGATGCTTCATTTCAAATGCATTGATTGATGGAGGCTCATCAGTAAACATAATGACAGATGTCACCATGAAGGACTTAGGGTTGCAAGGAATTCAACCTACACAGTGGCTTATCAGATTGGCAGACCAAAGTAGAGTCAAACCGTTGGGCATCCTCCCATATGTAAAAACAACCCTTGCAGGAAGGGACTATTGGCTGACATATTTGGTGGTCAAACAAAATTCTTATGGGACCTCATACCCTGCTGTTGGGAAGACCTTGTCTTTTTGAAGTAAGAGCCAAGACGGACTGGTTCAAAGGAACCCTAACCCTAGGCCGAGGACCCAATAAAGCGGTGTTAAAGCTGTATGGATTGCGAAAAGGAAATGGATCCACATCCATTGAAGTCATAATTGACTCCTCTAACGAGGTAACAGATGGTACATCAGGAGATGAAGAGGTTGTTAAGCAAATCTTTCCTAAGAAAACAGAGGCACAGTCCCTAACAGTAGGCACTGTAAGCCAACTACCAAGGGAATTAAAATCCTTGACCATGGGTGAATATCTCCTACCTTAATTAGAATTAACTTCTAAAATCACCTCTAATAGTGAAATAGAAGCATGGATGTACTGTTCTCCCTGGTATATGACAGTCGCAGAGATAGAGCAGAGTGAGTACAGAGATAGTACAGTTACAGATCAGAGACAGTACAGAGACAGAGCAGATACAGAGCGTCTATAGAACAGAGACAGAGCAGATACAAAGACAGTTACAGAGACAGTAACAGATACAGAGCCAGAACTAGAAGCAGAAGTAGAGTCAAAACTGGTGACAGAAGCAAAAGCAGATGCAGAGGCAGACGATCTATTCTTCTCCTACAGAGCCTCTATAGAGGCCGAGGCAGAGCCTCCAGAAGATGAGAATGAAACTGATGAGGAAGAAAATGAAGTAGGCTATGGAAGTGTAGATGAAGAATTTCCTTTGATAGAGGATGATCTGGTTGATCTCCCTATAGAGACCTCAGAGGTGAAATATCTCAGGGTACTGGATGGAATAACCATGGTTCCATTTGGGTTGGTCAATGGACCCCAAAAGTATGCAGAATATGTATAAGCAATGGATTAAAGGTGTAAAAATTAAGTTCACCAATGGCTCCTGTCGCCCTGACTATTCAGTCCAAAGAGAAGATGATGATGATGTGCCCTGCCAACAAAAGCCCAAGCCCTCAAAGTCACAGCCTCTAGCAGGTCCGTGCTATGTAACATTCCTAGACGCATCCTCTGAAGATAAAGCCTTAAGTCCTGAAGAGGTCACCACTCAAACAAAAGCAAATAAGGCTCTAATACCCTTTCAGCAATTTAAACAGACGAATGAGTCATTTGTTCAAAAGGAGGACACTGATTCTAGTGGGACATTAGACAAGGATACGACTCTCTTGAAGGAGTCAGACCTCTACCAAAAAGCAATTCTTGGGACATTTATCCACGAAGTGGAAGGTGAAAGACAAGTAACATTCTTGGATGCTGAGGGTACTGAACGTCACCTGAAAGTGGGTCTCAATCTTCTAGAAGAGGAATTAGTGGTCCTTCACAACCTAATAAAGGAGAACTTAGATGTGTTCACTTGGTCCTACAAAGACCTAAAGGGGATTGATCCTACAGTATGTCAACATCACATTGATTTAGAGCTCGATACCAAACCTGTAAGGCAAAGACAAAGATGGATGAATCCTAATTACTCTGCTCTGGTGAAGGCCGAATTATTGAAACTCCTTGAAGCAAAGTTCATCTATCCCGTGGCTAACAGTGAATGGGTTTCGCCCATTGTGGTAGTACCCAAGAAGAACGAGAAGTCTCCGAATATGTGTTGACTTCCGAAAGCTCATTTCGAAGACGAAGAAGGATCATTTTCCTATCCCTTTTACAGATCAACTGTTGGACACAGTGGCAAGCCATAAGCTGTATTCCCTCTTGGATGGATTCAACGGATATAACCAAGTCCAAATCGCAGAAGAGGACCAATCTAAAACAACCTTCACCACGGAATGGGGGACATATGCCTACAGAGTGATGCCATTCGGGCTCTGTAATTCTCCTGCCACCTTCTAACGAGTAATGATGGCGGCCTTCCAGAACCATCTGCATGATTTCATTGAGTTGTACCTTGATGACTTCTGTGTCTATAGTTTGATCCGTGAGCATTGGGGACACCTAGAGCAATGTTTTGACAGATGCCGAGAGTATGGGATTTCTCTCAACCCCGACAAATGTGTCTTTGGTGTCTCCTCAGGAGTTATTTTGGGCCATATTGTCTCTGCACAAGGAATTGCAACAGACCCGGCAAAGATTGAAAAGATTGCCACCTTAACAGCATCGACAAAACTCAAACAATTGAGAGGATTTCTTGGCCATGTGGGCTATTACAAAAGATTTATTGCACATTTTGCAACTAAGGCAGCCCCTCTGCACAAGATCCTAAGGAAAGAAGTTTATTTCCTTTGGACGGATGACTGTGAAGAAGCCTTTAATACCCTAAAACAATGCCTGATTGAGGCACCTATTTTACAGCCTCCTGATTGGATGAAGGAGTTTCATGTACACACAGATGCGTCAGTTGAAGCGCTAGGTGTTGTCCTATGTCAAAAGGGCCCCTCCAAATTAGATCAACCGATATATTATGCAAGTCGAAAGGTCATTGATAGGGAATGGAACTACACAGTGACAAAGCTTGAGTGCTTGGCAATGGTGTTTACCCTAGAGAAGTTTCACCACTACCTACTGTCTACCCACTTTAAATTTTATGTGGATCATGAGGCCCTGTCCTTCCTAATGAACAAAGCAGACGTGAAAGGATGAATGATGAGATGGCTCCTTCTATTCCACGAGTTCGACTTTGAGATAATTACCAAACCTGGTCGTTCCCATGTTCTAGCTGATCATCTGTCGCGTATCCCACAGACTGCAGATGAGGAGTAGGATGATCCAGACCTCCCTAATACTTCCCTATTCCTGGTAGAAACTGTAACCCCCTGGTATGCAGACATTGCCAATCTGTTGGCAACCCAATAGTACCCTCCTAGAATTTCTAGTCGAGACAGGAAGAAGCTTATGTTAGAATCAGCCCCCTACACCCTGTTAGGTGGTGCGCTATACAAGAAAGGCAAAGATGAAGTGCTCAGAAGATGTGTTGCAGGAGATGAGATTGGGATTGTTTTGAAGGCTTGCCATGACGAGCCATGTGGAGAACACTTTGCAGGAGAAGCTACAGCCAGGAAAGCTCTGCTAGCAGGTTATTGGTGGCTAACCCTCCACAAGGATAAATATGATTACTGTAAAAGATGTGATGCATGTCATCACAGGATGGGAAAACCCACCAAGACTAGCGCTATGCCACTTCAACCCATTCTTCCCCTAAAGCCGTTTGAGAAGTGGGGGATTGATTTCGTGGGTCCCATTGATCCACCCACCAGAAGAAAACAGAACAGATACATCCTGGTATGTACGGATTATGTTACTAAGTGGTGTGAAGCCAAAGCTCTAAAGCGGGATGATGGTAACAGCATGGCCCTGTTCATATACGATAATATCATCACCCGTTTTGGTAGTCCCCTAGAGCTGGTAAGTGACAGAGGCACTTATTTCATTAATAAAGTCATGGAAGAGTTGACAGAGCTGTATAAGATCCGCCATCGCAAGTCCACTCCTTACTACCCCAGAGCCAACGGCCAAGTCGAAGTCACCAATCGCATCCTTTGCTCGATCCTGACAAGGACAATTGCGGCACATCGTCGTGATTGGGATGATCAACTTACAGAGGCCCTTTGGGCGTACAAAAGCTCCCATTGGTGTATAGAAGTTGTTTTCCCTGTTGAACTGGAATCACCCTCTTTGCGAGTGGCTATCAAAGAGCATTTGGGGGACGATGATTCACTGCAATGCCGTCCCTTGCACTTGGAATGTTTGGACGAAATTCGCAGGATGGCTCTACAGTGCATGGAAGCCATGCAAGCTCAACGTAAGGCTTACCATGACAGCTTCATCAAGCACAAGGAGTTCAAAGAAGGTGATTTGGTCCTAGCCTATGATTCACGATTTGGCAAGTTTCCTAGCAAGCTCCAACAATGGTGGATGGGCCCATATAAGGTACTTGCTGTCAACCCTAATGGCTCTGTCCAAGTGCAGACCGTTGATGCCTCTGATGATCCCTTCCTGATCAATGGATATTGCCTGAAGAAGTACTTCCCTCCTTGGGGATCTTGACAATCACGGTCACCTAATCCTTTCCCCCGTTGGCGTGGCACTGCAACTCTTATGATGCTACTTCTGATAGCCATTCTTCAGCCACTCCTGATGAGGTGGACGCAACCCTCTGTCCCCTCAGCCCCACCTTCTAACCCTAATCTCTTATCCTCTATTTTCCACCGGCGGTAGTGGCGAGGTTGGTTCTGACAAATGGTGTTTCTACCATTCCCTTGCTTAATTCGAAAAAAGAAAAAAAAATATATATTGGTCATGGGAGAAAAGGACTTCGGTCCCTGTCATGCCGACCTATTCTTCAAGAAAAGGTGGAGACACCCTCAGGAATAGGAGCAAAAAAAAACAACAACAAAACACGAAAAAAAAGAAAAACAACAAGAAAAGGAAAAAACTGTTATGGGAGAAAAGAAAGAAATTCCCTGTCATAGAAGGCCTCGTTCCAAGAAAAGGTGGTTAACACCCTTGGGCGGGAAGCTGGCTGTGGAAAAGGTAGCAAGACCCACCAGTCCAGAGAGTGGATTCATCAATTGACATCCCCAGGATCTAGTTCCAAAGTTGCCTCCCTTGGTACGCTGTGTCCTTTGCCTTTCTGCAGAGTGTTTGACAGTCCTCTAGTAGACGCCATGTTCCTATCTAACCCCACGTTCGATCTGATGGCTACCTCCCTGGGTACGCCTCTTCAGCAACTGACGACGCGATCTTCATCGACAAACAATCGAGTGATGCGAGCTTTCATCCTAATCGGATGGGGACGTGAGTATGGTTGCCCTCTGTAACTATCAACAGAAAGTGAGACAGAGGGTGGGGCGAGTGACCAGTCTTTTCTCTTTAAATCAAATGAGAGGTGAGAAGTGTGAATGAAGTGTTGCACGCATGGGTTGGGCCTCTCAATGCACAAAGCATGATCTGTTTCTGTGCGCATCACCATAAGGCTCCTTGGCCTTCCTTCTCGCACCGTATGCTGGCATAGGGTGGGATGCACAATTGCACCATCAAATGCGCACAAGGCATACAACCTTTGCACAAGTGACCATGAGGATTACCTCAATGGGTTTCAGACAAGGGCTGCCCTTTGTATTTTTCAACAGAGCGTGAGACAGAGGGTGGGCTGAGTGTGACTAGAGTTTCTTCAATCAATTACCGAGAGGTGAGGATTGAGGGACGTTACGATCTTTGGAGCAAGGTATGTTCTCTTTTTCCTATGCACCCATGGGGTGGATCTCTGCCATCAACACAGGACATGTCACCCTGTTATGTACACTGCACTGTAAGGCTCCCTTGCCTTTCTCCTTGCACCTATGCCAGACGGGTTGGACGCACTGATGCACCATCAATTGTGCACCCTAGCCCTCCCTCTGCACCATTCCTTTGTCGCTTCCTAAACCAGGTGTGAGATATGGGTTTTCATCCTGCTTTCCTCGAGTGATATTAGTCATGGGGTGAGTGACTGCTCTTTCATTCCATATGAGTGATTGTGAGTTGAGTGTAATATCCCTCGCCATCAACGAATTTCCTGTGCTTCCTTCAACCAGCTACCTCCCTAGATGCTGCCGCGTGGTCCCTACCATGAAGGACGTGTGCTGTGAAGATACCTTGGTACCTCCTGCAGCCGACAACGACAATGGATATGCCATCGATAGTCAACCTTGATTCTCGACAATACGGACCAAGTTTTTCTAACCCTACACTTTTTGTTGTCAATGATGCTCATGTTTTAAGTGTGGGGATATTAGCGGTTGGTCTGTTGTGTGGTATTAGGTCCCTCTTGCTCAGTCAACCCTATCCATTAAGGTTTTAAGTGTCACCCTGCGTCCCTACGCGTCTACCTTGCATACCGCCCTGCATATGCCTCACTTTGACCATGCATGTATGCCATGACTTTCTGTTACACTCCTGGGGTCCCTTCCCCACCCACCCGTCCACTGTCACCCCTCCCTTGGGGATGTTCCTCCTCCATTTCTCTTTTTCCCTTATTTTGATATTTTTCTATGTGAATGCACCCTACGTTCCCCCAAATTCCAATCTAAACTTATAGCCTTGTTCATCCCTTTGAACTGTCCAATTTTCCTTTTTACCCACCCCTATTCCGATGCACGGTTTTTGAGTTATTAATTTTTGAGGGATTTTGCAAAAATTAGACCGTTTCCCATGTGAACGCGTCTTGATTGCTTCGAAACAGTGATCTGACGTGATAATCCTATCCTACCCTTTCCCCCTGACATTTTTTCTTTTTACTCCGTGTCATTTCAATGCATGGTTTGTCCCATATTAATTTTGCGGTTTTTGGAGACCTTTTCATGCGTCTTTTTGACATTTTTCCATGTGAACCTGCCTTATTTGCATCGGAATTCTAGTTTGACTTGACAGCCGTGTTCACTGCGCCTTTCCCTATATTTTTCCTTTTTTCTCCCCCTTATTCCGACTTTGGGATTTTTTATTATTAATTTTTAAAAGTGTTTTTTAGTGTCTTTTTGGTATTTTTTGCATGTGAACGCCTCCGACCCCTATCGGAATTGCGTTTTAACGTGACATACCTGTGAAACCCCGTCCTTCGCACATTTTTTGTTTTTGCTGCCATCTGTTTCGGTGAACTGATATTCAGTTATTAATTTTCAACCGTATTTTCATGTGTCATTTTTACATTTTTCCCATGTGAACGCATCCTCTTGCGGTCGAAACTGTGTTTTGACAAGATAGGGTTGTTGGGCATGTTCTTCTGCACATTTTTTCTTCTTTCCGCCCTGCATTCTGGTGAGCGGATTTTCCCAAATTCATCCCCGTATGTGTTTTCGGGCCATTTTTTGTGTTTTTTGCATGTGCACGCCCTTTATTCCACCCGGAACCCCCGTTGACGTTTTTCCCTATCTTCCTCCTGCCGTCTGGTACATTTATTGTTTTTACGTCATTTTGTTTCAACGATTGGATTGTGAGATATTAATTTTTCTTTATTTTGACATGTTTCGCGCAACTCGTATTGCGCGTGAACGCACGCATTTGTGGTTTTACGTGTCTTACCACGCCCGATCACGTACACACACCGCGTGCCGACGTCCCGACGCCATTCCAATCCTGCCACGGCAAATTTTTTTACCCTGCCCCGCGCTTTATTATTTTTCAAAAACAAAATCCTTATTATTTTTAAAAAAAAATCATTTTACCTTCCCCTCCCGCATCCGTTCCAACCACACACCCCCCTCCCTCTTCTCTCTCTCCTCTCTATCTCTCCCTTCTTGTTCTTTTTTTCTCTCTCCTCCCCCTCCCTCTCTCTCCCTGTAACTTCCTCCTTCTTCTCCTCCTTCCTCCTCCCTCCGCCTTTCTCCTTTTGCGCCCCTCTCCCTTCCTCCTACCACCACCATCTCTCTCCCTTCCCTTCTCCTCCCCTCCTCCTCCTTCTCTTCCCTTCCTTCTCTCCTTCCTCCCTCTGCTCGTGGACCTGCTCGTTGCCGCCAAGTCCTCCTTGGCCGCTGCCTCCTGCCTGCCTTGCCCGCCCCACAACCTCCTCTGCCTCCCTCCTTCCCCTTCTCCCTCCACCCTTCTCCCCCTCCCCCCCCCCAGCGGGCGCTCTCCGCCTCCCTCCCCTCTTCGGCCCCTCCAGCGGGCCTTTCTCCCCCTTCAGGCCACTCTCTCCTCGCCCGCCGCCAAGGCCGCTCGTCGCCTCCAGGCTCTCCTCGCCACCGCCAGGCTCTCCTCGGCCTCTCCCGCCGGCCGCGCCGCCGCCCTCGCCACTCCCTTCCTCTTCCTCCTCCTCTCCCTCCTCCTCCTCCTCCTCCTCCTCCTCCCTCCCTCCTTCCTCCTCCTCACTGTAACTAGAAGTTAGTTAACTAACCTTAATTAGTTAGGCTAACCATATTTAAGTCAATTAACCCTAATTTGGTTAGAATAACCCCCCCTTAGGTTAACTAACCCCCGTGGTTACATTAACCCCCCCTAGTTAGTCTAACCCCTCCCCTCTAGTTAGTCGCATCCCCCCCCAGTTCAACTAACTCTACCCTAGGCTAGTTCACTTACCCTTACCTAGGTTAAACTAACCTTAGGTTCCTTAACCCTAAGTAGGTTCCACTAACCCTAGTTAGGTTAGTTACCCCCTAATTAACTAACCCCACCCCCTAGTTAGTTTAACTCAACTATAGTTAGTTTACTAACCCCCTAGTTAGTTTCACCCAACTGTAGTTAGTTTCACCCCACCCCCTAGTTACACTAACCCTAGCATAGTTACACTAACCTAAGTTGAGTTATCTAACCCTAGCCTAGTTGACCTAACCCTAGTTAGTTAGGTTATCCTTACCCTAGTTAGACTAACCATACTTACGTTAAACTTACCCTAGTTCAGTTAACCTAACCCTAGCCTAGTTACCCTAACCCCCCTTAGGTTAGTCTCCACTGACTTGCCTTAACTTACTTATCTAACTTTGCCTAACCTAGACTAACCTAGTTCCATTTGACTCACCTGACCTAACCTAGCTTGACTTATATGACTTACCCTGACTTCCATGCCTTAGCTGACTTAGTTTGACCTTACTTACCAAACTAAGCTGATTTTCTTGATTTAATTAATTTATAAATTAATTTTCACTCAAAAAAATTTCACAAATATTTCTAAAAATTCCCTTTACTTTCTGCAAATTTTTAGAAATTTGTCAGCTAGAAATTTCAACCCTTAAAATTCGACAAAAATACAGTTTTTTTTTGAAATTTTCCAAAAAATTCCACCCACCCCCTCTGACATTTTTCCATTTATTTTTTTCTTTTAAAATATTTTTATACACGGTACCCCTATTTAAAACAATTAACTTTACCATCAAAATCCCCATCTTATTTTCATACCCTAAATTATGGATATTTCCTAATTGGCTGAATTTTTCTTTTTACTTCATCCCATATCCCTCTTTAATTATTCTTCCTTTTGAACAAAATACAAAAAACCCATAAATACACACCCACATACAATTTATTAAAAAACAAATCCAGAAAAACACACATAATTCCAATCACCATACATAATACCCCCTAAAATACCAAACAAACACAATATAAAATTAAAAAAATAACAAACAAAAACTATCCTAATACATCATAATAAAATTAAAAATTATACTCAAACTCAACACATCCACTAAGGTGTTGTCTTTGTTGTTCAGTGAGTGGTCTTTACTTTTCTTTTACTGGATTCATTGCTTTTGGGGGACTCTTCCGTGCACCTTCAGACCATTGCATACACAACCCTTCCACGTATTTATTTTATGTGCTTTATTTATTTTTATTTTCTCCTTAATCACAAATTAATTGTTAAAATGCAATATTTATTCACCCACATTTTTCATGCACGTTCACGCTAAACACACAATTTCATAATAATAAAAATCAACCAATCGTTCACTTTGCACGTGCTACGTGCGCTTAAGAGGCACTTTAATTTATAATAAAAATGAACCAGCCGTCACAAGAGCATGCGCTGGCAAAAAAGCGTTCCACATCACTCTTAACCTTTTAATTAAGGAATTTGCATTTAGAGACCCAGTCTAGGCATCGAAGTCTGGGTTGCGTTAAAGCACAATTTTAATAATTTGTAATTAACATTTTAAGAAGGAACTGCCGTTTTCTTATTAAGGTTTATCACTTAATAAAAATGTCACCCATTGTTAATAATCTATTCCAATGAACCCTTCATTAAAGTAACCCCCCCTCACTGCACTTATTTCCCCTTTTTAATAAACTCGCTTCGTGGAATGGGCGCGTAAAAGTCTTTAGTTGACAATGATGGTCAAGTTATGGTCCAGTCTTGATGTCCATTTTTTATGATAGTCTGATTTTTCCATGTGTTACAATTACGGGTACGGTGTGTATTTTTTTTCTTTATTACCTGATACGGGGATTTGGGTGCTTGCATGTTGCATCGTACAAAGCTTTCGGTCACATATGTATAGAGGTCATGTCAAAATTTTTCTAGGCTGTGTATTGTCTGGGGTGGTACTTGGGTTAGTTACGTCTATATTTGTATGAGTGTTCTTATTTTGGATTGATTTCTTTTTTATCGCCTTTTGGTTGTTTTGCAGGCATTCTTTGTGACTGTTTGTGTTGTGGCATGTGTGTTTACCATTTGAATGGCGCCTCACGCTCCTCCCCCTATCCAGTATGTCCCACTAGTCAGTGAAAGGTGAGAAGGATCGAAGCTTGCATACGAGCTATGGCGGGAGAGCAAGAGCAAGAAAGAGAGAGACAAGAAATGGGAACTCCAACAGTCACAATGTGTGACCGAGCCTTCCTTTATTTACTAGTCACTAAAAAATGAATGTAAAGAATAAAGTGACGTGACGGGCGCCCGCCATCTATAGTGTGCAGTGGCGGGTACTGTCAGTGTAGTAATACATGGGGCGGCGCCTTTACCCCAACAACGTCCCACTTAAAGGCTAATCTGCCCTAGTGAGAGAGAAAAGAAAAGAAAAAGACAGTACAACTGTACATAGATACAAGGGATGAGGAAAGGCATCATCTCATCCAACGCCCATCAATCTCCTAAGGAAGGCAAAGCGCTCAGTAGTGAGGCTTTTCGTGAGCAGATCTGCAGGATTCTCGTCAGTGGAGATCTTGACAAGGTCAACAGACTTGTCCTCCACGACACCACGTATGAAGTGATACCTCACCTCAATGTGTTTCGTCTTCGCATGGAAGACGGATTCTTAGCCAACTGAATGGCACTCATAGAATCCAAATGCAGTGTAGGTATAGCATCAGTCCCAAGGTCAGCAACTAGACGGCCTAGCCATATGGCCTCCTTGCAAGCCTCAGTGGCTGCAACATACTCGCCCTCAGTGGTAGAAAAAGCCATACACTTCTGAATCCTGGACATCCAAGAGACAGCACCTCCAACATAGGTGAATACATAGCCAGAAGTAGACTTCCTACTATCTGCATGTCCTGCATAATCGGAGCCAGTGTACCCCATGACCCCTATATCCTGGCTGCCATAGCAAATACACATATCTGTTGTGCCCTTCAGGTACCTTATGATACCCTTCAGAGCATCCCAATGTTTCCTACCAGGTGTAGCCATATAGCGTGCCACAACACCAACTGCAAAGGCAATATCTGGACGAGTGGCTATCATGGCATACATCAAACTGCCCACGGTTGAAGCATAAGGGATCTGGGCCATCTCGGCCCTCTGCTCATCTGTCTCACAATCGACCTATGATACCTTCACATAAGAAGGCAATGGACAGCCAATAGGCTTTACGTCCTGCATGTAGAAGCGCTCAAGGACTTTATGAATATACTCCCTCTGTGACAAGTAGAGGAGTCCCTGATGCCTGTCGCATCTAATGCGCATACCAAGTATGTGAGAGGCCTGTCCCAAATCCTTAATCTCAAAGCTCTTCTTCAGGTGAGATTTAAGAGCATCTAGCTCATCATGAGCTTTCCCTGCTATCAGCATATCATCCACATAGAGTACCAAAATAAGCAATGAACCATCACGGGCTTTCTTCTTGTAAAGACACAGATCCATAGCACTCCTGCTGTAGCCCTGTGACTACATAAAGGCATCAAACTTATGATACCATTCTCTAGGTGCCTGCTTCAAGCCATAAAGACTTTTCTTCAACTTGCACACTAGGTGCTCCCTGCCAGGTTCTACAAAGCCCTTAGGCTGCTCCATATAGATCTCATCATGCAAGTCTCCATGTAAGAAAGCCGTCTTGACATCCATCTGATATAGATCTAAGTCAAGCTGAGCAACCAAAGCCAAGACCAAGCGCAAGGTGGTCATCTTAACCACAGGAGAAAAGACCTCATCAAAGTCTACACCATGCTCCTGCTTAAAACCCTTTGCTACTAATCTAGCCTTGTATGCCGGCTTGGGGTGTCCAGGGGTACTTTTCAGCTTGTACACCCACTTGCATGGCAAAGCCTTCTTGCCCTTAGGCAAGGCAACCAAATCCCAAGTCTCATTCTTATGCAAGGAGTCGATCTCAGACTACATAGCCCTCTCCCAGGAGTGACTGTCACCCCTGCGCATAACCTCATCATAAGTGAAAGGCTCTCCTGCATCTGTAACCAAAATATAATGCATAGAGGGCTGAAATCTATGAGGTGGACGTCTGTCTCTAGCAGACCGTCTCACTGTAGGCTCTGCTGCCTACCCAGCTGCATGTCCAACACCCTGACCATGAGCATCTGCTGCAGCTGTAGGCTGTCCAACTGGTTGTGCAGGAGCTCTAGGTTCCTCCTGAAAGATCACTCTGCGGATCTCAACCACTTTCTCAGGCTGCATGTGCATCTTGTCTTCATGGAAGACTACATCATGGCTGCGTACTATTTTCTGCGCCTGCGGATCCCATAGGCGATAGCCCATCTCTCCTGAATCACATAACCAAGAAAGATGCATTTAATGCTCTTTGGATCCAACTTACTCCTCTTGTCCTTGGGCACATGGCAGAATGCCTCACATCCAAAGACACGGAGATGCGCATAAGAGGGTGGCTTACCAGCCCAAACTTCCTCTGCAACCTGGAAATCCAATCCACTAGAAGGCGATCGGTTTATAACATGCACTGCCATACTAACTCCCTCAGCCCAAAAGCTCTGTGGTAGTCCTGCATGGCTAAGCATAAAGCGGACACGCTCCTGAATAGTCCTGTTCATGCGCTCAACCAAACCATTCTGGGCGGGGGTGTAAGGGGCGGTCAACTGACGCTTAATACCCCTGTCATCACAAAATTGCTCAAAAGCACGTGAGACATATTCTCCCCCATTGTCAGTCCTAAGGCATTTCAGCCTATACCCAGTCTGGTTCTCAACAAGAGTAAGCCAACGCTGCAAGACTGCCAAGACATCGGACTTTTGCTTTATGGGATAAGCCCACACTTTCCTAGAAAAATCATCAATGAAGGTAACAAAGTACTTCACGCCACCCATAGATATACACGGCATGGGCCCACAAACATCTGAATGCACCAAAGCCAAGGGCTCACTCATGCATGGCCTACCCGATTTCTTATGCGTAGACCTATTTTGCTTACCATAAAGACAATGATCACACGAGTCAAAACGTGCATAGTCCAAAGGTGGAAGATACTGCAAACCAGATAACATTTTCATTCCCTTCAAAGACATATGCCCCAAACGGGCATGCCAAAGTGATATATGTGGGATAGAGCCCACTGCCAAAACATGGTCTACAGAAGACCTAGATACAACAAGAGGATAGAGGCTGCCAGCCTTGGCGCCTCTAGCAAGCACAAGTCTGCCTTTGGTAATCTTCCAGGCAGAATCCCCAAAACAGACATGAAACCCTGCATCATCCAACTGTCCTGCAGACATAAGATTGCGCGTAAGCGCAGGTACATGACGTACATCCCTAAGCAAAAAGAAACTGCCAGTGAAAAACTGCAACTGAATATCTCCACAGCCCACAATATCAATAGACCTGTTATCTCCAAGTCTGACTGATCCAGATACAATACGGTAAGAGTGAAACCACTCACGGTAAGGCGTCACATGGAAGGACGCACCTGAATCTAATAACCAGCACTGTGCATACATACTAGGTGTCTCAGTCAAGTGTGAAGCATCAGAAGAACTAGCTGCAAGTATGAACTCATCACTACCATCGGAATCCTCAGTTTGCATGATATTAATTTCTTCAATCTTGACACTGGACTTCGCAGGTACTATGCTGCGATCAGAGGACTTCTCCTGCGCTTTCTCTTTGCCCTTATCCTTGTGCTTCTCATTGCGCAACTCATGACACTGTGGTCTGATATGGCCCTTTTTCCCACAATGATGACAAGTGACATTAGCGTTGCACCCACGCGACTTACTACGCGACTTTCCACGAGATTTAGACTGACCCTTCTGCGAGTCACGGCCACGGTTATTACCACGATCATTCCTGTCATTCCTGCCTCTAACTGTCAAAGCATGTGAAACACGAGAGGCATCCAAGTTTTTGCGATTAACCTCTTCCTACAGAAGAGCACTCTCAACATCATTCAGTTTCAGAGTAGCACTAGAGGCACATAGGGCAGTGCGGAATACATCCCATGACTCATTCAGAGTCCCAAGCAAGAAAAGAGGAGTTACTTCCTCTCCAAAGGTGATATCTTGTGAAGTCAGGTTCTTTAATATAGCATGGAATTGGCTCAAGTGAGCAGACATAGTCGCATTATCCTTCATGCGGCGCAGATCCATAAGTTGCTTCAACCAATACATCTGACTCGCCGGACTTTTCTTATCATAAAGATTCTTGATCTTATTCCATAGATCCCATGCACTCTGTGCTTCCTCAAATACATTATAATGTACATGTTCAGTGAGAGACAATACAATCGTGGACGTGCATAGCTCATCAAGTTCAAGCCAGTCGTCATTGTCCATAGTTTCAGGCTGCTCTCCACTCAACCGAAGTGGCTTAATCTGAGATTTCTGCACCAAGACCTGCCAAATTTGACTCTTCCAATAAGAGTAGTTGGTACCATCCAAATTTGTGATGTTAAATATGGCATTATCAGTCGAAGAGGATGCCATAATGCAGGCTGGAAATGCACAAACAATGTAAAACTACTGGCTGTTTTACTGCAGAAAATGCCCAAAATCCACTGAAATGAGCTCCAAATGGCGAGAAAAGTGTGCCAAAAGATGTTGCCCACTTAGTACTAGGTGCGGTACATCAAATCAGGATATTTCAACATTAAAAATACTGCTCAGTCCACCAATAAATGCTTGCTGTAATAAATTTCAGAATTGCAATAATGAGAGAAAACTGTCCCAAAACTGGATCTAATGTCAACTAAACAATGCTAGCTCCAAAGCCGTCATAAAGAGAACAAAGCAAAGACAAATGACAGTGAAAATACATGAGCATAACACCGAGAGATGTCAAATAGCATATGCCAGTAAGAGGCACACCCCAGACAATCTAGGCAAAATGTAGAACCAACTGCCAAAACCTGACACAAATAGGTGTCTGCTCAAAAGAAAGCGGATCCAAAATTGAGACTCAGCTCATAAGCATCCTGTGAACCAAGACATATACTCAATGCAACATCCAATTGTCAGAGTATAATCCCAAAGTCTCAATACATCTATAACTGCTCAATGACATAGACTACTCCAATAGCATGTAATCCGTGCTCAAGGTCAAGTAAGCATGCAAAATGCTCCCACTGGCACAAAAGGCGTACAATTGAGTTAAGGGCTCAAGCAACCCAAGACAAAGTACCAGTGACAAGTGACCAAGTCAATGCGTCATACGCTTGCCAAGAGCATGATATACATGAAGCAACTGATGTAGCAACCACTAAGCAAGACATAATCCCAATGGCAAGATCTCTGTCAAGTCAATACATCCAGTAGCAAGCCAAAGTCAATATCCCTGTGAGTCGCAAGTGCTCAAAACATCCAAATCGGAGCTCAAAAATATCTGTCAAGCATGGACGAACTAAGAGGTATCAACCACGGACCAAAGCATGTAATGCATAGAGCTTATCCGTCAAGTACAAACAATAGGCATAAGCGGCCCAAATGCTAGTCAAGTCGACCAAACTGCCAATGACAAACCAATAACAACGGAGCAAATGCGATGCTCAAAAGCATTCCGGAATCACGATCATGAGTTCCAAGTCGATCCCCAAAGTGTAATACATCATGACATAACCCATAGCATATATCCGGTATCGATAGAGAAGCAATACATGTGACAAATGAGCTTCAGCCCAGACATACCTCTTGGGAGGTGCATCCGCGACCTAAGAAGGATTATTGAGAGTTATTATGAGAGTATTGTAGTGAGGATATGATGTACTATTGATGGAGAGCAAGAGAGAGAGTCAAAGATAGTCAAATCTATCAAAACAGTGTAACTGTATATGAGAAATTGAGAGAGAGAACTATGAAGATATTGAAGATGAATAATATGTGATGTATGTCCATTCAAAGATGGTGTATTCCTTTGTGTTCTTTGTTCTATTGATGGATTTTGTGAAGATGTTGGAGAATATGATTGATTTTATCAAATCCGTGGGAGATATCTACTATGATGCTGCATGAAGAATTGTTGTTTTCTTTGTTTTGATGATCAAAAGAATGAAATAAAAGCTTATTGATGTTACAAGATAGATTTTCTTGCAAGATAATTCCCTTTTCCTTGGTGTTCCTCTTGGGGCTCCAACTTTGCTCCTTCCAACTGTTGCTCATCAGCTTTCAGAGGATATTTGACAAGGGTGAAAACAATAAATGTAGCAGACTTTGACATCATCTTGCAGTTCTTGGAATGAGTGGAGCACAATATGTCTCTTGCATAAAACTTGTCCAGAGAGTGGGCACCACACTTCTTAGTAAACACTGACTTTTCATTTCCTGTTGACCCAATGGGAACATGGACATATTCCTTTGTACCAACTTCAATAGAAGGACCTGCTAGATTTTCAAACTCCAAAAAGTCCTCCAACAAATATTTTTTACAATATTTCAAAACACTATCAAGGTCCCAATCAAGATTAAAGACATTCTTCACAACTCCATAGAAAGAGAGATCCATGCCATTCTGAAGGATAAAATCAAGAAGCCTCTCTGATGGAGTGACATCAGTAAGCTCTGATACTCCAAGACCTCTCATTGCTGACTTTCGCTTCCCTAGAGATGTGCTTGGCATTTTGACACTGGTGGCAGAGGATGGAGAAGAAACAAAATGCTCACATGTTGAAGCCCTTGAGCCTTTTGAAAGCCTTCTCCTTTTCCTAGTTCCTAGCAAAACCTTGGAGCCTAGAAAATATGTAGGTTCAGACATGTTTCCAACTTTTGCTTGATACGGCGCGATGAGACTCAAATGCTAGACATGGATTTTTGTACTCGCACCGTATCGGTAATGCAAACCAGCAACTTTAAGCAAAGGGCCGCAACCGTAACGATGCGATAAGGCAGAGCCAAAATTAGTGATCACGCACCTTCGTGCAGTATCGGGTTAGGAGGTACACCAAAGGAAGACTCTGAAGAATAAGAAAGCCCGAAACGATGCGAACAGGAAAAAGCGCAAAAGAGGAACACTCGCTCTTGTGCCGTATCGGGAGAAGAAACAGAGGTCCACAAAGAAAGTGAAAAAAGCCATACGAATGAGGGGCACCCCCTTATGTAGGCGCAAACTAATGCCACCTGGCACTAGCCATTGGGCTTTGACATGTGGCACTAGTCGTTGGGCTTCGACATGTGGCAAACACGTGGACTGTTCATTAGTCAACACGTGGCATATGGACGATAGGTGGACACATGGCACAATCAGTGCGAGACACGTGTCTGACACATGTCATGGTTGACGAGGGTATATAAGGGGTTATTTTGCTTACGTATACACTTTACATTTCTCGAGCTTTCACGCCTTGCTTGCCGATACGGTGCGATCCCAATGTTGCGTCTACTACATTTCTGCCCTCTCGCATTGTATCAATTCCCGTCCTCAATTCAAAGTGAGTGTGCATTTGCCTCTTTCCCGATTTCCTCAGTTCAGTGGTTTTCAGTCGGTGGGCCAATACGGAGTGAGGACGTCCTTCGGTAGTCTTCACAATATCCAAATCGCGCCATCTTGGCCTTTTCTATCACGCTATCAACGTCTCCGATATGGCACGATTGTGACAATCCGTCTATTTTTCTTGTTCCTTCTCGCGCCATATTGGGCCTGCTGCATTGTTGTTAGATTTTCAAGAAAGTTCCTATATCACTTTTGTCTTTCTAGCTCTTCTATTTTCTCCTCTGTATGGCAAGGACAAAGCAAACTGCAAGAAGAGTGTATGTGGATAGGAAGGACAGTGGGGGTAGAAGAAAGTTACAATTTGATGAATCTGAGGAGGAGCCCTCTTCAAATATTGCTGAAGTTGGGCCATCAGAGGCCCTAGAGCATTTTGCCACAGAAATCCCCCCTACACCAAGTGTTGGCCTAGCATCTTCCATTAAGTTAAAGCATTTCAGTGCCAGAGAATGTTTCTTCTCCTGAAGTTGAAGAAGCAAAGGGTGAGACTTGCCCTGTTAAGGATTCATCCCCTCCAATTGCACCTAAGCCTACATCTGCTGCTGAAGCCACTGAACCTCCCAAGCCACAAAAGAGAAAGAGGAAGTCCCGGTTCTTCTACATACAGAGGTGTTTCAGTGAGATTAGAAAAGCCCAGGGAGGTACAGAGCACTTGATTCCAAAGGCTGCTTTCATAAGAGTGGTTAAAGAGATCTCTGATAGATTGTCTCAAGTGGCTGTCTCTGGTCTAAATAAGAAGTGGCAACTCTTAGTCATTATTGTTCTACAAGAGGCCACATAAGATTTTGTTATTGATTTCATGAACAATGCTTACATTGCTGCTACGCATGCTCATAGAATTACCCTTATGAATAAATATTTCAGCATCATCAAAACAGAATCATGTATAGATTTGATAAAGTGTTGAGGCCCTTGCTCTCCAACGATCAAAAAGCCCTTGAAATCCTTAACATTACCCCGAAATTGTCTAGGAAAGGGAAAAAGCTAAAGGTTGAGGATGTTACTCACCTTTACTCTACAAGGGGTGCCACCCAGCAAGAGTCTATCTTAAGTAAAAAATTCAGGAGGTGTTGGAAACTGAAGACGAAGTTTATAAGAGGAAAGCCGCATCACTTCCTCCCGTCACAACAACGAGAGGATGGGTAAAGTGTATGGGCAAATACTTGTGAATGTTTCTACAGAACTTGAGGAGGAATACCTTAGTATATCTCCCGAGGACAAGCCCATGTTGGAGAAAAGGGATGTCCAACTATCTGACCCCGTTGTTTTTTGTTGCATAAGGTAAGGCTTATAGGTTCAAGTATAATTTATATGTAATTTTTGATCGATTCAAATAGCTTTTGCTATTGACTGTAGGGCATTTTTCTCCTCTCTCACTCTTGATATCCGTAGAACCATATATATTGTTGATCCACTTCTCTCTATGGAACTATTTGCAAGATCTGGGTCTAATATTGCACCATTCTTTCGTATTTTTGATAGTGTGACAAATTACCACATCTTTTTCCCTTATGTAGAAAGGTATTTTTCTTTTCTGTAGAGGAAAATTTATATTCATTTGCTTTCACCCTTCTGCTCACCTCTATTTTGAATTTGCAGAGGGCATTGGAGTCTTATCTATATTAATTGTCTTACTAGAGAAATTATCTTTATGAACTCTCTCAGCGGTGTTCATGGCCAAGCACGAATGTATGTTGAAAGAAAATTACTTGCTTTGATTATATTTACAAAAAATATTTTGAACTTACAAAGCTTCCTTTTACAGTGCTGGTAGACTTGTTTCTACATTTTTGGATACTACATATGAGGATCTTGCTAATCCTCAAAAGCCTTATACGTTTCTTCTACAACAAGTTCCATTGCAAAGCAATGTGCTTTCTTGTGGATGGAGAGTTATATCAAATATTTGGAGAACAGTAGATTCAAAGTTGTTACAAATAGAAGGAGTGAATGTAAATTAATTTCATTTGATTTTTGTGTAATCCTTATCATGATTTATTTTCACTAACTTATAACATTTATTCTTATAGTGTAGAGACTATCCTGATTCATATTTTTGGTGGATAAGGGAGAGATGCATTGAGTTGATTTTGGACAAGGCAATCACACCATATGATCCTGACTCCCCTCTTCCTCCCAAAACTTCAATGGCCAAGGGCACAAGCAAGGGAAAGGGCAAGGGAAAGGGTAAAGGCAATGGTAAGGGCAATGGCAAGGGCAAGGGCAAGGGCAAGGGCAAGGGCAAGGGCAATGGCAATGGCAATGGCAATGGGACCACTACTGCTACAGAGTCCAAAAAAAAAAGGAATGCCAATGCTTTCTCCTCTGAAATTCGATTCCCCCTCTTAAACCCCAAGAAAAGAGAGTACTTGTAAAGGTGAAATTCTTTCAACAATCAAAGAAAGGCCCTGTGAGAAAAAACATATTTGAAGAAATCGATAAAGAAGCCACAAAGCCAACAAAGGAGAAGGCAACAGATAAAGAATCAAAAGAGCAAACATAAGCATACACAAGCCTTATTATTTTGGCTTTGTACATTTATATGACATTTTTATACCTCATGATGTAATGAACTTTTTCACTTATAAATCGAATGTAATGTACATTTATTTCTATACATTCGAAAGGCAACTTACTTCATGATAGCTTATGAGTTCCCACTAAAAAATATCTTAAGGACAGTCTATTAAGATAAATTCCTGTAAAGTTTTCATTCTCAAGGCTCAAAACTCACAATTGTGGGAGACAAACAACTCGTACAAGAGAAAGAGCGCTTGGCTCTTTTACCAATTGTTACGCCATTCACTTTGAACTTATATCTAGGGGATGTATTGTCTAGCAATTCCAAGGTATCCCTCACATCTTTCAGACTCCAATTCGAAGTCACATTCACCTTCTTTACTTCTTCATGCGGCAAAACGTGCACTGCAAGTTTATATGGTGTGCAATTTGTATCGGAATCCAAGGGAACCCAAATACCCAATCTTAGTTTGTATCTCCTGTAATCAAAGCCCAAAGCAAGAGTTTGGCGAGGGATACTATAAGCCAAAGCCAAGGATTGAGGGTATGCATTGCACCTCAAGATATCACCCTTATGGTCGCAGTCTCTAGATTTCCAAAGCATCCCTATAGTGTTGTCCAAATCCTCTTTCGAAAAGTTTCTATTTAGCCAAGATACCTTCGTTCTTTGTAAATTTGTTGTTTTGAAGCAAGCCACGAAGATATGGAGGGGTACAAACCATGATAAACGTATTCTTCTTGAGATCCTTCCAGCTGTCATGGACTTTTGAATATCTTGAGATATTTTGAATTTGAAACTCTGCACCATTACCTTGTCAGGAATCTCCCAATTTAGAGATGAAAGGCTTGGCAATGGCAAATCTTCGATATTCCCATATCTATCCGCTTTAGAGGGAACCACATATTGTGCATAAAATATAAAAACCTTGCATTCACTAAAAAAAGACACAGTTTGATCAGCATAAATAATGTCTACCAATACCTTATGAATGGCATGGAAAGTCCCACTTAGGCTTTCCACAGGTTGCCTTTCAATACTTATTGAGGAAAGATATCTACAATGATGAACCGGTTGTTAGAACTTGCCTGAATGGAAAAGAATTATATACGTTATTCAACTAATAACTTACAATGTGTTTGTTGGGGAATACGTTCATTTGGAGGCAAGTGCATATCCTTGGCCATGTAAACATGTTGCACCTTGACAAACCACCCTTTGGACATAATTTTGAAGGCAATGATACGCCCCTTCCAGTGATGTTTTATATCATCTTGTTTTCTTCTTTTCACCTTATGAGAGCCCTTGCAAGATGGCAGCATGGTAACCCAATCATTTACAATAAAGGTTTTGGGCTCCCAATTTCCATATGCTCCCTGGCTATAGACTGTGCAAGAGTGTATTAAATGAGAAGGGCGCCTAGAGGAAGCCATGAAAAGAATGAAAGCGCAGAGAAAGAAGCTCAAACTGGGGTGAATGAACTAAAAAGTAGCGCCAAGAACACAAATGAGTATGTATTGGGTGCCAAAAAGAATATTGAAAGATCTCCCGACTTTCAAAAAACTCATTATTAATTTCATTACATCTCTGTCACGTATTTTGTCAGATTTGTAAGTAAATAACATCTTTGGGACTCCAAAACATGTCAGACTTTAGGGATTTTGGCTAAAAAAGAAGAGAGAATCACGAAATGGACTCCACTATCTCTAAAAAAGAGGAGACAATAATACCATATTCTTGCACATGTGGCAAACTCTCTTTGGCCCTTTCCTTAATCCCATGATTAACAAAAGTGCATTTTTTGAAGCGTTTTTGGCCCTTATGAACTTCCTTATCCACCAAATCAGCCCCTCTAGATTTGGCTTCTTATCTCCCCCCTTTAGCAAGTTCTGTGCTCCTTGGATGCTCCCCCAATTGTCTCCATCAGCTTCTTTTAAGCTTTATTCTATTGCCACAGAGAGCCTCTTTGCTTATGATCTTCCATAGTCGTTATGCTTCTAACGTGTGTTGGTACCACGATTTGAGAGACGTTCTCCACAACCATCCACATACCCTCATTTTTGAACCCAAGATGATGGCTCTGATTGCAAAGACTTGGTGATGGCAAGATGTGTTCAGTAGTAGTCACCCTTAGTTCTAATATTCCTCCTATGCTCTGATACCAACTGATAAAACTTTAAGTAAAGGAAGACAAGGATGGAGCAAGTAGAGGTTAGGAGCTACATGCTCTCCTCCCCTTCATTATTCTTCTCATTCTATCTTCTCTTCAATCTTTTCTTACAAGTCTCTCACACACACAATACAACCATGGATAAAGCTTAGGCTTTTGCCTTATTTCTCAACACCTTGAGAGTTCACTATTGTCACTTCACTTCAATCTTTACTTCAAGTCTTCAACAGCTACTTCTTCAAATTATTTGAGCTAATTTGAACTTGTATTCATCCCTTCCCAGGATTGGAAAACTTTCCCAAGCTACATATTCATCCATCATCACACTTATAGAGGCATATAGAACAAAAACTAAGGATCTACATATGCTCATCAATAGAGGGTTAATAGAAGGTTATGAGGAAGCTTTTAGCTCAACTTAAATCAATCAAACCCATTAATAATCAATCATTAAGCTTCCAAAAACTCTCAAACTTCATCAATGATCATTCCAGCCCTTCATACAGAAGAAAAACAGAGCAAAACAGAAGGTCAAACAAACTCAAACAGGCACGATTAGACATTAATAGGACATCAAGAGCACATGTTAGAATTTCATATCTCCACTATAAAATATCTTGAGTTTTCAAAAAATTATCAACCTCATCCAAAACACTTCTAAGCACTTCCAAAATAACTAAACATCATATAAAATCCATAAAAAATCAACCATTCAGTCCACAAAAATAACAAAAATCAACCAAAAAATCAAGTCATTTCAACCCTCAACACTTAGGCACTGAGTTCAAGGTTAAGCTTGGTATATGTGCTACTACATAATGGTCAGGAAAGTTGGCTACTCCAAACTCATTTGGTCTTTCTGCCCACTACTTTTGCACTTGCCATAAGGTTGGATTTTGCCTAAGCAATTCTCGTAAAGGTAGAGTCACAGGGGCCCATATCAATGTTATGAGTAAGTTGCCAACCGCTTGCTTTTTGTTAGTCTCTATACTCCTTTGCCAATGAGCTTTGATAGTCTACCTACCTATGGTGTCTAGGTTCTCTCTATGTGGTGCTATGTGGGGTGTAGATGCATCTCTTGATCTAAATCGAGTAGATGAGTCTAGTATGCTCATACTAGAGAGCTCATCCATCTTGTCTTCGAGACTGAGTTCTACATCCTTTAGGTGTGCTTAGGCTTCTCTCACCTACTCCTTGATGTTATGAAACACTTCTAATTGGTGCCTTGGATTGAGATGTTCTCCAATCTTGGGACTTCTCTTTTGTGTTGTCTGAGGAGCTAATGTCTTTGCTTCTTTGCCCATGACTTGCTCCCCCTTTGGTAACATGGTGGCACTGTCCGTCTTTAGCATAATCTTTGTCTATGCCCTATTTTTTCTTCTTCTAGGGCTTTTCTTTCCTATTGAAGGTGCATTGAGGTTGCTAGGTCTTGGTAATGAAATACCGGCCTGCCTTGCATGTGTTCGAGTCATGACATTCAGCCGAATTGGCATGACTTCACCATCAAGTGTTTTAACTCCAAACAGTCCCAATGGTATAGATGGCATGATAGCTAAACTAATGGAAGGTTTCCATCTAGGGCACTTGGCGTACAAGTGTGTGATTCCACGCCTAGGGAATCTCAGACTAACCTTGTCTCGATTCGCTTTCTCCCTTTCAGAGTATCGAGATGAGATGTGTCCTAGGTGGCCACAACTCTGGGTTCCTGGTTTTGTCCTCCTAGACCTATACCTTTTCCCCTATCTAACACCATCACCGGCACTGGTTTGAAATCCATCAAGATGGGATTACCCTCTTTGTTGTAGGAGACATAAGAGTTCACGTATGCTTTGTTCTTGTTTGGCTCCTCTACATAATGTATCAGAGTGTCCCTTGATGGATGGGTTATGATGGGTCCATGTGGTTTAGGTATCCCTATGGGGTTGATATCCATCCTAGGGACATTCTAGCTTTGAATCATTGGGTGGTGTTGGGAGGGCTAGTGAAGCTCCTCTTCTAAAATATGGTGGTCTACTTCCTAGGTAGTAAGGTTGATTGTATAGCTGTGAGTATATAAATCGCCTTGGTAATAAAAAATACATTGCATCATGGCCAAACCTAGCACAATTGGCACGAGGTCTGGATCTAGGATCCATGCACTTAGCGAGAAGGTGGTTTGGTCTATAATGCTCGCATTGCACGTGAGGTTTTATAGGCCTTCTCATAATCTCTTGTAGCCTAGCCAACTCTAACTTCACGTCCACTAACTCCTGGCTCTAGTTGACACTCTTTCCCTTGTCTTGGGTGCTCTGGCTAGATCTTTCAGTAATGGTTGTAGCTCTTTCTGAGGTTGTAGAGGTAGTGTTGTCTTGGGTTGTGGGTCTTGAGCTCCTGTCCTTGAGTAGGTCATCCACTCGTATGGCTTCTTTGAAGACCCTAGCTAGCACATCCCTTTGTAGGGTCGATTTGCTCACCAAGACCTTATAAAGCTCTTCACTTCGGATTTCACTCATAAACACAGTAGAGACCGCTCGTTTGCTAGTTTTCTCTTGCAGCTATGATTCTCCTAAAGAGACTTTGCATGTGGGTGACATAGTCTTGGATATCCTCCTTGCTCTTTTGATTGATGTTCATCAATCTAACGATGAGGTTGTTAGAGTATCCCTATGAAGAGACTCTTGAGATTCTTAAAGTCATTGCATTCGGCAATTATCTAGACTAGTGTACCACATCCATCCTTTGTCTCCAAGGCAAAGTTCAAAAGCTTGTGCACATTGGGCAAGGTTTGTGAGGCTCTTAGTCTCGCATACTTTCTCAAACTGCTCCACAAAACTATATAGGTCATTATTGGGCTAATACGTGTCAAGTTGCTTGGCAGCCACAAGTATCTTGGTTTGGCTCTTAGAATTTGATTTGATTCCTAGTCCTGCTAGCAATGAAGTTGCCAAGGTTGCTCCACTTTGCTCTCTGCAACCATATTGTCTAAGAGTCGCTTCGTAAGAAGCTCACTCACAACGTAAGGGCAACTTCTAGTGCTCTCTCTCTCTCTCTCTCTCTCTCTCTCTCTCTCTCTCAGCATTTGGTCCTGTCCTATTTCAGTGGCGAGTGCCAAGACGCATTGGACCTTGTGCATTTCTATGTCTTGCCTCATCTTTTGAGCTCATTGCTCTTGATTGTAGGTGGCTATATCTTGCAGCGCTCTCCTTGCCAACTTATGCTCTTCCTCGAGATCAATTGTGATGTCTTTTGCTGGTCTATCATGATGCTCCATTTTAGTTTGCAAGTCATGCACGGGTTATCATTTTCCAGATATCGATTGGGAATTCTCCCAAGTCAAGCTCATCATTTTCAGGGTTGATGTTGGCTCTTAACATATTTCTAGTTTCTTATGCAACTAGGATGTCAATTAGATTGAATGCCACATGTCTATGTTGTCTACAAAGGGGGGAGGTAAGCATGTCACACGCAGATTGAAATGGTCAAATTTTTTCTTTTAAAATACTTTTCAAGTGGCACACGTGAGAGGGTTGAACTAGTGATTTACAAGTAGTAGGCCCATGGTCCTACTACTAGACCAAGGACCAATGGTGCTAAGACATATAAGAAATAAACTATATAAATAAATTTGAGCTTTCATTAGTTTTCTTTTAGAGTAAAAAACAACCCATGCTTTTGCTCAAAACCGCCTTTCTTACCGGCATTTCATCCAAGCTCACTTGATATTCGAGATTACCAAAGATAATTCCTTCTTCAATTAGTTCCTTTACGTGGCCCTTTTCGAGTCCATATTTCTCCTAACTCTCTCTCTCTCTCTCTCTCTCTCAAATTGTAGTTGCATGCATATCAAAAGAAAAAAGGAAGAAAACTATGTTATGTATGCGTATTAGTTTAATTTAGAAAGTCTCTAGATTTTTGCCACATCCTCAAAAATCTACATATTTCCCCACTTTCAAACCCTTTGCCTTTCTTCCTTAAACCTTACATACGCAATTGAAACGTCATGGTCCTTCTTTAGAGCAGGACCAATAATATAAGGTATCGTTTAAAACCGAAGGCTGTGGGCCCAAAGGGAAAAGGGCGTTACGAGTCTAGGCAGATAGTCCCAAATTCAAATTCCAGTAAAAAGTGGTATTAGGAGTTAAGGCACGTGGTCTAAAGTCAAAGATGCGCACGGCAGTGGCCTAATTCAAAGGTGCACATGCCCACTTTGGAAATACAAACCAGACGGACGTTGACACATGGCTGGCTATAATCGGGAAAAATGCCCGTTGACCGAGTCAAGCACTCTATCCTATAAGACCCCGAAGAGTCTACAGACATCAGCTATAATGAGTATAAACGGGAAAAATACCCGTCGACCGAGTCAAGCACTCTATCCTATAAGACCCCGAGGCCGAGTGTCTACAGACATCAGCTGCGTTATCTGCACCTACACCGATCTTAAACACACCAGAGGTCCTTGTCAGTCGGTTTCAAGCAGGCGCAGCGGCTGGTGGCTGGCGCTGCGACTACAAACACACGGAGCTCATCATACAATTAATAGGTACAGTGCAACAATCAGACTGTGAATCATGGCGTCCTCGACGATAATGATGATGGGCGTCAGCGGCGCCAGCTCCTTCAGCTTCCTGGTTGCTGCCTCCTTCTTCTTCTGCTTCGCCTCCTTCCTCGTCTTCATCATCTTGTTTAGCATATTTGGTGATATCGATGATCACAATATGTGGGCTCGTGGGAGGCCGGCCCAGCACAGCTCTCGACGTGCCGCCGCCTGCAAAAGCAGCAGCCAGAATATGACTAGCCTCCTCAGTCGGTGGGCCCAATGTCTCCAAGGATTAAGATCGCACTTACTGGGTGTCAGCGACAGACTAATTTGCCTCTGTCTCACTGATTCCCCATCGAAGATAGGGCAGACTACATCTTCTTCATAATTAGATATAGTAGCTCGTACGAATTTCATTCATCAAGCTGGAGTTGCGCAATACACAGTAGCGCGCACACAGCAAAAGGTCAGTCTCACGACCATTGTTTAAATTGTTTATTCACGAATCAATCTTCTCTCTAATTCGACTTCCCGATGGATGGTTCTCTCTCTCTCTCTCTCTCGACTTATTATCCATCGTATTATGTCCGTTATTCACACCAAATTGTGCTAATACAGTGAAATCAATGAATTAGGCCAACGAAAACGAGTTTTTAGACATAAATATGTAGGATTTTGAACAAAAAGTCACGAGCAGGGCTATGTCCTGACCTCGACTAAAATTAGTTTCTGGTTTAGCAAGCTACCCAGCGCATTCATTTTCTCCCTTTGGCGTTATAAGAGAGCTAGCCATCAGTCTCCTTCTTCCACCCAAAAAGAAAAAAGGAAAAGCAAGTTAACGTGCTTGTCTACCTATAAGTTGAGATGACATGTCGTTCATGTTTTCGTTAATTGCAACCTTGTTTACGAACAAAGAAGAGATTGTTGAGAGCTGCTCTGACTCTTCAGAAAGCAAATTGTAACATGTCCACTTGTATCTTCAGGACACGTCTTAGTAGTCCATTGGAAAGGATGTCTAAAATGCTCTGCCCGGCACTCCCGTGGAATGTTACGGGGTTTGCGATCTAGGGCTTTCCGCGTCTGCCACGTAGCAGAAGTATTCCGGCCGTTCCCACTTAGGACCGACCTGAATTAGGGTTTTCCTTATTGGTCATTTCCTAACGGCAACTAGCGTCGGACCCAAGCGAACTACTTTACCTAGGGTTCCAAGTTCCATCTTGTAAGATTCTTAGGGACAAACCCTAGCTCACTTTCCAAATATGTTTCACTGTCCCTACATTTCGGTGAAACTGGGCAAGTATTTATGGTATAGGAGTTTCAATTTTAGCAATACGTAATGATTAGGTTACGTATTAATTCCTAGTGAATTTTTTGGAATTTAACTCATTCTAAACGAGTACTCCTCGGTTTAGTGCCGAGATGACTAGCAGGCAGACGACGGCAGCTCACGACTCCCCAGGGCGGCGGCAGCGCATCGATGTCCTCTCTCTCCCTCACAACACTCAAAGGTCTCAACTTCTTCGTCCTTCTTCTCCTTTCGGCTACCATAGCCACTAGTAGCATGGTTTATATAGGGGGAGGGGATAGGATCCTCCTTCCCCCCATGCGTCGACGGGCATGCCTCCTTGCCTAGGCAAGCTCCAGCAAGGAGCTTGCCTCTCTTGCTATTCACCTCTTCCTCCAGCTCGATAGTCGGCTGGAGGAGAGGGGAAATAATTCAAAAAATGTTGCTTTCATCTAAAGGATAATTCCAAATCTCCTAATGGCCAGTTCACGTGAGCCTAAAGCCATCGGAATATTACACAAATTATGAGTGTGGGAGACCTATTCTACTCACTGTTGATACTAGTCCTATCGGCATTGGATGAGCTATTGGCCAGGACAATCCAGATGAGGATAGGTATGCCATTCAGGTTGGGGCAAAAGTCCTAAACGAGTAGCAGTGCAAGTATCCACAGATTAAGAAGGAGCTCTTCGGAGTTGTCATGGCTCTCAAGAATGATAAAGAGTACTTCATTGGTGTTGTTGTGGTGGTCGAGATTGATTGTTTGCCTCTCCTAGGTATGATCACGAGTTTTTCTACTCCAGACATTGCCATGCTTAAGTGGATTGGGTACATAAAATCCATGAATCCTGAGTTCAGACACATAGTAGGTAAAGACAACCCAGTAGCCAATATGCTTTCACGAGTGAGGTATGATGATATGGATTCTTCTTGCATTGATGATGTTGATGATGAGGCTGATCTTTGAGCCATGCATGCTGACCATACTTGTCATGTATCTGCTTTAGAGAGCTTTGATGAGTTGCAGATTGGTCGTTATTTGAGTACCATGTCTAGACAAGATGGATGGACTGATGCAGACTTCAAGAAGATCAGGAGGAAAGCTTATGGTTTCTTCTTGTGGAATGGGCTGGTATGTGACAGAGCTTCACATGTGTGAATCATGAACGAGTTTCATGAAAGTTTTTGGGCTAGACATAAATCTATTTAGGCGACCTATGAGAAGATAAGAGAGTGCTACTGGTGGAGAGGCATGTATAGAGATATCTTGCAATTTATTGAGACATGCACTGATTGTCAATTTTTTTCTTCAGTGAGGCATAGAGATGAGCTTTACCCTACTTACCTGCTATGTATTCACTACAAGTGGGTTCTTGATTTGATTACTATGCATGTTGGATTGTGGGAGATGTGTTACATTGTTTTGACATGAGAGGATCTCACAAATCAGGTGGAAGGAAGAGCATTGAGGACGAAGACTACTTCAGTGGTATGTAAGTTTTTGTTAAAGGATGTTATTTGCAGGTATGGATACATTTGGAAAATTACAACATATAGAGGTGAGTTGGATGCTGATGAGACTAGGGAGTTTTTCTCTCACCAAGCATTAAACTTTCTTTGACTTTAGCATATAATCCAGAAGGCAACAGGAAGTGCAAGAGAGGCCATTCGCACATTGTGAAAGCCTTGGCTAAAGCATGCGGTGGATGAGTTAGGGAGTGGCCTAGATTATTGCCTTATGCTTTATGGACTGACCGCACTAACCAGAGTGTGACCACACGATATATGCCAGCTAAGTTGATGTATGGATAAAAACTAGTCATGCCTACAAAGACTTGCACACTCACTTGGAGTGCTTTACTGTGGTAGCAGGATGAGATGACTAGAGAGGATCTTTTGGCTCTTCCCATTTGTCAATTGGAGAGGAGATTTGAGGATATTGAGAGACTATTTAGAAGCTCAAAGAGGCCAAAATTTGCAGCAAAGATCGATTTGATAGCAGACACAGATTGAGACCTAGAGAGATTGAGGGAGATTGGGTGTTGGTCTATGATAGCAGTCTATACAACCAGTATAGTGCTATCCGCAAGGTTTCGAGATGATGGTTTGTGCCTTATTTGGTGTAGCATGTCCATGAAAATGCTACGTATTCCTTAGCAGAGCTTGATGGTACGGCCTTGCAAATACCAATTGCAGGAAAGAGAATCAAACTATTCAAGAGGAGAGATGATATAGCCTAAGCAGTTGAGGAGTTGGATGATGATTTTTATGATCGATTTGAGGTAGGAGATGATGTAGATGAGGATGTGGAATTTGCATATGATTTTATAGAAGGTGAGGAGATAACGTTAACCGTCAAGCTTGGAGGTGATGAGGATGGGTAGCTGTGGCCCATTCGAAGGATATGCAGGTTTGGAGGGGGTAGATGTCATGAAGCTATGTCCACCACTACGAACATGAGGGTTTTTTTCGCAAAGAGTTTGAACTCATTAGTCAACATCATTAGAAATTTATTTTTCATTATGTGTGTCTTTTTGTTTACATTTTTGCATGACACACGAGCACATGTAGATAGGCTAGGCACATTTTCTTCAATGCATCCATAATTTTTGTGTGGAGCATCATTTGATTGGTTGCATAGCATGGATCCATCATTGCATAATTCTCAAATCATGAATGATTGGGCACAAAGTTCTATTCCAAAGCATATTCTTGTTAGGGCACATTGCATATAGAAGAATAGGTTTATATGAAGAGAATGTCCATTTTGAAGAATTCAAGGGTTTGTACATCATATTGGAGTTTATAAAGAAATTGAAGGAAGAAACATGAAGAAAATTGCAATTTGGTCAAATAGAGGCTTGGAAAGGTGGTGTGAATCATCTGAAGAGCTTGATTATGAAGCTATTGTTAGGTTTGATATGGTTGACCAATTGCTAGAGTTTAGCTATTGGTGTCATTGATGAATATTCACCTTATATTATGTTATGAACAATGGCAACACTTTGGATGTTAAAAGGCTTGTGTCATCAAAATTTTAAAGGAAGGAGAAGGATCAATTTATGTGCTTGCATGTTCAAGTCTGAGGTGCAATTTGGCCATGCTAGTGCCAAAAGTGGTGGTTATTTGGAATCAGCACAGTCCAAAAATAATGCTTTGTAAGAAGCTGGTGCTTTGTAAGAAGCCTTTGATCAAAGAAACATACACTAAACTAGTTGAGCAGGGGGTAATCAAATCTTCTCCAGAGTTCCAACATTGCCTGCATCCCAAGATTTGAATGTGGCTATCAGACAAGGGAAAGTTTGAGCATCGACACACATCATCTTAACGATATGTGACGATAGAGGTGAAGAGGCCACATATATTGGCATAAAGATGTCTACCCTGATTGAAAATGAAAATAGAGTGGGAGATGTGATTTCTTTTCTCTGGTTCAAGTGCAGTCTACCCCTTATTGCACTAAATTTATTGTGATGTGCATTATGCTGGACCATGTGTGACTAGTGCAAACAACACAATAGTCATAGCTCGCAATCCTGTGAAGGACCTTGTCTCGAGTTTTGTGTTAGGTCTTCTTACCATTGGACCTTGATTTGGTGGAGCAATTGATGATGCTACACGTTACTTCAAGGATGCATATGATTGGATTCTTTATCCTTATGAATATGTGGAATGGATGAAAAAGAAGGGATTTTGTATACCTAGAATAGGACACAAGATTAAGAGTGTAGATTATAGAGACAAAAGAGTGGAAGTTTTGCAGTAATATGGGTGAACATTCTTTTCCTCATACCTAGAGTATGCTTAACAAGTGAAGAAGTACACATTGACAAAGGCAAACAACCTAGTTCTCAATGTGGATGGCACAATTTGTTCCCTCTTTTTAGATTTGTTAGTCAGTAGTGCAATGTTCACACAACAGGAAATTGATGGTATTATAGGGAGGAAGGATGACGCAAGCATCGATGGCAAGTTGGCAACAAAGAAGAATAGTAAAATCTTTTAAAGTCTTAAGTTTTTTTTTGAAGAAAAAAGCTCTATACTTTTGGGAGCTGCATGCTCCAAATTGGTCAAAAGGAGACAACAACAATTTGAGCATGGCTCGACGATAGAAGGAAAAGGGGGAATTACATTCATTCTCATGGGAAGCTGTAGTCATCCCGAACATCTTCAAGTTTAATCTTTCAATTCCTTGGCTAGAGAGCTCGAAGAGAAATAAAAATTGGAGAGGAGGGAGAGGAGAGTAGCTTAATTGTGTCCTAGCCATTGGTGCATGTGGCAGAGAAAACTTATTTTTCATTAGATTTTGTGGTTGATCACATGTGCTACAAATGGATATGAAGCCTGGTCTTCATCGTAATGCAAAAGACATAGGATTAGCATGCTAGAGACCACTCACGAGCAATAGTGAGAGTGGAGATAATAACTTGCTTTCAGAAAGGATGGCAACATACTGAGTTGAAGAACTACAATGATTGAGGCACTGGATTGGATGGATAAGGAAAAACACGGTTCCGGGGGAGGTAAAGCACATTCGCATGGGAAAAACAATAAAAATGCACTCGCAACGGAACTCAAAAATTAATTATGAAGGATCTGTACATCGAAACAAAAGGCGATAAAAAGTAAAAATGTCAGGATAAGTGCGGGTGACAGGGCTATCATGCCAGAACACATGTTCGAGGACATGAGGAGGTGTTCACATGGAAAAATTTATAAAAGGGAGCCTAAAAGCACATATAGAAATTAATAACGAAAAATTTCAAGGTCAGAACACGACCGAGTAAAAAGGAGCAATGGGAAAGAAGGTGATTTGCACAAGGCTATCAAATTAGAATAAAGTCCTGAGGAGAATAGGGCAGGTTCGTATGGAAAAAAGACAAATAGACATAGGAAAAAGACACAAAAACTCGCAAAAATTAATAATGGACAAACCATACCTTGGAATGATTGACGATAAAAAGAAAAAATATCAAGTGGAAGATATAGGTCAGGTTTGGCACATCCATTAGCTGTTTTGAAGAAAAAAATGCACATTCACATGGAAACATATCAAGGGTACGTAGAATAATTAAAAAATTAATAGCTTTTGAGCCATTGATTGGAATAGGGGGCTATAAAAAGAAAAAGTGTACCATCAACAGGGAAAAATAGGTCTTTAGGGTTGGATGTAGGTTCCGGTGAACGTAGGGTCTTTTCACATGGAAAAACGTCAAATCAAAGAATAAAGGGAAACAAAGAAGGAAGATCCACAGGAGTAGGGGGAAAGAGGATGGGTGGGTGGGGAAGGAACTCTATCAGGTTAAAATTAGGTCATGGCATAGATGATCACAAGAATTGGGATATGCATGTAGGTATGCATTGTAGACGCATAGGGATGCGTCCCCACACTTAAGACCTTAACGGAAAGGGTGAACCAACACTACAAGGATTTAAGCTTATAGCGACGGCAGGTAGCGGCGTAGCGATGCTCCACAGGCTAAAAAACAGGCCAAAATTGAGCGCGGCTTTATTTCATGTTTTTGCGTTTTGTGTTTTGAGAGCGAGAGCGAGGGAGAGAGCGACCATCGTGAGAGAAGGAGAGGAAGAAGACTTGCCGCCGCCACCGCCGCCGTTGTTCGCGAATGAGAGGAGGAGCCTGCCGCCCCACAGTCGCCATATCTCATTGGCGAGTCTCCCTCTCTCCTTCTTTTGCTTGTTTAAGGTTTAAATCACTTTCTCTTTTGCTTATTTAGGATAGGAAATGAGAGAGAAAGAGAGGGAGAGGGAGAGGGAGGGAGAGAAAGAGAAAGAGAAAGAGAGGGAGAGGGAGAGGGAGGGGGAGGAAATGAGAGAGGGAGAGAAAGAGAAAGACAAAGAGAGGGAGAGGGAGAGGGAGAGGGAGAGGGAGAGGGAGGGAGAGTACATTCTCTCTCTCCCTCTCCCTTTTGCTTTTGGAGAGTGTTAGGATATATTGTGAGAGGGAGAGGAAATGAGAGAGAAAGAGAGGGGGAGAGAAAGAGAAAGAGAAAGAGAGGGAGAGGGAGAGGGAGGGAGAGTGCATTCTCTCTCTCCCTCTCCCTTTTGCTTTTGGAGAGTGTTAGGATATATTGTGAGAGGGAGAGGAAATGAGAGAGAAAGAGAGGGAGAGGGAGAGGGAGGGAGAGAAAGAGAAAGAGAGAGGGAGAGAAAGATAAAGAGAAAGAGAAAGAGAGGGAGAGGGAGAGGGAGGGGGAGGAAATGAGAGAGGGAGAGAAAGAGAGGGACAGGGAGAGGGAGAGGGAGGGAGAGTGCATTCTCTCTCTCCCTCTCCCTTTTGCTTTTGGAGAGTGTTAGGATATATTGTGAGAGGGAGAGGAAATGAGAGAGAAAGAGAGGGAGAGGGAGAGAGAGGGGGAGGAAATGAGAGAGGGAGAGAAAGAGAAAGAGATGTATACTCAAATGGATAGCTTTATGGAGATGTATGTCTACTCAAATGGATAGCTTTTGTCTACTCAAGATGTAGTCCACCTGTGTGTGTATATATTGGAACGATAACATATCCATGATTATAGTAATGGTATGCACTTTGCTTTTTTTATGGGTACCATTACATCGACTCCTTAGGAGGGCTAAAAATTGGTCATACACTTTATAAAGTCTAATTAGGAGATTTAAGATGCACGATAATAGACTTATCGATAATGGTATGCAATGTGCTTTACCATAGGCCACGTACATTGGTGACTCTTGAAGATGGCTTAAAATTGGTCATATCCTTCATAATGTCCAAGTAGGGGATCTAATTGTGATATGCATAATTCCTTGTTTTTGTATTAACTTTATAGGCATAACAAATTAGTAGTCATGCCAACTAGTCAACGGAAGGACTAAAAGAAAATGATCCCCTAGCTAATGGTCATTATGGTACTTCATCAAAATGAACCCAAAAGTATTGCCATAGAAGAAGAATCCCTTAAATTGAGCATAGGATATTTTCTTCAAATGTTATGACTATGAGTATAATTGATTGTAACAAATTTTATAACTATGGTACACACACACACACCCCCACAAAGGCACAAACATTTTTACTATTTGATATTGTCTTTGACATGGTAAGCTTTTATTACATTGTTGCATTTGATGTCTTCCAATCATTACAATAAAAGTTGATAAATTTCATAGATGGCATTAATTTTTATACATGGACCTAGGACAAAAAAACCACATTACTAAGATGCTTTTTGTTGAGACTGATTTATTATTAGACTAAGAGATCCTCAATGATACTCATAAATTTTGTTGACTAGGATTACTTATACTCAAAGCCCTCTAGTGCATTTGTATAAGTAATCCTAGTAGAGCCCCTCTAAGATACTCAAAGTACATAACCTAGAGACCATATCTAGGTATATAAGGTATAATGGCCATACAAGAAGACACCTCAATAATTGACTGATCACCACTAAATCCCAAAGAAGAATCGTGTTCCATCCCCTTCAACTCTATATTCACCTCGTGAAGAACTTCATTAATCATATCATCCTTGTCACCAATCTTTTTGTTGCAATGATGAAGTAACATATTCATCACTTTTCCTTTTAGCATCTAAGGAATTATCCAATCTTTTAGTCAAGTCCAAACATTTAGTCTTCAACTCATGAACCTTATGAACCAATGCCTTTTTTTTCTACAATAATGAATAATTATCTACCGGGACAAACAAATCCTTGAGCATGGTATATGGCCGAGATATAACATCAATAAATCTCTCAACTACTATGTCCCTTGTATTTTTTACATCAATCAGTAAAGCATTTCTTATATCTTGAAGTTTAGATTTCAACACCATGGATGCATCAATATCAACCTCAATGTTTTTCAAAATTTGCTTCTCAACCTCTTGCAGAGGCTAAAACCTCTCAAGCAAGAGCTTGTGGTCAACTTGCAACTTGACATACATCTCCATAAAGCTATCCATTTGAGCCTCATTTTCCCAAATTGTATTACAAGTCATTAAATTTTTTGTTGTAACATAGACAAGATGGAAAACGAAGAAGGTCTTGTTGTTCAAGATCGTGAGGCGTATCTTAATCAACGTATCCCATATCCTTGCTCTCAATGCAAGTTGGAAATTAGATGAAAAAACCGATTGTCTATAGAACACGTACGACGATTTGGCGAGTTTGAATCTGAGATCATTGATCAGGCGATTGCGGATTTTCAGCAAATGGTAATTTGAAGTTAATATCAATCATGCATTGTACTCGCAAGCTAATTGAATACCATATAAATAATCATGAATATCAAATCTCACACCCGATTTAAAAATCACAAGGGAGATGGTTTAGGAGGAGTATGCCAATGTGTACAATTGATGGTGCATTAGTGATTCCAATCCCGTCTGGCATAGGTGCAAGCACGAAGGCCAGTGTTGTATAGAACAGGGTGACATGTCCTGTGGTGATGGTAGAAACCCATCCTATGTGTGCATAAGGAAATGGGAATGTGCCTAACTCCAAGTATTGTAACGTCTCTCAATCCTCACCTCTCGATAATTAATTGAGGAAACACCAATCACACTCAACCCTCCCCTATCTCATGCTCTATTGATAGATATAGGAGGGAAGCCCATTCGTGAAACCCATTGACATGATCCTCACTGTCACTTGTGCAGAGGGTGTATGCCTTTTGTGCACAATTGATGGTGCAACTAGGCATCCTGGCATGTGTCGGCATACACATTAGGGGAGTTTTGAGGTCTCGAAAATGCCCTGTAAGAGATCCTAGAGAGAGAAAATAATTTACGAAATAAAATTATTTTATAGAATTTTTAAAAGGTTTATATTTTGGTAAGTTAAAATATCAAAATTCGTTAATAAGTCACTGTCGTGATATTCTCGTGGTCACATCAAACCTAGAAATCTAGGTCGCCATAAAGTTGGCAAGGTTGTCATAATGAAGATCTTACCTCTCCTCATTAAAGTGAAAAGTAATATTCAATTTGAATTTTGGTGGATACTCGATTGCCTCCCTCCATCGTTTCTCCATCGTTTCTCTCTTCTTTTTTTCTCCTCCTTATTAGTCTCTTCTTTGTTTTTGTTCTTGCTTCTAATCATATCCTTAGCTATGGATCAATCACCCAATGATCTCTGTAACTCATCTATGGATCAATCATCTAATGATCTCTGTAGCTCTCATAAAAGACCTCTCTATCATCTTCATATTGAGTTGGACAGTGAGTATGAACCGATAAGAAAGAGAACAAAATCTATCACGGTTACAGAGTCTATGAAACATATACTGAGGTTTGAAGGAAAGAAGAATATTGATCTTTGGTTAGATGGAAAGCTATATCCCAAAGATCCTAGCAGAAATAGCACTCCTCCTTTCTATAATAGCTCGTCATTAATGAGGTTTATTGGCGATGGCTACAATGGATTTTTAGGTTATACACTTAATCTTGTTGCAGAAAAGGATATCCTTGGACTAGAGAATCATCTTTTGATGAAACACAATATAGAGTTGTTGCAGAAGCTAGAGGATTGTCAACAAAAAATTCATTCATTGGAAAAGCGTATCAAAGCTTATCAACAAAAGCAAACTTTATTAGGCCTTCAAAATCGACAAAGAGCTCTTAAAAATATTGAGAATCTCAAACGAGGAGGAGGAGGCTGTGGTAAAAGAATCCAAGCAACAAGGTATATTTTTTTTCACTTGAAAAATCTTAAATATGGCTTTATTTAAACTACTTGCATTGATTTGTGATGTTAATTTTGCTTAGATCTCTTCTACAACCAAATGCAAGTGAAAGAGATTCTTTAAAAGCAGCTCAATTTTATTATCATCTTCTTCCTTCAGTGGTTTCAAAGGATATTTTGGAGAAGAAGAAATTTAAAAAGGCAAAGAAACAATGCTTGGAGTCATTTGTGAAGGATCATTCTTTGGATTCTGAGTTAGTACAGAAGACACTGGATAGTATTGGTATCAGTCGAGATGCTTATATGCAACTTTTCCAACTTTTACAATCAAATATGAAGCAAGGACAGGTACACAATTGCATACTTCCGAAACCCTTTGTGGTTAGGACTATCAGACAGAGAGTTAATAACAAAGTGATGGAGATTCTAGGTGAGCCTTTTCATATCAAGGCTAGCTTCAAGGGCAAGAAAAAGGAGGTTACATTCAATGAATTTAACAATATTTTCCTTGACTTGCCCACCCTACAATGCTTAATGATCAAATTTTATGACTTGTCAGTAGCTGAGGCACAGGGAGTGGCTAGATTTGTGATTAAACTTGATGAAAGTGAGATTCTGAAATGTAAAAAATTGGAGAGAATCTCTATCACCTTGATGAATAGAGCACTTTCGTCAAGTCATTGCAATCACTCAACATCATTTAGTGTTCAATCTGAATATAACATCTGGTGGCTAGGAGCATTTGAGGTAGATACTGAGAATTTTGATATACTATATTGGGTTTTTCATCAAACATCAATACCTAATGTTATTCAAAGGCAACAAGCAGGAGAAGAGCTATTTGTTGAAGGATTAGGGAACTACAGGATTGAGTGGCACATAGCTGGTGACCTAAAGACACTCAAATGTATGTATAATGTATCAAAGGGAGCTAACTCGAGATCTCCTTGCTTATACTGCATGTCACCAGCTGCAGAGTTAAACTCAAGCAATTGGAATAGAGCTCCCTCTAGGCACAATAAGGATCCACAGTTTAAACCAGTCTTGGACATTCCTTTAGCGAATGCCCATATTTGTACACTTCATGCACTTTGCAGGATAATCGAAAAGCATGTTCATCTCTATATAGGATTTGCATGGAATTTGAAGCCATTATCAACTAGAACAGATTCTATATCAAAGGTTGAAAAAGTTCTCTCTGCAATTGGTTTGCATGGTGGCAATGTTGTTATTGAACCAGATCTTCAAAAGTCTAAGGATGGTAATTGTGTCCCAAAAAAACCATCTATTGGTGGAGTGAAGGCTAGAAGGTTTCTAGGCTTTCATGGGAGACTTGGCAGGATAAACTCGAGAAATGGTGGCTCAACTATTAAATTTAATCAGTGAAAATCCCTACATAATGCAGTTAAGGATCACACTGATAATGGACAAGCTCGAAATAGAAAAGCTAAAGTTTGGGAAACACTAGACAAAGTGTTTTTTTATTGTGATAAGACTGAATGGAATGATGATGATCTCAAAGACTTTAAAAACCAATTGAACCTTTTCAAAAAGGCAATGACAGAAGCTTGGGGTGATCAACACTTTACTCACTATATGGTAAGAAGTTTGTATATGTTTGTTTCTTCATTGTCGAACTCATATAATGTTTTTTAATAACTTTCCTTATTTGTTGACTATGCAGCATATTCTATACAACCATGCTCCATACTTTATTAAACAATATGGATCTCTATCTATCTGGTCAACCCAAGGTATGAAAAAATCACATTATCAAGCAAGAACAAAATATTTCAGACATACAAGACATGGAGGTGGAAGACACAAAGCCAACAGTTTATTAGAGGTCTTTCAATGGTTCTATCGACAAATTTGGCATAAATTCAAGCTTAAAGATACAACCACATCAAGCAATACATCATCTTTAGCAAGGACTATACAAATTGTTACCCAAAGAAGAAAAGATTGATATTTAAATTCTTGCGCAAAGCAAAGATTTACAGAATGGTTACAAACCAAACAAAGAGTTGGGAAAAGATGGGTTTCAAGAAACCCTTAATCTTTGGCATCTTCTAGTCTGATTGTGTTGCAGAAGAGTCCTTAGTTTCAGGCACCTCAACAGGGCCTTCAGTGGAGTCCTTGGTTTCAGGTAGCTCGACAGGGCCTCTAGAGGAATCTTTTGTTTCATCCCACTCAATAAGACCTCTGTATTTCAAAAACTCTTGTTTTCGATAGCCTGGAAGAAGCTTCAAATTCTTACTATCTCCTACATAAGAGAGCAAATAGGAGCCAAGAACTCCAAAATATCCAGCTCTCGATCCACTGTATCCAGGCATAAAGCCAAAAACTCTTATGGCTTCTTCCTTCTCCACCAAAATGATCCTGTCTAAACCTCTGCTGAAAACTTGAGATCGAATAACCTTTGAGATAGCTCTCAAAGCCATCATTGGTAGACTTGGAGAGCTTGACAATCTACTATGATATATTACAATTGTTTGATTGTTTAAGTTTCCAATATAATGGCTAAGGCTTTGATTTTTTCCAAGCTTCATTGGCCTAGAGCCCTTGGCCCTTCCAAGAAAGTTGTCCAGATCTTCAATCTCAATCTATAGAACAAACCACAACAGTACAAGATATAAGATATTTATCTATAATGCATAATAAAGTCTAACATAAACTCAATGGGTAACTTCGAATTATATTTCATACCTTAGGGTGTTCATCTTCTTCAAGAAGACTATCATCATAAAGATTTATTGAACTCTTGGGCTTCTCATCTGATGGAGACTTCAATCTCTCTTCATACCCTACATCATCAATATGAAGTTTCTTCTGGACTTGCAAGAACTCCTCTTCTGTAGGTAGCCCCCCCTTTTCGTATTCTATGATCTGATTAATACATGTATGTAAGGCTATAGAGCTATCTTGGAAATTCTCTCCCTCAACATCAAGACTTGCTAGTGGTTCTTGTTCATAACCTATAAAATTCATGTCATTTTTGCCCCAACCTGCAAGAATTGCTAAGCAATAATCTTCTCTAAGATAAAAAAGATGTTGAATATCATTTAGCAACACATATCTCTTCTTGTTGATAAGATAAGTGGGAAATGTTGGAACACAGGCAAGAGGACCTTCTTCATCAACCTGTGCACTTGGCTCAATCTCCTTTTCTTCCACCATTGTGATATTGTCACTCTTGAATAAACCTACATCAAAACCTTGGACAAGTTGATTCTCAACATCTTCTTGGAACATCTCCTCCTTCTCTTTGACCTCCTTATCCATACTTGCAATATCCTCTAGCTTTCTCTGTTGGTCTATATCTGGAGAAGAATTTTCCATGTACTGAAGATACACAATAAATCCAACGTCCTTGTGGATTAGAAGGCATTGGTGTTGGTACCTGTGGAAAGGGCAACATGTTTCTTTCTTTCTGAATTCCTCATCAATGAGGTTGAACCTGCCGAGCAAAGTTGACCTGGATGTATTGGTGGCTCCCATGACATCACTATAATGAACAAATCCATTGACTTCCAAACCTTGCACATGTCTATCATAAAAATATATGTACTCCTTAAGTTTATCATCAAGATCCTCTAATAACTCCTTCAAATCAAAAGGAACATTGAAAATTTCCCTAATATAGCAAAACTTGGAAGATTTTCCAGTGATGTGTAAAAAATCAAAGAGCCTATCATCAGATGTCTCAATTATCTCCTCCTCATCCATTCCTTCCAGAGATAGCTTCCTCTTTGTCATTTTGACTAGAAAAATATTTATCCCTGAAAAAAAAAGCAGAAAAGAACCAATATCCAATAAAACAAGATGATATCATGGAAAGAGGCCCCAACATTGATTTTCCAAGACAAAAAAATCAAAACAGGAGAATTTTTTTAGTTGACCGGTGAAACGCGAAAATTCAAGTGTGTAAGGCAAATGCCTGTGAAGGAATCGTGTTTCATCGGACATTAGCTTGAAGACAAAAATTATTCTAAAATGTGGCCGGTGAAACGCGATACTAAGCAAAATATCATCAACAGAGACATTGTCTCGCGTTTTACTTGTCAAAAATTGCAAATGAAGAAAAGAAACATGAACAATAAATAAATTCTATGGAAACACACAAATTGATGATATAATCATTTTTGGAAAAGATATGCTGCATTTGAAAGATAGAAAGCACATAACATCTTTAATTGTTTAAGTGTTATAAAACATTCTTTCTATATTAATCAAATTTATTTTGTTAAAATGCTTGTAATAAAAAAAATTGTTACCTATCAAAGATTGTTGAACTGCTCTCCACACAGGATGCAAGGACCTTGAAGGGAAGTCGAGACGAAATTTTGGCAGAGAAGAAGACAATGTCGGAGAAATGGGTTTGAAATGCTTTTATATCGACCGTTAAGCATGTGGTGATAGTTCCAACGAAAAAGTTTGTGTAATAATGGAAAAATACATGTACACGTGTGTGACTTAACACAGCGTAATAAACTCCTCAGAAGACGTGCGCATTCTCTTTTTCCAAAAATACATTTTACGTGTGTTAAATAACCCTTTTCCAAGTAAATAAAAAATTCGGATAAGCGAGAGTACGTCACACGTGTGTTATTAACACTTTGCGAAGAACGTTGAGTCCATGCAAATTCACCGCCTTCAGCTTTCATCGCATTTCATCGCTACTCCATCTTTGTTTTTTGTGTTCCTTCCAGTCTCCACGCATTTCCTTCCAATCTCCAAGCATTTCACTGCTTCCCCAACAAAGCAAACCTTCAAGCATATTGTCATCTTTAGGCTGAGATTGTGAAGAACAAGCTAAGAAGAAGGTATGGTTTCTGCATCTTGCTTTTCAATAACAAGCTCCATTCAATGCATTGTTTTGATATTTTTCCTTAATCCTTTATGTTATTATTAGCTCATGACCACTACAAAAGAATTTTTTCCACAGTGAAAGCATTCCTTAATATTGTGGATATTTAAGAAAATCTTACTGTGATCTGCATGAGCTATCTGAAATCCATGCTGTTGTAAATAATTACTTATGTGAGCATTCCATGCTCTCGGTGCCTGTTTCTTTCCTCCCTAATTCTATGGATATTTTAAGTAATCTTAAAAGCTTTCATTGGATCAAAGCTCTTTTTTCTTGGTTTTGTCAATTTTTATGCTATTCATGAGCTGTCCGGTGAAACGCGAAAATAAGGTACTTCAAGCAGGTTTCCTGGCTTAAATTCGCATTTCACTGGACACAATGGACAACAAGTCCGGTGAAACGCGAAAAGAAGCAGCTGCAAGGAGGCGCCTTGCTTGACACTCACGTTTCACTAGACAGCTCGAGAAAAATTCAGCTGATACGAGAAAACGCCATGTCTGGGACTCGCGTTTTGCTTTACATGCTGGAGAAGAAGTAACATATGTTTTTTTGGCAGATGGCTAGGACTAAGGCAACAGCAAGAAAAGAGAAGATTGATCCTAGGGATTTAGCATCAAAGATTCATCAGTCTTCAAAGCCTCAGAAGCTCTCCAGAAAGTCAAAGTCAAGGAGAAGGTTTTCTCAAAATGTCAGGTGTCTAAGGGAGATTAGGAAGGCAGTAAATGCTCTTGACAATGCAATTCCAAAGTTGTCTTTTCAGAGGCTTGTCAGGGAAATTTGTGACAGATATAGTTTGGATAGTTTCTGATGGACAAGAATAGCTCTTAATTGTATACAAGAAGCCACAGAGGATTTTCTAATTGAGTTTTTCCAAGATGCCTACATTTGTGCTGCTCATGCTCATAGGCTCACACTCATGGACAAGGACATGGTAATTCTTAGGAGGCTAAGATATAGATTTTCAAAGGTCCTTGAGCCAATTCCCCTCACTGATATGAAGACATTTAATATCCTTAATGTGCCCCCAGCTAGAAGAAAGAAAGATGATTCTGGTATCAGGGTTGAGGATGTCACCCATGAGAAGGATACAAGGCAACATGAAAAAGAGGAGAATGCTAAAGAGGAACAAGCAGATAAATGGAAAGAGTATAGGAGGCAAAGGGTTGAAGAAAGGGAAATAGAGCAACTAGAGTCCTTTGAAAATGAGCTAGCCACCCTTCTTGAAGCAACTAATCCAAAAGGATTCAGTGTGTTTTGTTTCTTACCTGGTGACTTAGGCAAAAGAACTGAGGTTATCTCCTTTGATGCTGCATGTGTTCAGATTCTTAAGGATAAAAGAAGAGAAGTAAATGACAGTCTTATTCTTGCTGGCCTAAGGTATGTCCATCCATAATTACTTATACTTTTTGATATTTTTTTAGCAATAAGATTTTTCTTGTTTATACTCACTATTTCTATGCCTTTTCTAGGTGTATAATGCATGAGTTTCCTTTGGATATACAACAAAAAATTGAGGTTTTTGATCCATCTATCTCATTCTTTATGAGGAATGAGCTTGATGCAAGTTTTATTGAGCACTGGCTCAATTTGATTGACTTCGATACTTTGGAGCTGCTTATAATTCCATATAATGAAAAGTAAGTGATTCAATATTCTATTAGAGTTTTTGAGATTTTATCCTACTAATTTGTTGAGATATGATTGCTTTTAGTTCTCATTGGAGCTTGATTGCAATAGACCTTGTGGATAAGCAATGCTTTTTAATCAACTCTATGAAAGGAAGCCATGGAAATGCTAAATTGTAAGTTATATTATCCAAGGGCTCCTTGATATTTCAATTCTTTTTTTTGTAAGTACTCTAAATTTCAACATATTTTATATACAGAGGTGCCAAAAGATTAATTGAAGAGCTAGAGAAAAGACCCCCTATGCCATCTGATTTGCTTGCAACAATGCAATATAGACAAGTTGCAGTAAGTTATTCATTAAAATAATTGAAACATGAGTTTGTTCTATGAACTACCATTCGATCTCTTTATAGTTTTACTTTGTGTTGGTGGTTGCAGTGTCCCCATCAAGATGATAGCCATTCTTGTGGCTGGAGGGTGATTGCAAATGCTAGAAGAATGGTTAACTTTGTTTATCTTAATGATGATAAACATGTAAAGGTAATATGAAAGATGCTAAACTTTAAGATAGATATTAATTGCAAATAGTCCATTGATGATAAAAATATAGTCTATTGTAAGAACAATAATGAACTAAAACTCTTTTTTCTATAAATGTGTGACAGTTTTCGAAGGATTGCTATACATCTGAGCATATTTGGTACATCAGAGCAAAGCTCTTGAAGTATATGATGGTCAATTGTATACAACCAACAACAGAAATTGGTGGGGATTTGCACCATGAAGGAGATGCGGTGCCTATAACCACAGAAGGCAAATCCACAGCTTCAACACCTTCTATACCCAAGACATCAAAGAAAGGCAAAGGACTCCTAGAAAGGATAGTTCTCCAAAAAAGAAATAGCTTTGCCATATCGCCTTATAAGCCTTCATATATAGAAATTTGCCCTTCAGCCCTTGTATATCTCATAGAGATGGCAGATAGACATCTGCTACAAAATTTGTACATGTATTTTATATTGATAGTAAAGATATCTTTTCTTGAATGTCATTGCAGTGTATTTTATTTTCTCTCCTTTTCGATATCTGCAAAAAATAAATTACAAATGTTTGTTAGTTAGAAAGTGAGATCTTGATATACATCTAAGTAGATATAATATGATGTGAAAACTTACTCGTTTCTTGTCAAGTTGGAATACAAAGGAGCATGGTAGTTCAATGTCTTCATTTTGTAAATCCATCCTCACTTGATGTAGCGTACATGATTTTCTGATCTTTAAGATTGCAATAATATCCTCGTTGAACCAAATATCAAGATCCACAATAGGATCCTTGCTGAAATCATTAAGATTCTGGTCTAAAGCAACTAGACTACTACCAACAAAATGCCATCGACTATAGTAAAAGCTAAGGATAAAATTTTGAGTAGCAATCATATATTTACAAGCTATAGAGTCTTGATCTATCTTACATATAATTTTTCCTTCTGTCCTTGTATCCCATCCTTCATCAACAAATTGTATGATATGATCATATGTTAGTCTCTTCACTGAAAGCATGGTTTTTGTTATTCTTATCTCCATATTAGAGAAGAAATCAATAGATATATTAATAGGCATAAATAAAGTAACTTTGCTTAGCCTACTTGAGATATTAGATTTTAGTGCTTTCTGGATCTCAGAAAATATCTTACATCTATAGCCCTCACTAGTAGCTAGACTTGGCAAAGGCCACTCAAAGCTTGAAAAATCTGGCGAAGGAAGGAGTTTTATTGATCCCCATTGGCAACACCGCATAGGAATAACATAAGAATGGTCATAAAAGAATATTCCATTCTCTGCAAGCTCTGTCTTCTTTCTACCTCTATACATTTATTCTCCAATTGAACCATGTATAACATCAATAACATCAATAATAGATTCCACTGGTTGCCATTCCTCAAGATTAGAGGGATAGACATCTACAAGACAAACAAATATTATAATGGAAAAACCTAAACCATGTTTAAGAAAGGAAAAACTTTAAGAATCAAATTCTTACAATTTGGTCTATGCATTGGAAGCTTTGAAGATCCAGGTTTCAAACACAGCTCTCTATGCATGAACACATGTTGCACTAGTACCTCTTTGATACTATTCTTATTTGCTCCAAGCTTAAAATCTCGGATTCTGCCCTTCCAAACAGAGATAAACGAGCTCTCATGTCTTTGCCTTTTTCCACGTTTTGCTTGTTGCATGGTGATCCAACTACCTTTCCTAATGATAGTAGGAATCCATCTTCCATCAGTTTGGAATGAGTTAAACACTGATATGGATGTGATTTGGGAGCTTGGACGCCTTGTTGAAGGTTGAATTTCTGTATCCATGGTAGAATAGAGAGATACATGCACACACACACACACACACACACACACACACACACACACAGAGAGAGAGAGAGAGAGAGAGAGAGAGGACTAGGCTATCATAACGGAGGGAAAAACAATAGAGGAATAAAAGAAACGAGGGAAAAAACTGAGCGCCATGCTTTTCACCAATTTGAATTTCGATTACATCAGTCATTATCATTAATCTAGAAACATCATTAAATAAAAGTAGCCGAGACTCTATGCCATTAATGCAAAATATGTCATAATCACGAATATAAGAGACTAAAAATACATAATAAAAATACAAATTCGTAATATTATCATATTTGTATATTTTTGTAAAATGATTTTTTATTTATTTTTATTAGAAGTTCCGTTACGGAGGCTTTGCTCTTATTGGTCTAGAGCACTCTCTCTCCACATCCTAAAAGGCATTTTCGAGACCTCAAAACTCCCCTAATGATGCAAGAAGAAAGGCCAAGGAGCCTTATAGTGCCATGCATAGGTGTCATGTAGGAAATTTTTTCCTCCTATTTTGCCTTTGTAAATACCTTTATGAATTAGGGCATACATGTGTAAAGAAACCTTAATGGGTTAGCTAGGGATTAGCTAGGGTTTACCTATAAAATGGCAGCCAGCCAAATGTAGCATTATCTCTTGATCATTTGAAGACATCTTGTTTTAGGTAACTTTCTTTCTGGTATTCCATTTTTAGCTATGGCAGCTTGCCATGCTAATGAAGGTTAGTCTCTTTCCATTTTCATTTTATCTTGTTGATTTCTTGTTTCTTTATCCATGGTTGGACATGGAGCTAGGCTAGTCTAGGCTAATTAGGTTAGCTTTATTACATTGGTATCAAAGCCTTGCTTTGATCCAAGACATGCTTTAATTCGATCATTTCATGATTATGAACTTGCTAGGGAGGTCATTGTCCATGTACAATTTGGCTACATCATGTACAATTTGATTACAGTACGGTTTGGTTTGGTTAGAACCATGGATTTCTCTGTCTAGTTGACTGGGGGTGACTTGCACAGTAAACCATGGTTAAAATTGAAGTAATTGTCATTAATCTTGATCAAGAAGGTGGTTCTTGGCATGTTCTTGGTCAAGATGGAGGTTCTTGGCATGATCTTGGTCAAGATGGAGGTTTTTGGCATGATCTTGGTCAAGATGGAGGTTCTTGGCATGATCCAGTAGATAATGGTGGACTCCAGCTAACTTTGTCAAGTCGTGGTCCATTTCAAGGCCTTTTTGGAGGCCTTTTGGCAAAAAGAAGGCTATAGGCATTTGGAAAAGGGTAAAACCTTCATTGATTTTTGGAATAGACATGTTTCTTTCTCTCTCTTCAAGCTTCCATTGAAGCTCTTGTGCAAGAATTCTTCTTCCATCTCACTACCTTGGCTCCTCGCTTGACTCCAATAGTTTCCATGGTACCTTGCATTTGAATCTATAGCTTATAAGCTCTCTACGGAGCCCCAATTTAACCATGATTGATCTCGTTTTTCTTCAGCAATAAGGCAAGTTGGTTCTGTGTTGTTTGTGCCTGAAGACCCACTCCTAAAAATTCATGGTATGAAGCTCTACGGAGCCCCATTTTAACCAAGCGACAAAGATGATGTCTTACCTCGTCGTCTGTCGCTCCCTTCTCCTCCTCTCTCCCACTCGATTCTGTGCCACAACAACCTTCGGACGTGAGAGAGATAGCCACTTTCCCCTCTACTTTTATGGAGCTCATGGCCGTCTCTAAATGCAAGGTTAGCAGGTCGCTTAAAGGGATACGAAACACAGACCTAAAGCTTTGAAGCCCTTTCCAGTGATTATCAAGTGCAAGACCTGTAGTCGGGTTAAGCTTCCTCACTTCTCCCTCCCAGGATGGAATGGAAGCATGATCAAATGCTTAGATTAAAGGAAGAGCAAAACTACTTCATCACATCTGCTCGCTGAAGGTGTTCCAATGAATATGGTCATCTGTGCAGTGGATGAAAGTGTCCTCTTGGCCCTCTCGCATACCGTTCTTCTGAGCGTTCTCAAAGCCCGAGCATTGCTAGTGATCTCCTTCTTGTATTTCCTTTTGAACTCTTGAACAAAATGGCTCACCATACGGTTGTCAAAATCTTCGCCCCCAGATGCATATCTTCTGCTGTGGACTTCACCTCAAAGATTCCCTCTTCTATGGTGAGAAGAGACACATCAAACGTGCCTCCGCCTAAGTAAAAAATCAGCACATTCTTTTCTCCAACGCTTGATGCCTTCTTGTCTAGACCATAAGTGATGGATGTTGTTACGATCATACTTGGCAGATGACTACTTTTTGACACGGATGCCAGTGGTTGATGCCTTCTTGTCTAGACCATAAGCAATGGATGTTGTTGTTAGGATCATACTTGGCAGATGACTACTTTCTGACACGGATGCCAGTGGTTGAGTGATGCCTTGCACAAGGTGGTGTGAGACTTGCAGCTGTCCTGAATAGGATTTTCCAGAAGGATGCGGTGTCTATCATGTAATAACACCAACCAACCAGAGTCTTCGAACTATAGATCCTTACATGTCTATACAACAAGGGCGATCGATGTCAGCCATCTAGTGTTTTCAAAAAAAGACCATTAAATCCACATGTTTTGGAGCTAATCCTTATCTTTGGAAGACCAGCAAGCTAATCACAAGGACTAGAACCTGGTTCATCATTCAGATATAGCATAACCAAAGGAGACACAGAGCAAGGGGTATTTCAAAATTTTGACAGTCTCAGTACCTAACTGGCATTGAACTAGGTTATCAAATCTTGGACTCCTCTATGTCATTTGAAGGTTTAGTAATAATCTATTTGAAGAATCCACCAAGATTTTGTACCATTTGATTCCTCTTCTTCAAACTATTGCTCATGGAAGACCAATGGAGCATTCTCTATGGTATGATGCTGTAAGTAAATCTCTCTTCATGGAACCATCAATGGGAAGATTATTTTACTCTTTTCAAGCTGAAAATTGAATTTCTTTAAGCAACATTAGTCTATAAGAAATCTCCTACAGTCATCTACTTCTTCTTCACCCATCAATGCTTCTTGATTATTTTGGGATGCAATTTTCCAATGCCATATTCATGGAATGGTTTGATCCTCTTGGCAAGGCATTTTATGCTTGAAGAGCATTGGTTCTTGCACTATTATTCTAGCAGGTACTCAACTAATTGATCAGTGGCAATTACACATGGACAAATGGTTCAATGTAATGTATGCAAGATGGCAATGATGTATGGCATTTTAGCAAGTAAGATGGGATATTGGATTTGGTAGCAAGTTGTACTCTCGAATGGGCATATGTAATGCAGGGGTGAAAATGCAATGAATGTATAATGCAATCTATTTCAGCCCTACATTTTTGTACTTTGGAGTATGCAGTGGTATTGGCAGGGCATACATGTTCATTGGCACTCATATGGTCATCAAAGAGTTTCTCTATCGGTGAATTTTAAGTTGGATTCTCATTACCATTTTCTTAGGTACCTCATAAGCAAGATTTATTTCAGTTTTGAAGTTTGCAAAGGTTACTCTCACCTATTCTAGTCATCTACAACTCTCTCCTACTAATTTGAGTGTCTCGCTATTGGGTATTGACTCAAGTTGGATAAGAAGTACTCAAAACGCTTGGAACAGGGACAAAATAGGGTGTTGTACAGATTTGGTAATTTTGCTACTGAAAATTTTCAACTCATTCTAACGAGAAAAGAACACTTGGAGTGGATACTAGGCATCACAAGCTTCGAGTGGAGCTATCAAACGCTTCATTTGGACACATATTTCTCAAGTTAGTGCCTATTTTGTGCCGACAATTCACTAGCAACTCACTCTAGACAGTTCTGGAAATTCTTAAATAGAGAGGGGTATTGCTACTCCTAAATTCAAAACAGGATTTCTACTTGATACTAGACGTTCTAAGCTTTGAGTCAAGCTATCATAGACCTCATTTGTACTCATAGTTTTCAAGATAGAGATGATTTCGTACCAGCAAGTCACTATGGACAGCATGTACCATAGGAGTCATAGACATGAAAATATTGATGGTTGCATGGAAAATCATGCATGTCTTGGGTCTTTTGGACAACATGGTGCTTGTACCTTATGTAGCAATGTTGAACACCATCAAACTCATGCATGTGGAGATTTTAATGCAAGTAGAAGTATTGTCTATGGATAGCATATGTTGGGATCAGTTGCTACTCCAATGAATGGTTATGGATTCAATTATAGTGGCATGATTAGACATGAATATGCAGCACAAGATGGAATGTATGGGCATAGTTCTTATAAGTAGCATTCTTTTTATGGTTATGATCATGATGATTATGCCAATTCAAACCCTATTTCTTTTGGGTAGCAACATCATGTTAATCATAGTCATGTTTATGATCAACCATTTGGGAAAAGCCTCCATTCAAATCAATCTAGTCTTCATCCAATGAGTGGGAAGTAGTTGCAATCAAATGCTCCTACAGAAATTCAGGTTCCTATGCATAGACAAGAAGTATATGAGCATGCCTATGTTATGGATACTTCTTCTTCTCAGCCACAAGTGTTTTATCATCAGCCACAAAGGATTGGAAATGCTTATGTGCAGCCTTATACAGTAAACCATGGACAACAAGCTCATGTTTATGGTTATCATTTGATAGATGGGGAAAATGTCTGTCAAATTTCTTTCAGTGGTGTACATGGCATCTACTTGTCAAGTCATATCTCGGACAACATAACTTCCAAGGGCCTATGTTATAAATCCAAGGAGAATAACACTCTTGGGCATGACAATGTATGCAAGGCAAAGCATATTAACGTATTAGTTGTTCTTGAGTTCCATACTCCTCATGGCATTGGAAGAAAGCTTATTCCTCATCAAGCACTGATGGAAATGCAAAGGCAGCTGATATGCCACAAGTGTAATGAGCATTGGTCACCTCATCATGAGGATTATTGCAAGAATAAACATTTTTCTACCGCCCTTGTCTTGGAAGACCCAATGGAAGATGTATATGTTGAGCAAGGACATGATAGTCATGGGTAGAAAGAAGATGATGCCTATGCTAAATATCAGGCTAAAGATTTGACTTGGTAGCAAGGGCAAATTTCTCTAACTGCCATACAAGTAACACATGTAGTTGATGAGCAATCATGTATAGAAGAACAAGAAGAAGAGAATGTTTTTAGTGACCAAGATGAAGAACCAAGAGATGCAATTGTAAATGAAGAACAAGAGCATGTAAATGTCAGTGAGGATCAAGAAGACTATGGAATCAACCAAGATGATGCATATGACAATGAATCTAATGCTAAAGATGAAAGGGCTAAAGAAGATTCAATTGACCAAACAATAATTGAGGATATAAAATCATTACATGATGATTTTCAGCAGCTCATACCTCATGTAGATGATGAATTTCAGCATCCTATTGATTATGATAATGATTCATCAGGCTTTCTTCATGATTATGGGGATGATACCTTGCATTATGGAGGTGTTAACAATAATCTTGATGATCTTTCATTTCCACATGATCCAGGGATTTACATGAATACATCTATGGATTATGGATGGGATTTATCGCATCCTTTTGATCCTGGAGGTTGATTTTGGCCTTGGGTTACGTATTTTGTATCTACACCTCAAACATTGAATTTGGATACTTCAATCGGAAGTTATGGGCATTTTACTTCAGCTACCTTATTTAGCCTTGCTCTTTGTTTCATGACAGTTAATCCTATTCTATGAAGACCATTTATTGAAGATCCATTTTTGGAGTTTATCATGGATTATGCAGTGTCTACTATACCTTCTTACATGTTTCCATCCTTGTAATCAATGTAATTTCAGCTTTGAGAACAAAGCTTCTTCAGGAGGGGATGGTTTGTCATGTAGGAAATTTTGCCCTCCTATTTTGCCTTTGTAAATACCTTTATGAATTAGGGCATACATGTGTAAAGAAATCTGAATTTGGGTTAGCTAGTGATTAGCTACGGTTTACCTATAAAATGGTAGCCAGCCAAATGTAGCATTATCTCTTGATCATTTGAAGACATCTTGTTTTAGGTAACTTTCTTTCTGGTATTCCATTTTTAGCTATGGAAACTTGCCATGTTAATGAAGGTTAGTCTCTTTCCATTTTCAGTTTATCTTGTTGATTTCCTGTTTCTTTATCCATGGTTGGACATGGAGCTAGGCCAGTCTAGGCTAATTAGGTTAGCTTTATTACAATAGGAAAAATTTTATGCTTTGTGCATTGAGAGGCACATCCTGTGCATGAAACTCTCCATTCATACATCTCACCTCTCTATTGGATATAAGGGGCAAGGACTGATCACTCACCCCACCCTTTGTCTCATACTCGATTGATGAATATAGAGGGTAGCCCATACTCACATCCCCATGCAATTAGGATGAAATCTCACAAAGTTCTAGGTTTATCGATGAGGATCAACTTCGTCTGGTTGATGGTGTCAATGTGGATTGGTTGATGAAGAGGAATACCCAGGGAGGTAGCCAACAAGTTCAGGGCTCGATTTGCATGATGTTGGAAACTTAGTCTATTGTAGGAATCAGAAGCACTGATGAGGTTACAGGATTTAGCACACTTAGGGAGGTGGCTTGAAAACTTCTTCTACAAGAGTTGAGCTAGAGATTCGGCAATCTTAGGTTGTGGGGTGTCACCATCTTTCCACATCCAGTTTCCCGTCCAAGGGTATGTGCCACCTTTTCTTGGAATGAGGCTTGTTATGAAAAGAATTTCTTTCTTTTCTCCCATAATAGTTTTATTTTTATGTTTTTTTTTCTCTTTGTTCTTTTCTTTTCTTTTCTTTTGCCCTATTCCTAAGGGTGTTTCTACCTTTTCTCAAAGAATAGGTCATGATAGGGACCAAAGTCATTTTCTCCCATGACTAATATATTTTTTATTTGTCTTTTATTTTTTTTAATTTTGACCTATTTTTGAAGAGTAGAATGGCAAGAATGCCATGTATCAAAACCTTCCTCGCCACCTCTGTTGCATCAGATAGAAAGGAAGCCAAGGAGGAAGAGAAGCTGGCTGCGAGAGGCTGTTAGAACAAAGCCATATCATCAAGATCAGCAAGAGGGTTATCAGGAACATTAGGTAAAGGATTATCAACATTTGTACAAAGAATGAGGAAGCTATTGGCAGTGATTGTTAGGATCCCCAGCAAGTGGCTTCCATGCACTGGAGGGCCATCCTGTGAATCTCATCAAGACACTCTAAGTACAAGAGAAGGCATTGCAGGGACTTGTCATCTCCCAAGCATTCTTTGATGGCCATGTGCAGAGAAGGTAGCTTGAGTTCAACAGGAAAGACGCCTTTTGTTCCATACACTAGCTGAAAAGGGGTTTGTCCTGTAGCCACCTTATGGGAGGTTCTGTATGCCTAGAGGGCCTCTATAAGTCCATCATCCCAATCACAATGATGTGCGGTTATCATTCTTATCAGATTTGAGTAGAGGATATGATTGGTAACTTCAACTTGGGCCATTGGCTCTAGGGTAGTAGGGTGTAGACTTACGATAACGGATCTTATATAGTTTTGTCAACTTCTCCATAATGTTGTTGAGAAAGTGAGTACCTAAGTCACTGATGAGCTCTAGGGGACTATTAAAACAGGTGATGATGTTCTTGTACAGGAACAAAGCCAAGCTACTGCCATCATCTTGATTCAGAGCATTAGCTTCACACCACTTGGTTACGTAGTTTGTACATACCAAGATGTGTCTATTCTATTTCCTTCTAGTTGGAGGATCAATGGGCCCCATGAAATCAATCCCCCACTTCTCGAATAGCTTTAGGGGAAGAATAGGTTGCACAGGCATGGCACTAGATTTGGTAGGCTTTCCCATTCACTGACAAGCATCACATCGTTTGTAGTAATCATAGGTATCCTTATGGAGGATCAGCCACCAATATCCTGCAAGGCCTTTCTAGCTATCGCTTCTCCCGCAAAGTATCCATCACAAGGCTCGTCATGACATGCTTTCAATACTATGCCAATCTCTTATCTTGCAACACATCTTTGTAAGACTCGTCCTTGCCTTTCTTGTAGAGAGCACCTCCTAACAGGGTGTAGGGGGCTAATTCCAATAGAAGCTTCTTCTTCTCATGGCTCGAGATACCCGGGGAGTACTGTTGGGTTGCTAGAAGGTTGGCTATGTCTGCGTACCATGGGGTAACCGTTTCGACTAGAAACAAGGAAGTATCAAAAAGGTCTGGATCATCTTGACCTTCTTCATCATTGCTTTGAGGGATTTGCAAAAGATGATTAACAAGGACATGAAAGCGATCAGGTTTGGTAACCACTTCAAAGTCAAACTCCTAAAACAAAAGGAGCCATCTCATCATTCTTCCCTTCACATCCGCCTTGTTCATCAGGAAAGAGAGGGCTTCATGGTCCACATAGAATTTAAAGTGCATCGACAGTAGATAGTGTTGGAATTTCTCCAAGGCAAACACCATTGCTAGACACTCAAGCTCAATCACTGTGTAGTTTCACTCTCTATCGGTTACTTTCTGACTTGGATAACAGATTGGTTGATCTAACATAGAGGGGCCCTTGTGGCATAAGACTACACCTAGACCTTCAACTGATGCATCAGTGTGCACATGGAACACCTTCATCCAATCAGGAGGTTGCAGGATAGGCGTTTTAATCAAACACTGCTTTAGGGTGTTGAACACTTCGCCACAATCAATGGTCCATATAAATTCAGCATCTTTTCTTAGGAGTTTATGCAAGGCTACCTTTTTCACAAATTGCACAATGAATCTTCTATAATAGCACACATGGCCAAGAAATCCCCTTAATTGCTTTAGGTTGGTTGGGGCTCTTAAGACAGCAATCTTCTCAATCTTAGTAGGATCTATTGCTATCCCTTGTGTAGAGACAATGTGGCCAAGAAGAACTCTCGATGAGATGCCAAAGATGCATTTGTTGGGGTTGAGAGAAAACCCATACTCTCAATATTTGTCAAAGCACTGCTCTAGGTGTCCCCAAGGCTCATGGATTAGACTATAGACATAGAAATAATCGAGATACACCTCAATGAAATCATGTAGATGGTTGTAGAAAGCAGTCATCATCACTCGTTGAAAAGTAGTAGGAGCATTATAGAGCCCAAACGACATCACTCTGTAAGCATAGGTTCCCCATTTTGTTGCAAAGGTCATTTTGGATTGATTTTCTTTTCCGATTTGGACTTGATGTATCCATTGAATCCATCCAAGAGGGAATAGAGCTCATGGCCTACCATTGTGTCCAATAGTTGGGGTCTATGAAAGGGATAGGGAAATGATCCTTCTTCATCTTGGAATTTGGCTTTCCAAAGTCCACACATATTTTTAGTTTCCCATTCTTCTTGGGTACTACCACAATGGGCGAAACCCATTCACTGTTAGCCAGTGGATAAATGAACTTAGCTTCAAGGAGCTTCAATAATTCAGCCTTCACTAGGGCATAATAATTTGGATTCATACGCCTTTGTGTTTGCCTCACAGGCTTGGCATTAGGCTATAGGTCGATGTGGTGTTGGCATACTGTGGGATCAATCCCCTTTAAATCTTTATACAACCATGCAAACATACCTAAGTTATCCTTAAGTAGGTCTCGCAGAATCAATAATTCTTTTTCTAGAAGATTTAGACCCACCTTCAAGTGATGCTCAATACCATCAGCATCCACGAACATCAATTGCTTTTCACCTTCCACTACGTGAATAAATGTCCCACAAATTGCTTTTCGATAGAGGTCCGACTCTTTCAAGGAAGTGGTCTCTTCTTCTGATGATTCATTAGAACTAATGCCCTCTTTTAATGGAGGCTTAGCTTGCTCTTTGAGAAACTAAAAGGGTATCATTGTGGTTTCAATTTTGGATTGGGGATGAGTTACTTTGTTGGCTTGAGGATTCATCTTCTGAAGATGCATCCAAGAACATCACATAACAGGAACCTTTTGTATTCTGTTTGAGTTGTGGGTTGTTGGCAAGGTGCATTGTCATCATCTTCTCTTAGGAAGGGTAACTTTGGGTAACAAGAGCTACTACTAAAGGAAATCCTATTCTTCTTAATCCATTTCTTATAAAGGCTTTGCTTATGATGTGAGTTGGCTTGATGTGCCCACTATTAGGCATTGTGCCTCTATTGTCTTGGAAAAGATCTGTTTGATGGCCTCTTCGTCTCTTGATGTACCATCTGTTACTTCATTGGAGGAGTCAGTTACGACTTCGATGGACATGGATCCATTTCCTTTTTGTGATCCATATAATTTAAATACCACTTTGTTGGGTCCTCTACCTAGGGTTAGGATTCCTTTGAACCAATCCATCCTTGCTTTTGCTTCGAAAAGCCAAGGTCTTCCCAATAGTAGAGGATATGAGGTCCCATAGGAATTTGGTTTGACCACCAAATATGTCAACCAATAGTATCTTCTTGTGAGGGTTGTCTTTACGAATGGGAGAATTCCCAACGGTTTGATTTTGCTTTGATCTATCAATCTCATAAGCCACTACATAGGTTGCATTCCTTGCAAACTTGGATCCTTCATCGTCACATTCATCATTATATACCAATGAGCCTCCATCAATTAATGCATCTGCAATAAAGCATCCTTCAATCCATATGCCAATCTTTGGGGTTCCAAGATCCAAGAAGGTGTTAGCCACATCTACTTCCTTCACCGGTTATGAGGCTCTGTTGGACTTGGTCGCCACACGGAGGGAGAAATTCTTGGGCCTCTTCTTCTTGTCAGTATGCTTTTGAATTTCTTTCGACAGCTAGGAGACAACATCAGCAACTGCCAGAATTATAAGTTTGGTTTAAAAGTGTCCAAGTTTTTTCCTAAATCATACTCTTTGATCAGATCCATTGGCTTTTCCAATCAGCTAAGGAATGGGGCCACACCCACTTTTATCTTCCCCTTTTCTCCTAGGAGCGGCAACATCTATGCTTATGCTTCTTGAGGAGGTGCTTCGGCATCCTCTATCTCCTGGACCTCTAGTCTTGCCTCTATAACTGTCTCTGTGGCTCTCTATGGCTTTGTAGTGCTCTATACTGCACTGTTTTGTTTCTCCCTAGGAAGGTTGAACTTCACAGTCTTGGCAAAGGGAACGTTCTCTTTTGGAACTATGGGTTCTCCTTTCTTTCCCCACATTATTGTGGCCACTTCCAATTCCACCAAATTGGAAGCATGTTCTTGGGTCTTCTGTTGGGTATCAGGAGTAGATCTCACAGGAGTTGGACTTGGACCAAACTTCGTAGGCTTTGGTCCAATGTCATGAGTTGTCATTTTGGATTCCAGCAAGTTGAATCTTTTGTCCTCATCTTTCTTTCTTCTTTCATGCATCTCTTTCAGAGATAGAGCAGATATCCTCTATAGGGTTCTTCCTCAAACAGTATGAACAAAAGGCTCCAGGAATGGTTGGTTTTTAAGTAATTCAATGGCTAAATGTCCCGCTTGATGGCACTTTCCGCACCATGTATTAGAACACATCACATCTCTCTCACTTCTCACAAGAGTGGATTTATTGTTAGTATTCACCTTTAGCGTTTGTTGCTATTTTGTAATCGCATCCATAAGCTATTTCTTGATACCTGCAACTGAATTGGATAGGTACTCCTTCAAATTTTCACCTCCTGGAGTACTTGTAGTAGGGTTTTGGGAAGCTTCTGTGATTAATGCATACAGTGGATGGGTTGATCTAGAGGATCCTCTATTCTGGTTTTGATTCAGAGCTCTTGTTGAGACTTGGGGTTGTTGATTCCAGTTGGTAGGTTTCCACTATTTTTGAGTCGCCATTTGAGGAAATATTTGAGACCACTGTTGTGGTTGAACCATCATTTGAGGCACTGTTGTCTGCGGCCACTATGGATTAGGTGCACTATACTGTAGCATTGTTTGCATCTGGGGGTAGGGGTAGGGAACTATCCCTGGGACTACATTTGGTGGGTATACCATTCCTAGCATGGGAGGAGGTAAAACTCCTCTTCCTGAGGTCATTGACAACCTTGCTTCAACTTCATCATACAGTCTTGCACCTTCTACTACAGCTTGTAGATTGACTAGTCTTCTCGATTCCACAAACTTGCAAACTTCTGGTTATAGGCCTCTAAGGAAAACTCCCTTCTGGATGCCTTCATCCAAATGATGGTTGGTCCATCTCTTTAGGATGGATTCCATTCGCGAGACATAAGCTTCTACTCTTTCTCCATGTGATTGACTTAGATTCATGAACTCCTCTCGCATTCACTCTTCAAAACCTTCATGCATGAATGTAGTAAGGAAGGCCAACGTCCCATGTGCCAAAAGTTCATGCTACTTGTCTCTCATACCATTGAAATGCCGCACCTTTGAAAGTGGTAGGGAATATTCCTAACCAATGCTCGGGGGTTCTGGCATCGTTAGCCACACATGCTACCATAAACTCTGCTACATGAAGATCAGGATCTTCATTGTATTTCCCCTTAAAAATGGGCAATGGGACTACATTTGTTGGCTTGTCACCAATATTTCCAAGACAAATTTGACTAGGAAGGGGACCTTGAGTCACTATGGAGACTTCTTTAAAGAGTGATTTTATGAGGGCGTCAAAGGAGGCTTCTACTACAAGCTCGTTCTTGGCCTTGATTTTTACCTTCTCTCTTCTCACGTACCTTTGAACTCGTTCTAGTGCTTTCCTCTTGATTGCATCATTCATCAGGGGCTTAGCTCAACCAGTTGGTATGTACTCAATAGAATAGAATCAAAGGGGCTTCAGCCTCTGGAAGAATCTTTGGCCAACATCTCTTCTACTTCTTTCTTTTCTATGTCTCTGAATTCAACCTTCAAACTGCTATAACGGGGGAGATATTCCATTCTGAAGGTGTCAAAACTCATTCTTCTGAGGATCGTTGTTGTGCCATCATCATAATAATGCCAGATTTTGATGGTTTCAATAGTATATGATGTAAATAATACTCTATCCACCAACTTCCAATGGGTTGCTAATTGGACAAAGAGGAGATTGTCAGTACATCTTGCGTCCCACGTGTCCCGTCATTGAGTATCCACAAACAAATGCCAACTCTTTTCTTTCTTGTTTTCGTGAACCTCCAGTGACCACGGTTCCTGAAGCTTCTTCTCAATCTCCCACTTAATGATGTCTGGAAACTTCTCAATGAATGCCAAATATTTCATAGATAATCATTCTCTCTTTTTCTATGCTTCAGTTTGTTCCCAAACAATTTGCCACTAAGATGCATGTCTCTGTTGCTTCAACAAAAAGAGAAAATGGTCCACCCCATAGAGCCTGCATTATGATGGTAATATGTTTTCACCATTGTGGGATAAACTTCTTATGGAAAGTGGCTTTGGCAATGAGAATATCCAATTCTTCAATAGTAGAAGAAACTTTGCAAGCATCCATTGAATTCTTCTCTTCTTGGCAATGCCATTTCCTTCATTTTCAGCCTCTTTTGTTTTCCACGACTGCATACCAAAAACATGGAGCCCTAAAATAAATACCAAGGAAATAGAGTTTCTATTGCAAGAAAATCTATCTTGTGATATCAACCACCATCTCTTTCATCTTTTATATAATCACAACAAGAAACAATTCTCCCACGGCTTTATCTTTAAGAAAATCTATCATTCTCTTCATACTAATCTTTGATATACATAGAAAACACAAAATAATGCTCCACTTTGAATCGAAAAATATCACATATGATTCATTTTCAAAGATTCCATAGCTTTCTCTCACAATCTCTCATATGTAGATACATTGTCTTGTATAGAACTGACTATCTTTGACTCTCTCTCTCTCTCTCTCTCTCTCTCTCTCTCTCTCTCTCTCTCTCTCTCTCTCTCTCTCTCTCTCTCTCTCTCTCTCTCTCTCTCTCTCTCTCTCTCTCTCGCTCTCTCTCTCAATAATGCATCATCTCCCCTACTATAAAACTCAATAATCACTCATAATAATCCTTCTTTGGTCTTGGATGTCCCTTCCAAAAGGTGTGTCTGATATGAAAGGTCAATAGGGCCACTACAGTGACTCTTCATAGTTCATCACTATCACTTCACTCCAGTCTTCTCTTGAGTCTTCGGTAATTACTTCTTCCACTTACTGGAGCTCTTTTGAACTTACATTCACCTCTTTCCAAGGCTAGAAAACTTTCCCAAAGTTACACATACATTCCATAGAACACTTACAGAGGCATATAGAACAGAACAAAACACAAACAGAGGCTCTACAAGAGCTCAACAAAGGGTTACAAAAGGTCAACAGAAAATATCAGAACCACATAACTCATACTAAAACCATTCCATACTATGAAAAAACATTCCAAACATAGGGTTACAGAAGGTCAACAGATGAAATCAGAACCACATAACTCATACTAAAACCATTCCATACTATTTAAAAAAATCTGATGAGCTTTCAAACAACCTCAACCTCCATCAATCATTACTCTATGCTTCAAGAAGAAAATCAGAAAAAAATAGAAGCTAAACAAAACCAATCAGGATCTCAATAGAACCTTTAAACCATCACAAATCCTCATATCTCTACTATAAATTGTCATGACCTTCCAAAATATAATCAACCTCATCCAAAAACATTCTCAAACACTTCCAAAACAGTCAATCATCACTCAAAATCCATAAAAAATCAACAATTTAGCCCTAAAAAACAACAAAAATCAACCAAAAAACAAGTCATTTCAACATCCAATAGTCACCTCTTCTCATCTGCGTATATCTTCATTTTTTGTATTGGGCTTTCCTATGATTCATCTTACACTACTAAAGAAGGGTCTACATTCTTTCAAATTCTTCTTTCCCATGAGGATTGATTCTTTCATTGAAGATGACTATGGGTAAGTGCACCTTATAACCATACATAGTCTCAAAGGATGAAGTTCCAATACTAGTAGAAGTGGAGTTACTGTAGGCAAACTCAGCCAAGTGTAATCAAGAATCCCATGAATTTTCAACATCATAACAAAAATGGTGAAGGTAAGTTTCCAACCACTTGTTGACCCTTTCTGTCTATCCATCAGTTTGTGGATGATAGGCTATAGAGGGATCCAATTTAGTGCCCATGGATGTGAATATTGTCTACTAAAAGTACTCATGACCTTTGAATCTATGCCATGAACAATCACCTGTGGTAATCCTTGTATTCTAAAAGTTTGCTCCATAAACTAACCGGCCACTTGAGAAGTGGTAAACTGGGTCTTGGTTGGAATGAAATGGGCTACCTTGGTGAGTCTATCCACCACCACATATATACTATTCCATCCCTTTTTGGTAGTAGGCAAGCTAGTAATGAGATCCATAGTAATGTGCATCCATTTGCTTGTAGGAATAGTTAATGGTGGCTGCAACAAACCACCTAGCTTATGGGTGTTGTCCTTATTTTGTTGCCTACTGACAAGGCATGCACTTCATGGAAAAATCTTTGACATCTTTCCATAGCACTTTCCAATAAAAGCTTTTAATGATCCTATCATAGGTTTTGAAAACTCCAAGGTGTCTAGGTAAAGGCGAAGAATGCAACTCCTCCATAATTTTCCATGTAAAAGATGAAGTAGAGATGATGAAAATCTTGCCATTTAACCAAATTAGGCCATTTTGAAGTTGATAATGTAAGTTATCTTCCATGAGACCTTGTTGTAATTTTTGAAAAATATGGTTGAGCTCTTCATCCAAAAGATAAGCTTCCTATAGTTCTTTAGTCTAGTCACTATATGTAGCTCAATCATTGCTGAAACTTTACAAAACCACATACAAGAAAGAGAATTAGTCATTACATTGTCTTTGTCCCTCATATGAGTGATGCCAAAATCATAATTTTGCAGTGTAGCTACCCAGCTACACTGATTAGGAGTAAGATTGGACTAAGTGAGGAAATACTTAAGGACCCTATGATCACTTTGAACTCTGAATCGGCAACCATACAAAAAATGGTGCCATTTCTTTATTGCATGCAAGATAGCAAACATATCTTGGTCATAAACGTTCATAACCATTTCCTTATATGTAAGCTTGCAACTTTCAAAGGCAAACACTCCATGCTCCTGTAACAAAATAGACCCTATGCCTAGCCAATGGCATCACATTGTATGGTAAAGTTCTTTAAAAAATTCGAGTATACTAGAATAGGAGCAGAAGTAAGGATTTCCTTTAACTGGTTGAAGCTAATATCAGCAAGAGCATCCCGAAAGAAAGCTTCTTTCTTCAACCTATCAGTCAAAGGAGTTCCAATAGCCGCATAACACACTGCAACTTCTTGGGGCCAACTTGAATCCCTTTTTCATTGACAATATGCCCCAAGGATTCCATTTCAGTTTGCATGAAAGAGCATTTGTTCTCCTTAGCAAAGAGTCTGTGATACCTCAATACATCAAAAACCTTCCTCATGTGTGATAAATGGTCCTGAAGGGTCTTAGTGTAAATCAAAATGTCATCAAAGACAAAATAAAAGATGAAAGGCTACAAAATCTTGTTCATTAGAGTCTCAAAGGTAGCTTGAGCATTTGTAAGCCCAAATGGCATCACTAGAAAATGGTAGAGCCCTCGATCAATCCTAAAAGTAGTGTTGATTTCATCACTCTCTCACATACAGATCTAATGATACTTTGACCTCAAGTCAATCTTGGTAAATAATCTAGCCTCCTTGAGCTCATCAAGCAAATCATCAATTCTAGTATTGGGTACCTTTTCTTCAGTGTGATCTTGTTAAGATCCCTGTAATCAATACACATCCTAAAATATCTATCTTTCTTTTTAACTAACAAGATTGAGATGCATAGGGTGAAGAACTAGGTTCAATGAATCCCATTTCAAGAAGCTCATTGATTTGCTTGGCTACTTCTTTATGCTCACACTTGGACAATCTGTAGTAAGATGGCTTATTAATTGGCTTTGAGTTGGGCATCAATTTGAAATGTAGGGAGAGGGGGAGTCACCTTTTTTTTGTGCTCTCTAAATCATTATAAAATGGATTTTTCTGACCATCATCATGAGAGGAGTGCTTTTGCAGCAGGCTCCACCATTTTCTCACCCTTCATCATCATAGAGATCAATAAAAATGATGCATTATACAAGAAGATCTAGTTTCAGTATTTCTCTCTCCTCTCTTCTCTCTCCTCTTGTGGACTGTTCTTATGGATCAATGTAAAAGAGAGAGGGATGGGCTGAGATGGATGTTTTTTTTCAAAGGATGATGTGGGAGTAGAAAGAGACATGAATCAAAGTTGGACGGATTGTCAATGGCTATGGAAGAGTGTTAACGGGCCTCTAATGTTAAAAAATGCATGTCATAATGAGCGATTTTATGAGAAAAATGTAGATTTTATCATTTTATGATCAATTGATGTTTGAAATGGTTAGTAATGCTTGGATTTGATTGCCAATCCTTTGTTTGATCAATCATATTGAAAGAATCATGAAAAAATCAGTCATATAATAATTTATGCAAAACATGCAAAACTTGAGACTAGGCAGTTTAAGGAAAAATATGTGGTTTTTGGGGTTTTTTGTATGCATTTTCCCTTCCCATGGAATGAGACATGTTAAGAAAATCATTTTCTACAAGAGTAACCAATCTACACTTGAAAATCAATCATTATCAATAATTTTCTATAAATAAATAAACAAATAATAAAAATTAGAGAAAATTGGATTTTTTTGAATCATAAAAATAAGATTAATGTGTTTGGACATATGATAGAGCTGAAGCATGAGGTCAGCACTATCTTTTTATTAGAGTGAGTCCTTATCGCTTTCAATAGAGAAAAATATATTAAAAACCTGGCCTTACACCTATCAACACATGTAAAATGTTAAATGGTACGGAGTAGGGGGTTTATTGAGTGGTTGAAGTACGTTAAATGCTGATGTTTCACACTGCGTATCATATAGAGTTTGCGATTATTTAAAATTAAAAAGGAACTAGTAGCACGAGGAAACTCAGTGCTAGCCCTAAGCAACGAAGCACTATTGTAGTAAAAGAAAATCATAAAAATAATTGTCTTCGCACTGTCATGTTGCTGATTTTTAATGAACATTTTTTTGAGCACGATGGTCATTTACACACTTGCATTGATGCACCACATGGTATTGTATCCTAGATGCATAGAACCTATTTGTATGAGTGTTGATTCGACACTTAGAGTGTGAGGTATCCCAAGCCATAGGGCTAGATATTTGGTTCCTTGGGAGTTATTTGGTGAGGTTTATATATTATCTCCTGGATCATTTTTTTGAAAGAGTGGACTTTGTTTCGAATGTGTTTTATATTCATGATGCATCTTGGGACCAATCCCCGAGGTGTAGGAGAGCCTTAGTGGAGCAGCAATGATGAACAGAGGGATGCTCCCTATGTGTGTGCTATGTGGTGTATAACACCATCATGTTTAGGGAATCCTTTTGAGAAGGGGAAATCTAGTACTTCCCCCCTTCTAGTCAACCCATCCACTTTGAGTGGAGTAATAGTTCTGATCATGCAAACTCCTTTAGCAAATCCGATTGTCACTATGGCACAACCCATTGCAATTCCAGCAAAGACACCATACTTGCAAGACTTAGGATTTTCTCTGCCCATTTTGAATGGGTTTGTAGAGGAATATGAGGAACTTCATATCAATGAATTCCAAAAGTTAATGTTGAAATGTCGAATTCAAGATGAAGGACACTTGATAATGTTCTTTGATATGACTTTGAAAGGACAAGCTATAGTATGGTATCACAGCCTAGAAGTTGGAACCATAACTATAATTGGCTTTTTCTTTGCGGCCTTTTGAAGAGAGTTTTCCATTGAAAAGGGAGGTCTGTATTGGTTACGTATCCTCAATGTAACATTCCAAGGACCTCACAAAAATGTTCATGGGTATGCTAAGAAGCTGAAGGAAGTATTCCGTAAGTTTCAAACCTATATTGCTATTCTAGCTGGTGCTCAATTGCAATACTTTTTGAATGGGCTATACTTTAACATTCAAGTGTAGTGGAGAGAGAGAGAGAGAGCGAGAGAGAGAGAGCGAGAGAGAGAGAGAGAGAGAAGGAAGGGGAAGAGGAGGATAAGAAAAAGGAGAGGAAAGGGAGAGAAGAAGAGGAGGAGAGAGAAGAAAGGAGAAGAGGAGGAAAAGAAGAAGGAAAGGAAGAAGAGAGGGAGAGAAGAAGAGAAGGAGAGAGAGAAGAGAGGAAGGGAAGGAGAGAAAGAGGAGAGAGAGAGAAGGAGAAGAAGAAGTGAAGAAGAAGCAGAAGAGGTAGAAGGAGAGAAGAGAGAAGTAGAAAAAGAAGAAGATGAGAAAGGAGAAAGAGAAAGAAGGAGAAGAGAAGAGGAAGAAGAGAGGGAGAGAGAGAGAAGGAGAAAGAGAGGGGAAGAGAGTTGGAGAGTGAAGATGGTTCGAGGAGCCACACTCAAGCCACCCCCTCATTGGCAAAGGATCCCGGGCCTGCCTGCATTTTTGTATACACACTTGGTGGCATGATCAGCTGTATACTTTTCTCCACATTTGAAGCATAATCCTTTTTCATTTCTCTCTTTATAGAGGTCAATAGGAATAGACTTTGGATTTATATTGGCTGAAATAGATTTATGCTTGTTTGCTGACCCCTTGTTTGAAATCTACTATTGGACTATTTTTTGTCCTAAAATTTCTTTGAGGACTTGAAGCATTGAATGATAGATAAGTCGGCACTCTTAAGCTCCCACTTAGCGCATGATTGCTACCATAAACATTGCCAACTAGTCCCTATTTTAAAACAATCCTTGGCTATCCATAAATAGTCTAAAATGGGGACTCCCTTCTCTATTTCCTTTCACAGTTCTCCACAATCTCAATAACTTTGAAAAGAGTGGTAGGGTTTTGCGCCATAACATCAACTGATAAAGATGGCTCTAAACTATACATGTACTTTTTGAATTTAGCTTCATCACTAATGCTCTCTACATATATAGTAAGATTGAGGAATTGGTTGGTATACTCACATACACTTAGGTCTCTTTTCTCTAATTCATACCATCTCCATGCCAATTTCTCTTTTTCAGTAGGAGAGACAAAGACCTCAGCCATAAGTATCTTAAATGCATCCCAATTCTCTACAAGTATGTTCTCCTTCTTAATGTATGTCCACCAAGTATGTCCAAATCCCTCCAAATGCAAGGATGAAAAATGAATCTTCATATTATTAGTTCTAGTGAATATATCAAAGTAAGATTCCAATTTTGAAATCCATTTCTCTAGATCGGATAGTGAAGATAATTGACCATTGTACTTTACCAAAATGACCTTATTCTTCAACTCTCTTTCATGAAAGGATTATTGCCCCAAAATAGAGTGATCATGGGTATTAGGCATGGAACCCCCAAAATAAGATGGAACTCTTCGAATAGGTGGCTGAGAACTAGTACGAAACCTTCCCGTTGGTAGAGATCTCTATGAAGTTGGGTATTCAGTCCAAAGGCTTGGGAATTAGTACAATTCAAACTTCCCAAATATTCATCATGCCTTTGTGAAGTCTCACCTACTTCATATTGGCTATTTGAAATACCCCTTCATCCAATGATACCATGACCTTGACCATTTTGGTTAGGTGGTTGAAGTGGAACTGAGGATTCATTGTTTGAATGAGCTCTTAACTTCTTTGGTTCCCATATTTGCATTTGCACCCATTGGAAGAATTAAGCCATTATTTGAGCATTAGATTCTTTTCAATTTAAGCCTTTTTTGGGGTAGTGAAATTCACCAACTTCTCAATGGAAGACTTCATGTGGTTAGTAGACAATATCATCTACTCCGCTATTGATAATAGCTATGTATGTATTTGGGCATGCCTATTCTCATATTCACACATAGTATTATTGAGCGCACTGATTTTCCCATGCACTTGAGGCTCCTCAAGGCCCTCTTGACGTTTATTATCTAGCATGGAATCTCTAATTTGCTGTGTATGCTCATCTTGGGCCTTATTCTTATCTTTATAACCTACCATAGTAGTGTAGTCCTACAGTACCTCCGATAAGAAAATTGGCTATAACTTGAGCTAGAAAACTCTGATTCCAAATTTTTTTAATTCAAATCAAAGCCAATGATGCCCTCTTTAAGATGAGCTATAGCACATTATAACATATTTAGGACAAAAATTATGCAATTAAATCTTTGAGTGTGAACTGTTTAGACCTTTACCTTGCTTCAACCTATAAATACCCTGTTTTCACCTGTAAGAGTAAAATGGTGGCCCAAATGGCTACCAAACCCTATAGAAGGCTGAATAGGACCTATGGGAACCCTATAGTACCTACATCTATAAGTCTTCAGTAATAAAGTTGGTACCTGTAATTGCCTGTATATACCTTGCAATGTCCTGTAAATCCCTTGTTTTACCCTATTTTACTCTTGAAGGTACTTGAGTCTTTGAAAATACTTCAATCTTCAATATTCCACTCCTTGTACTTGTGTGAGGGATAGAATGGTAGGACAGACTCCCTACACGGGCTCTAAATCACCAGGAAGTGGGCAAATTTCCCTCCCCTTAGGTCAGGGTTACACCCCTTTTGGGATCTTTAATAATGAGGGAGGGTCACCTCTCTTCTATCTCACTATCTCCCTCAACATCAACCTTTTCCCTTGGTGAGAATATCAACATGGTTGTAGCATATTACTCTAATCAATCAGCATGAGATGCATTACTAAAATATCCATTCATCTCTTTTTATGAAATGCAAGAGAATTGAAATTTTGGGAAAATGGATGGGAAGATGGTATTAGCAAGCAATAACTCACTACTCATTACCCTTTTACAATGGGGTTATAATATATTTTTCCATGAATGAACAATCCTCATCAATCAATGGATTAGAGTAAGAAATCTTATCAATCAATCAATAGGCTTAATCAATCAAATTAAATGCAATGTTGGAATTTTCAGTTTGAAGCTTCTAATTCATTGATGAGATCTAATGTGCATCATGCAAATTACATTACATGAATGGGCTGACTCAAGCAATGGTTGACAAAGATTTGATGGAAATCATATAATTCTTTAATCTCTCAATCAATTGGATGAAGCTCATCAAATGGATGAATGAGAGAGATTAAGAATTGAAGAGGAATACCTTTGATTTGGTTAATGAAGATTTGATTGATCCCAAAATGCTTGTTGAAGCCTCCAGTTGGCCAATGTTGTTAAAATAATCTTCAAGGCTTGTGTATTAAATTCTTGGAAGCAATCTTGAAGCTTCAGATGCTTAATATTGAAGCGTTAAACCCATTTTCCCCAAATTTTGACTCCATAGAAGCTCTTGAGCTTCAATCTTTGTCCATTCGTACTCAATCCTTGCAATCACTTCAAATGATTCCATGGTCTGAAATAATGGATAATCTTCAAGAAATTGAAGAGAAATAAGAGCTTGAGCTGAAGCTTTCATGGCTATGCAGGGACTGTTCTATTAGGGTTTCAAGAGAGAAAAAGGGTGAGAAATAGAGATTCATCTAGGAGTCTAGACATGAGAGATTTGAAGTAAACAATGCCAATGATCATTTAGAAGCATCAATGCTATCCATGGCTGAAGATATGCTAAAGAACATGATTAGAAATTCAGCACAAATTTTGGGTTGCCTTTTTTCACACGTGGCTATCCACACAGTCATAAAAATGGTATTGTACCTATTGGATTTGATAGCTACTACAACGCCAATATGCATGCCATTGTTGAAGAGGAGCAAACATCAGTGAAGAAGAAGATCTTTGCTAAAAAATCCATGGAAGATTGACTAAAGATTGAAGAAAGAGGAAAGAGAATCCTCTCTTAACTACAATTTGCTAAAGCACATGCTTCTTCTAAGGATACTTCGGTACGATTGTTGGCGTCTCACTTTTGCTTGTATTTTTCTTTTATGCATCAACAATCTCACCTAAATACTAGGAAGAGTATTTTGAACTTGATGATTAATCCAAATGAAGACGTGACTGTTGCTCAGATGGATGTTCTATACTATTTTGCACAAGCTTTTCCTACTAGGTTCATTATCTTGTTGGAAAGGACGTGTTACTTGCAATTTCTTCAGAATGTGCCTCAGAATATATTTTGTGGATGAGAACAAGAGTCTAGAACATCTCAAGGTAAGTATGAAGTTTAAGAAAAAATACCTTCATCCTACATAGCTGTGGACACTCTCTTGGATATATTGATCATTTTTAATGAAAATCTTTCCCCTTGCTCTTCTATTTTTCGGGAGCATGTGCCATTTAGGCTACATTGTTTTGTGTCCATGTAAGTTGTGTATATGTATTATGGTGTATGTATGGTGTTTTATCCCTCTTGAGTGGAGTTAAAGAAGAAGATAAAGTTGATTGAGAAGATGATTAATGGTGGTTTGAGATTTTATCTATGGAATGGATGCTTATGGCAAAAGATAACAAACCTCTTATATCATTTATAAGTTTATTATTCTTTTCTATTTCAAAATTAAGATAATGGATAAAGGTGTTTTCATTTTGTTGTATTCTTTATTAGATACCGGTTATGAGTTGGGGTCATGATTGGATGATTTCTTGAAGATGATAAAGAAGATCGAGATGAGCAATATTTTGAACTTATATTCTCTTTTTCTTAGGTTGTGAGGATGCTCCTTGATTAAGTGTGGGGATATGTTGAGGGTTGAAATGACTTGATTTTTTTGGTTGAATTTTGTTGTTTTTGTGGACTGAATAGTTGATTTTTGATGGATTTTGTATGTTTTTTATTTATTTTCAAATTTTTTAGAAGTTTTTTGAATGAGGTTGATTATATTTTGAAATCTCATGATGTTTTATAGTGGAGATATGATGTTCTGACATGTTCTATTGATGTCTTCTTGGTGTCTAATTGTGCATGTTTGAGTTTGTTGACCTTTTGTTGTTTTGCTCTGTTTTTATTTTGTATGAAGGGTTGGAATGATGGTTGATGAATTTTGAGAGTGTTTGGAAGCTTAATGATTGATTATTGATGGGTTTAAGTGATTTAAGGTGAGCTAAAAGCTTTATGATAACCTTTTGTTAACCCTCTATTGAGCATCTATAGATCTTTTGTTTCTGTTCTATTTTTTTATGTATGCCTCTGTAAGTGTGATGATAGATGAATGTGTAGCTTAGAAAAATATTTCAATCTTGGGAAGAGATGAATATAAGTTCAAATTAGCTTTAAGAAGTTGAAGAAGTAGCTATTGAAGACTTGAAGTAAAGACTCAAGTGAAGTGACAATAGTGAGCTCTCAAGGGACATAGTGGTCCTGGTGAACTTTCATACTAGACATACCTCTTGGGAGGAGTATCCACAACCTAAGAGGGTTTATGAATTATTATTCTTGATTATCTCATTATATAATTGAGAGAGAGCATGTATGAGAGAGAGAGTGCGTGTGAGATAGAAAAATCTATGAAAAACAATGTATCTATGAGTGAGAGATTGTAAAAGAAAGCTATGGAACTTTTGAAGAAGAATAATATGTGATGATTTCTATTCAAAGTGGTGTATTATCCTATGTCTTTGTGGTTCCTTGCAGAATTCTATGAAGATTATGAAGAACATAATCAATTTGGTTCAAGTTAAAGCAATGAGAGAATTGTTTCTATGAAGCTGTGTGAAGATTTCTTATTCTTGGTGTTATTTTTCTTGTTATGGACATATTAAATATGAAAAGGATGTTTATTGATGATATAAGATAGAATTTTTTGCAATAGATTCCCCATTTTCTTGTTGTTCCTCTTGGGGATGCACTAATTCTTTACACATAAATGCCTTTTGGGAAGGCAATACTGAGATGCACGTAGTCTTGTCTCTGAACGTATTAGGAGATGTCATAGGAAAGGGGATTGTAGACATAGGAGGAGGAGTCAATGTACTTAGTCATGCAGTCTCTTGCAAGCTTGGAAAACCCACTTGTGGAGACCACAAGATTTAGTGTCGCACTAGCCAATAGAATAAGAGTTAGGCCATTTGGGGTACTGAAAAACTGGCCCTTGAAGATAGTGGGAGTCTAATTCTCAATGACCTTCATAGTCATGAAGGGAATGGACTACGATATCCTGCTAGATTAGCCCTGGATACAAAATACACGAGTGATGGAAGACTAGGGAAACGGTCTATTAAAGTTCTTAGGTAACAAATCAGAAGCCATAAGAGTCAAGATGGATACTTGAAAGAGCACTTCGGTTGACCTAGATGCCCATCTGTGCTACGTTGAAAGGATACTCACAAGTTAGAAATTCCTATGGGCCACTAATAAAGTATATCCCTTGCCTTGAGGATGTGCGGGATTGGATGCATGTGCTAGCCAGCATTGATGAGCCATTTTCTGATGAAGAGGAGGATTATAAAGAGGTTGCCATGGTAGCCAATGAGTCCCACAAAGTCACACCATCTCAGGTGCCAAAGAGAAGGATCCCACCATCAATACCACTCTACATGATGGCCAGAAGCTCTAGCAATCAACCAACACCAATGCACCCACCACACGAGCCTCCAATGCTGAACATGCCTATAAATGTAAGAGTAGCCACCATCATTGAGATTGAAGAAGAGGATGAGGAAGAAGTGGCACCTGCATACCTACGCATATCGATCACTAGTCACATGACATATGCCTTTGATGCACTTATTGATGAGGAAGTTGACTATAATATCCTTATACATGATCATTGGACCCTCATTGGTCAGCCCCAATTGCAACCTACTAATGCAAAACTCAAACTATTTGGGGGATGAGTCCTACTCCCTACTGGGAAAGTGCAAAATAGAGGTCTTTATCGAGACTAAAAGCCTCCCTATGATCTTCTATGTGATGCCTACTACCAAGGTTACTAGTAAGGAATCATTGCTAGGACACGCATTCAAAAAACAAGCACACTGCGATGTCAACTATGACTCACATGGCCTTCCCCTCACCATTGGTAATGCTTGGATAGTGATAGCTTTTAGCAAGGGCAATGTTGCTCCATCAAAGCCTACAAATGCCACTGGTAGAGGAACCTAGTGCAAGGCCTACAGAGGGGATTTGTGACTTGTCCCACCCTACTAAGACAAATCGCCAGAAACCTAAAGGAGAAACATCCAAGGCCACTGAGCAGTAGCTCAACTAGGTGCCCAAACAACAACCACACTCACCTACAAGCCTAGATTTAGGAGACAAACTCGTAACCATAGAACATCATGCCTTGGGCCTAGGAGAAAAAATTGACGCAATAGAAACAAATGATCGGTCAAGCCGGGATGGGTGCCCAAAGACTTGTTGCATGTCCAAGGCTACTACAAAGGAAACAACTAGATTTTGTTGTCCAAAACTATGAGGGACGTGCATATCCCTCTGTCCTAGATCTCTAGCCCATCTCCATCAAACAATAAGTGTAGTGGGAGCTCACGCTCAACCGCTAAGACCCACGGACCGCTTATTGCTTCAAGCATTTCAAGAGAGCTCTAATGGCTATCTCTCACCTAGCCGACACGCCATCGATCCCATGAGTGTAGTGAGCTTACCTTGATGCGGATACGAGTTGCATCCTCTCTCTCACACCCCGGTAGCTCCATGATCCTAGATGCGAGCTCAAGCATCCTCAAGCCTCCTCCATCTCCAAGATCCATCCTCCATAGCCGCGCATGTAAGAAAAGAGAAGAGAAGATAACAACAGAAGAAGAGATGGTGAAGAGATTCACCCTCTTGATCCCTCACTCTCACACACTCACTCCCTCACACTCTCACACACTCTCTCTCAAGAGCACACACAAGCAAGAAGATGAGGAGAAGAGAAGAAGAAGAGAGCTCTTGTTAGCCACACACCAAAGAATGAGCTTCCATTCACTTTTTGAACTTTATATATACAAACCCTAAAAACCCCATGGGCGCCCATCCCTTTTTTACATGACCAGCCATTGTGACAAGGTCATTTTTCCATTTCCCTCTTCTAGCCTTATGCCTCTAGCTTACACCCATCTAATATTTTACAATTGGCACAGGAGGGAGCCTGGCACTCTTTTACAAGAGTTTTCCAAGTTTTTTGAGGCACCTTTCATTTAAATTTGTGCTTTTTGCCCCAGCCTAGCTTTGGAGATCGTCTACGTGTCTTTGCTCTTTTTCCATGTTTTTTTCTACTTTTTCCTTCCCTTTTTTGCCATCTCAACTTGAGGTTAATATTACCCCTCTCCTAGACGGGTGCCAGTCCCATGGCACTTCTGTGTTGTTGTAGGTTGGCAGGCAATTGGCCAAGTGGTGTAAAGGTGGGGGCCACTTGGAGACTCAAGTGCTTGTGGAAGCTGTGAAATGATTTTTTAATTTCGGAGAAGCCAAATGGATATTGCGTGGTTGACGGGGGCCTCCGAAGTTGGTGGTTTGTTGCTTTTTGTGATGCGTGAAAGAAGAAGGTGAGGTGCTATTCCTAAGGGGAGTGCCTACCTCATTGTGTTAGTGCATTGTGCTTATGCTAGTGGAATGGGGAGGTGGGTCTTACCATAGGCAAGCCTGGGTGATGTCCCACACTTGAGGATCCCATTTGTGCTAAGGAAGGTAAGGTGCAAGTGGCTTAGGGTGACAGGTCTAACCATAGGCGAGTGTTACCTCCCTAGGTATGTCCTGCCCTTGATTTGCCCTAAGCGTGAAGTGGGGGAGCAAAAGGGCTAGGGGGTTAGGAGTGGAGTCAACCGACCAAAGCCAGTGGGCACGCCTAACTTGAGAACCCCTTGGTGCAGTGATCGTTCTTTATGTGGTGGTAAGTGCTTCTGCAAGTGGGCTATGTTGTCTAGTCAGTGGAGAGTGTTTTTCATGCTTTTCCTTTCATGCTGTTCTTTTCTTCGCTTTTACTTTTATTTTCTTTTATTTTCTCTTTTTTTTTTGAAGTTATAGTAGTGGAATGACAGCCAGGGCCTAATTCTCTTTATCTGAATGAGGAGGGAAAGGGGGTCGGATGGATTTGCTAAAAAATTGGTAGCTTTGCATGTATCCTTTCATATTCATGCAGACATGGAGAGAGGTGGTGGAGAGGAAAGGGTGATTGCATCTAGTAAAGTAGTTGTCATTCACGTCTTCTAGGAGGGCTAGGCAAAAAGAGGGGAGGAGACTAGCCCTCATCATTAGACGAGCCATGGCACAGCTGTCAATGGTGCTAGGGTCGAAGAAGAGGGGAGGCAGGCCGCGCTCTTGTGGAGTCGGGTCTTGCTTAAGTAGTAGCTTAAGTAATCTAAGGTAGTTACATGTAGTTACAAAAGCTAGATCGGGGCATGAAGAGAAATCTACGAGAAAGCACGTCATAGAGTCATCTAGGCTTTCTGAGTTAAAGAGGAGCGCATGTTTGAAGGATACTACATTGGAGTTATAGATAATGGGAAAGTCGTAACACCCGTGGAGGGTGGCATCAAAATCCACACCTACCCTTCGAGGGTATGCCATGTATGTGGGGTTGTTCCTCTCGAAGGACAGCGTGTTACAAAACGCCATCTAGGCGAGCATACTAATGTCGCATACTCGCCTCCTCCATAGGGGTTGGCTTTTATAGACCTGTACTGTATGTGGAACTTCAAAAACTTTGTTTTTCCAGTAGTAGTCAGCCTCTTAAGTTCCCCAAGAGGTGGGGGTATTCTCTCGCTCATCTAGCCACTTTTGCCCTAGTCGGCCACCAATCGCAATCACCCCCTCCATCACCTTAAGTAGCAAGACCCTCCCATAGCCTGTTGGACAGGAGAAAGCTAAAGGTGAATGGATCCTTTTCTTTTTCTTGTCTCTCCCAAACCACTAGCTCTACATGAAATCTAGCTGGGATGTCATCAGGGCAAGGTGGGAGGGATGCAGACGGCTGCACGACTGGCTTGGCCCTTAACTGCTTCCTAGCTTCTTCGACTAACTTCCTGCATCTCTCTTTAAGTGCGACTTGTCTCTCCGTAGATGGATCCTCCTGTTGTTGCTCTTGAGACTGCGGTGAGGGGGGTTGTGGGATCACATCCTCTCTGAATCTGCCCATGTTGAATTCAAGTTCTGCTTCCTCCCCCTGCCTGTCTCCTTGTTGTGCTCCCTCTTCAAATCCTATGGCATCTATTTCCTGGGGGGTTAGGCCGGTCAGCAGTAGGTATTTCCTTTACTCTTCCAGGCTCAGTCTAACCTCCGCAGGTTGGGGTGGCATCTGCAGTCCTACATGTAGGGCTCTGCATGCAATGTTAATCTTCTTTTGTGCCGACTCCAATGATTATCCCTCCGCTAGACGGGTGATGTACATGATTGTGTTGAGGAAGACCTTTTGTTGGGCACCGAAGGCCAGCTGGGCAGCTTCTGCCTTGTTCTCTGCGATGATCTTCTCTTTTTCCACCAGAGGAAGGTGCCGTGCCAGTGTCTTCACCCTTCTTTCATTCTGCGTGGCCCACTCCTTTGATCTCTTGTTCATCTCTTCTAGACTCTCTCCTTGCCTTAGAGCCAGGGTCGTGAGCCTTTGTTCTTGGTCTTCCTATTCTCTAACCAGTTTCTCCTGTTCTTCTTTTTTGAAGTTCAACTGATCGCGGTCAAGGACTCAATCTCATTCTGCTGTTGCTCCATGTTCTGCTTTCTTTCCTCGTCCTTGGCATTGAGCTAAGCCATAAGAGCTTCGACTTTGGCAGTTTTGTAATGAGCTCCTCATACTGCATGATCAGGAGCTTGTGTTCTCTCTACATTTTCACAAGTTTCTATGTTTCATTGTCTAGTAGATGCCTCCAGTGCTCTTCCCTATCGTCCTTAGCCTTCACTTCTTGCTTGAGATCAGAGATCTCCCTTTGCTGCATGGCTATCATCCTAGTTTTGTCGAGTTGGAAGGTAGCTACTGACTCCTTTTTAACCGCCAACTCAGCCACAACTATCTTTCGTTCCTCCTTAGCTTTCTCCAATTGGGAGAGTAGCTCGGCGACGTACTCATCATAGTTAGCTGATGGCGTCATCGTTGTGTGGATTAGTGATGCCGAGGCTTCCACCTTCTACCGTTTAGGGTCTGGCCTTGATTCTGCATTAGTGGCTGGCCTCTTTTGCCTTGTGGCCACAGTTTCGGTGCTTTTTCCCTGGGCCATTTCTTTGTTGATGAAGTATTACATCCATGCCACGAAATTCGAAACATCGGCACTGGTCGAGATGCTGGGGGTGATGGTGGTTGGTTCCCTGGGCGGCACGATTTCCGGCGCCTATGTGCTAGAACCATGCCCTTCTTCTCTTTGCAGGCTCAGATTCCCCAATTCATCTGCCCTGCTTTGTTTTTCGATAGACCGACGTGTAGCCTCAGCCAGGTCTTCTTCCTTCTTTCTTCTTAGTTCCTCTTCTTCCTCAGCAGCTTTTCTTTGCCTTTCCGCTTCTGTTTGTTGACGTTCTTCCTCCTTTTTGTCTTTTTCTTACTTTTCCCTCTTTTTCTCTCCTCAGCCTCCTGTTTTGATGCCTTCTTTGCCTTCTATAATTCCTCCTTTTCCTTTTCTTCTTCCTGTTTCTTCTTCTTCTCCCTCTCATTGGCCTCCTTAAGGGATTCTTTTTTGGCCCTTTTCAAGTCCTCTTTCTCCTTCTTGGGGACTTCGTTATCCTTTTTCTTCCTTTGGGCTATTTTCTTATTGGGTTTCTTGGTTGTCTTCTTGCTTTTAAGTTCTTCCCCTTCTTCCTCAGTCTCCGTTCTGTCGATGGACCCTTCTTTGTCCTAGTGAGGGGGCGACCTATCCGACGTTTCTCCTTATCCTTCTTTTGCATTCTGTGTCTCCTTTAGCCTTCTTCCTTTTTGTAGCCTTGGAAGTTGGAGACTCTCCACCTGCTAGCATACTTCCCAAAGCCAGTGCTTTAGCCGCCTGATCAATGGTTTTGCAGACATACCCATTCCAGTCAACTTCATCTAAGGTGTGGGCTACTACATTCTCTTGCACAGGCACATTGATTCGATGCATTAAGGTGTTGTAGCACTGGCTGGAGAAGAGCATGTGCACTAGCTTTGCGTGTAGCCTGGCTTCAACATCAGGGATGTCGTGGATGTTGATATCGTCATTGGTTAGCACCTCCTCTCTTTTCATTTTCAGCACGGTGTAGACATCCCTTTTCTATTTTTTCTCTATCTTCGGTTTCAATCCCAACGCCTTCTCCACCAAGGCTGGGTTCAAGTGCACCTATACCTGTTTAGCATTTTCTCCCCTTCCCACCGTCACGGTGCCGCACTCCTGGTCGGGGTCGTATGCCTTAGGAAACTCCACAAACTTTGTGTGGTTAGGCTTTTGCACAAATTTCTCCAGGTACTTGGTGAGGTTGCACTGCTCGACGACTCTCTTGGATACTTCCTCCTTCGACACTACTTCTTTGATGTTCCGGATGGTCCAAAACTTCAGTTGATTGTAGGCGCAGTTTTCTAGGGATATGCCATACTGCGCTCTTTCCTCCTCCGTGAATGGGAGTCGATGGGCACGGTCTTGTTGCGACATTTCATGTTCCTGTCATAAATCGTAATTTTCATTAGTGCTTTCCACATAGTAATTTGTTGATTGCTGAAAAAGAAAAACTTTATGCTTTTTGAATGAATTCATTAAGGACCAATGTAGATTTTCCTTTTCAGACTTTGACTTATTGCCCTTTACTTCAAAGTTTCCATGCCCTTTTTCCTACCCCATCCATTTTTTATAATATATGTTTATGTGTTTTACTAATTTTTATTTGATTGGCCTGATTTGATTCACCTTACCCCCTCCCCTTCTAGCTTGAGAAGAATCCTTCCTAGGATTTAGGGTCAGAAGGGCAAGGGCGTTCGGCATGGTGGTGTAGGAGTTACTTGTGAAGGAGCCAATCATAGAATTGGGGGTTGTATTCTAAGTGAGATTTATGGTCCAGATCAAAGGGTCGAATCCCCACTTACTTGATGTATGTGAGACATCTGCTAGGAAGTAACCAAAGTTGACACGGCTAGCAATGTGTAACTCTTCCTCAGTCAACAAGCGATCGAGGTAGGGGTGTCCTTTGATGTGTTCTTCCATGGGTCAGCCCCGAAGAGTGGTTAACACTCTATACGAGGTTGGCATGACATATGTGGGGTCGTATTCCGTTGTTTTGATAGCGCGGCGCTACTCAGTGTTGGTCATTATGCGGCACACTTCAACTTCCCATTGCAGCCTAAGAGTGTACCAATGCCTCAAGAACGGGGAGTCAGTATCAGCGAGCTTTGATAATGCTGTGATTTCTTGATCAGTGATAGCAAAAGCGGTTCACTGATCGTATGACGTGATGAGGCGTTGTTTGATGGCTTGCTCCTTGGAGATCTCGCGAATGTGAATTCAAAGGTCTCCCAAGAGCATGGCATCGTTTTAACTTCAGTTGCAAAGGGTTCCTCTAGTAGTCCTAAGTCCAAGCGGTCGTAGCTTAGTACTAGCGACATGAAGGTGGTGTCTAGTTGTTTAATGCATTCCACCAGATCATCCTCGGTATCCTCAACGAGGTTGACGGCCAGCGCTAAAAAGGATTTGTGTTCATAGGAGGGCGTAAGGCCGACGAGTGGTCAAGGTTTGCTAGAACTAGAGCCTATGACAATGAAGAGTTGCAGTTAGGAGTGTTCTTGAGTCTGCAGTTGGGCTGCTTGGATTATGGGTGGATTAGGAGCAGCCACGAGAGACGGACCGCTGCCTGCAGGTTGGATTTGGGGAGTTGGATTGACTTGGTTGGGTGATGAATTTTGTGACGGAGTCTGTTGTTTGGGCCGATAGGCTTGTGTGACTCTCTTGGGTTTAGGCGTGGATGAGTCGGATGGCTGTGGATTTGGAGAGCACTACAGCTTATGGTTTGGAGGGTTTATGGGACTTGGGTTGATTAAGCTTGAGGGTGGCGTATGAGTAGTGCCTTTGGCCATGTAGGCCTTAGGGATCCACAGCGAGGTGTTGCCCACATAGTAGCCTTGCGCATGCAAGAGGGCTTCAGGGACCTATCTTTGCTTGATCATGCGGCGCTTTCTGTGACTACATCTTAGCCTCCTAGGTTTAGAGTTTTTGGTTTTATAAGGATAGGAGCATCGACTCCTAGGCGGTGGTTGTGGCTGCTTAGGCTGCCATTGAAATCTAGCCTGTTAGGCCTTAGGTTTTGCTATTATGGGCTGTGATTCATGATATCTAGGAGGTGGCGGCCACGCATTACCCCCCTCCTTGGACTTGGTTACTGATATTTCTACTGGTGGTGCTGCGGATAGTGATGAGGTTGCGCAGCCCTTGCTGAAAGCTGTGACAATGAGAACATTGCCTATTGCGAGGTGGATGCATTGCAACTCATAATCAACATTGCAATGAGTCTGCTTTTTGAAAGTTCGCCCCAGCAGCGACTCTGTGCCTGCATTTTTAGCACTTGGCAATACGTAAAAAATCATTAGGATAGTCTCAAACTCGATAGAAATGGCGGCTTTGCACTTGCCCAGAAGTGCGTAGGAATGGGCCCCATATGGGCTTAATTTCACATTAGTGGGTTGAAGTGGTGGTCTACCAAGTTGAGTCCAATGATCATGAGTTAAGACATTGAAGTCTGCTCCCTCGTTGATCAAAGCGTTGAAAGCGCATGTTTGTTTTGCAGTGACCATGATATGGAGGTATGCGGGATCTATGGCTTCCTCATCCTCATCATCAATGTCAATGATTGTGGCCACTCATATCTTGACAGGCGATTCTAACATCGGGGGCTTGTGCAAAGGATGGGTGGAAGGGTAGTACTTCTTGACATGACTGCCATTGAAGAATCCTATGCCCTCACCGTCTAAGGTCTCGAGCTCGACATTGCCTGTGCGGCTGATTGCACGAACTTTGAAAGGTCGAAGACCTCTAAATTTCATTTTCTGCTTATGCCCCTTAACTAGGTAGAGGAGCACTAAGTCACCCTATTTAAAGTCGCGGCTGCTTGACATGCTTGTCAAACCAACTCTTGCATCAGGCCTTCTCACATATAAGTGCATGGGTGGCTAGAAGGCGAGTCTCTGAGAGGCATTCGAGTTCGACCAGGCGTTGCGTCCATGCATCCTTCCCTTCCCATGGTTCTTGAAGTGCTATTCTCAGGCTAGGAACGAAAAATTCTATTGGTAGAACCGCTTCAGTTCCATAGGTCAACTTGAAGGGGTTTAACCGACAACTGTTTTATAAGCTCTGCGGTAAGCCCACAAAGCTACCATCAGCTTGTTGTCCCAATCGCTACATCAGGCTGAGACCACCTTGGTCAGGACATTGATAAGAATCTTATTCGTGGATTCTGCCTAACCGTTTGCCTAAGGGTAGTATGGGGAGGATTTGCGATGGATGATGAGAAAGGTGGACAGGAGATGCGCTATAACTTTGTTGATGAAGTGCATGCCTTGGTCACTGACTACTTCGATGGGGCAGCCAAATCGCGAGATCACTTGCTCCCATAAGAACTTGGCAGTTGTCCTAGCATCATTTTTTCATGTCGCTCTTGCCTCTGCCCATTTCGTGAGGTAGTCCGTGGCCACAATGATATACTTGGCCTATGAATACTGTGCCGAAGGACTGGTGGATCCTATGAAGTCAATTCCCCATTTTTCAAAGGGGTGTCGTGCAATAACTGGGGTCAACTCCATCTGATCCTTGCGAATTGGGACAGTGGGAGCTTTCGCTCAACCGCCAAGACCCACGGAACGCTTATTGTTTCAAGCATCCCAAGCAAGCTCTAATGGCTATCTCTCACCTAGCTGACACGCCGTCGATCCTACGAGTGTAGTGAGCTTACCTTGGTGCCGATATGAGTTGCCTCCTCTCTCCCACACTCTAGTAGCTCCACGATCCTAGATGCTAGCTCAAGCATCCTCAAGCCTCATCCACCTCCAAGCTCCATCCTCCATAGCCACGCGCAAGAAGAGAGAAGGGAAGAGAAGAAGAGATGGTGAAGAGCTTCACCCTCTTGATCCCTCACTCTCACACTCCCTCTCTCAAGAGCACACACAAGCAAGAAGGTGAGAAGGAGAGAAGAAGAAGAATACTCCTTTTGCCACACACCAAAGAATGATCTCTTATTCACTTTTTGAACTTTATATATACAAACCCTAAAATCCCATGGGCACCCATCCCTTTTTTACATGACCGGCCATTGTAGAAAGGTCCTTTTTCCGTTTCCCTCTTCTAGCCTTGTGCCTCTAGCCTACACCCATCTAATATTTTACAATTGACACAAGAGGGAGCATGGTGCTCTTTTATAAGAATTTTTCTGAGTTTTTTGAGGTGCCTTTTCTTTTAAGGTTGCGCTTTTTGCCCCGGTTTATCTTTAGAGGCCGCCTGTGTATCTTTGCTCTTTTTCCATCTTCCTTTTGCTTTTTCCTCCATTTTTCAGCCATCTCGACTTGGGGTTAACATTACCCCTCCTAGACGGGTACCAGTCCCATGGCACTTTGGCATGGGTGTGAGGGTGAGGGCCACATATAGACTTAGGTGCTTGTGGAAGCTCAAGAATGATGTTCGTCAAAGCAACTCACTAGATTGCATGGGTGGACGAGGGCCTCTGAAGTTGGTGGTTGGGCATTTTTGGTGTACCTGAAGAAGAAGGTGTGGTGCTCTACCTAAGGGGAGTGTTGTCCTCACCATGTTGGTGCAGTGTGCTTGTGCTAGTGGAATGGGGAGGTGGATCTAACCGCAGGTGAGCCCGGGTGATGTCCCACACTTGAGGACCCCATTTGTGCTAAGGGGGTGTGGTGCCAGTGGCTTAGGGTGATAGGTCTAACCATAGGTGAGTGTTACCTCCCTAGGTGTGTCCTACCGTTGATGTGCCCTAAGCGTGACGTGGGGGATCAAAAAGGGCTAGGAGGTTAGGAGCAGAGCTGGCCGACCAAAGCCACTTCACACACCTAACTTAAGGACCCCTAGGTGCAGTGATCGTGCCTTTTTTTCTTCTTTTTTTTGGATACATTTAGGGATAGTATTACATCAGGAGTATGAAAGCCATGTTTAGTTCTCATCGTCGAAATGAGGGGGGAGGGAGGATGGATGGATTTGCATAAAAATTGGTGGCTTTGCATGTATCCTTTCAGGTTCATGCAGATGTGGAGAGAGGTGGTGGATAGGAAGGGGTGATTACACCTAGTGAATTGGCTGTCGCTCATATCCTCTAGGAGAGCTAGGCAAAAGGAAGATAGTAGGCTAGCTCTCATCATTAAGCAGGTCATAGCACAGCTATCAATAGCATTAGGATCAAAAAAGAGGGGAGGCAAGCCGTTTTCTTGCTGTGCGGGATCTTGCTTAAGTAGGAGCTTAAGGAGCCTAAGGTAATTACAGGTGGTTATGAAAGCGGGATCTAGACAGAAGGAGAACTCAGCAAGGAAGCACATCATGTAGGTGGGTAGGCTTCCTAGATCAAAAAGTAGAGCGTCCTCAAAGGAGGTGGCATTGGAATTGTAGATGATAGGGAAGTCATGTCTCCCATGGAGGGTGGCGACAAAATCCATGCCTACCCTATGGGGATACACCATGCACGTGGGGTCGTTCTGCTCATAGGGTAGGGTGTTACAAAATGCCATCCAGGCAAGCATGTTGGTATTACATATTCGCCTTCTCTAGAGGGGTTGGCAGTCGTATCCCCTTACTGTGTGTGGCACCTCGTATACTTTGTCTTGCCAAAATTCGGCCTCCTCCGTGCCCCACAAAATGGGGGTCCATGCCCTGTCATCCAGCCACCTTTGGCCTAGTCAGCTGCCAGCCGTGATCAGCTCCTCCATCACTTTGATCAGCAGGACCCTTTACAAGCTGTCAGGCATAAGGAAGCTAAAAGAGAAGGGGTCCTTTTTTATTTCCTGTCATTTCGAGACCACTAGTTCTGCGTGGAAAAGCATTGGGAGGTCTTCGGGGCATGGTGGGAGGGATGGCCTACAGCCTTTTTCTAGCTTCTTCCACTAGCTTTTTCCGTCGCTCCTTGAGGGTGACCTGTCTGTCCAGGAGTGGGTCGGGTTGTTGCTAATCCTGATCATGCGGCGAGGGGGGTTGCGGGATTACATCTTCTCTAAATCTGTTCATGTCGACTTCGAGTTCGACTTCCTCCCCGGCAATCAGGAAGTGGTAGAGACTCCTTTCTATTCTAAAAGCTGTCTTGTACTAATCACCTTCCTTCATCCTGATTTGGTGGCTGCCTAACTTCAAGTCAATCTTAAAAAACATCTTAGTATCCTTGAGTTTATCCAACAGATCATCAATGCAATGGATTGGATACATGTTCTTTTTAGTGCTCTTGTTGAGGTCCTTATAATCAATGCACATCCTAGAGGATCTATCTTTCTTCCTAGCAAGTGGTATGGGAGAAGAAGATGATTGACTAGGGTGAATAAACCCCATTTTAAGAAATTTTTTAACTAGTTTCTCAACTTCTTCTCTTTCATATTTTGACAATCTATAAGGGGGTTTGTTAATAGGTTTAGTGTCAGGTGCCAAATCAATAGGATGTTCTACTTGTCTCTTGGGTGGTAATGATGTAGGAGGCCAAAATATATTTTAAAATTTTTCTAAAATGTGGTGCTCTTTCTTCAAAGCCGAGGGCATCTGCCTCCTGGGTTGTTAGGCTGGCCAGTAGTAGATACTTTTGCTGCTCCTCTAAGCCCAGCCTAACCTCCGCAGGTTATGGTGGCATCTATAGCCCCGCATGCAGGGCTCTGCGTGCGATGCTTAATTTCTTCTTCACCACCTCCAATGGCTCCTTTCCCTCTGGTTGAGTTGTATCCAGTAGTGTATTGAGGAAGGCCTATTGCTGGGCAATGAAGGCTATCTGGGCGGCATCCACTTTGCTTTCTGCCAAGATTTTTTCCTTCTCCACCAAGGCGAGGCACCGTGCCAGTGCCTTCACCCGTGTCTCGTTCTGCGTAGCCCATTCCTTGGCCCTTTTGCGCATTCCTTCCATGCTCTCCCCCTGCTTTTGAGCTAGGGTTATGAGCTTCTGCTCATGGGCCTTGAGCTCTTTGCTCATGTTGTCTTGCTCTTTCTTCCCGAGGTGCAGCTGATCGATCATGGACTCGATCTCCTTTTGTTGTTGCTCCCTCTCTTGTCTTCTCTCCTCTTCTTTGGTGCTCAGCTCCTCCATCATCTTCTCAATGGTGGTGGTCTTTGACTCCAGTTCCTTATATTGCATCAGGAGGAGCTTGTACTCTTGCTGCATCTGCACGAGTTTCTATTTCTTGTCCTCCAGCTGCTTGTAGCTTTCTTCCCTATCCTCTTTGGCTTTCAACACTTGCTTGAGTTCAAATATTTGGCGTTGTTGCATGGCGATGATGCGGGTTTTCTCCAGTTGGAAAGCTACTACTGAATCTTTTTCTGTCACCAACTCAACCACCACCATTCTTTTTTCCTCCTTCTCTCTCTCCAGTTGGGAGAGCAGCTCAACAACGTATTCATCGTAACTGGCTGGTGGCATCATTGTTGTGTGGGTGGGGGTGGTTGAGGCCTCCATACATGGATGCTGGGGTCCTGCCTCGATTCTGCATCTGCAGCTGGCCTTTTTGGTCTCGTGATCATGGTTTCCGTGCTTTTTCCTTGGGTCATTTCCTTGCTAATGAAGTATTGCATCCAGGCCACCAAGTTGGACACTTCCAAGCTGGTGAGGATGCTAGGGGTGAGCGTAGTGGGTTCAGCAAGGGGTGCCATGAGGGTGGGGATAGGATGGAGGGTGCTTTGCCTTTTCCTTTTGGAACTTCGGGGGGTGCAGGTTCTGGTACCTGCATGCTAGGGCTAGGCCTCTCTTCCCTTGGCTGATTCCAGGCTTCTTGGTCATCTGCCCTGCACTGCTGCTCGATGGACCGGCATGTAGCCTCGGCCAGGTCCTCCTCCTCCTTTCTTCTTAACTCCTCTTTCTCCTCCGCGACTCTTCTTTTCCTTTCCTCTTTGGTCATTTTGTATCTAGTTTTTCTTTTTCCTCCTGTTCTTCTCTTCTTCTCCTTTCATCCTCTTGCTTGGACACCTTTTTAGCCTGCCTGACTTGCTCCGTTGTTTCTTCTTCTTCCTGCTTTCTCTTCCTTTCTCTCTCCTCTGCCTCCTTGAGGGATTGTCGTTTCGCTTTCTCCAAGTCTTCCCTCTCCTTTCTACTGCCTTTATCCTGTTTATTTTTCTTTTGCGCTACTTTTTTCTTGGTCTCCTTGACCTGCATTTTGATTTTCTGTTCTTCCCCTTCTTCCTCGGTCTCCGTCCTATCACTGGACCTCTCTTGGTGTTGATGAGGAGGTGATCTGTCAAGTGTTTTCCCCTCCCCCTCTTCTTCTTCCTTCACGGCCTCCTGGATAAGCGCCATTAAGATGCCCCCGTATGCGATGAACGAGGCTTTGGAGGAGGCTCTCTTTCTTTCTACGGCCTTAGACATCGGGGATTCTCCTCCTGCTGTCATGCTTCCTAAGGCTAGCGCTCGAGCTGCCAGGTTGATAGTCGCAGTTGCGCATGTAGTCGTTCCAGTCGACTTCGTGCAGGGTATGGGCTGCTACATTTTCCAGTATTGGTATGATAATCCAGTGCATCAATGCATTGTAGCGTTGGCTAGAAAAGAGCGCATGTATGAGCTTCGCCTGTAGCCTGGTCTCTACATTGGGGATGTCCTGGATACTGACGCCGTCGTTTGTCAGCACATCCTCCTTTCTCATCCCCATCATGGCGTATACGTCCCTCTTCTGCTTCTTTTCCACCTTTGATTCCAGTCCCAATACCTTCTCCACCAAGGCCGGGGTTAGACGAACCAATACTTGCTTAGTACTCTGTCCTTTTCTCACTGTGACAGTGCCGCATTCGCTGTCGGGGTCGTAGGACCTAAGAAATTCCACACAGCTCGTGTGATCGGGTTCTTGTGTGAAACTTTCCAGGTACTTCTTGAGGTTGCAGCTCTCTACAACGCTCCTAGCCACCTCTTCCTTCTCCACTAATTCTTCCAAATTGTGAATAGTTTAGAATTTCAATTGATTGTAGGTGTGGCTCTCCAAGTTGATGCTGTACCACGTTCTCTCCTCCTCCGTGAAGGGGAGTCGGTGGGCTTGGTCCTAATTTGACATTTTTTGTTCCTGTCATAAACCGTAATTTTCATTAGTGCTTGCAACATAATAATTGCTGGAAAAAAAAAACTCTATGCTTTTAAATGAATTCATTAAGGTCTAATGTAGATTCCCTTTTTTAGACTTTGACTTTTTGCCCTTTAATTCAAGGTTTTCATGCCCTTTTCCTACCCCATCCATTTTTCACAATGTATGTCTACGCGCTTCATTGACTTTGATTTGATTTACTGATTCTGATCTAATTCACCTTACCTCCTCCCCTTCCAGTTTGAGAAGAATCATTCCTAGGATTTGAGGGTTAGAAGGTGAAGGGCTTTCGGCATGGAGGTGTAGGGGCTACTTGTGAAGGAGCCAAGTATAGAAATTGGGGTTGTATTCCAAATGGGCTTTGCAGTCTAGGTCGGAAGGTTTAATCCCCACTTGGGTGATGTATGTGAGAACATCAGTTAGGAAGTCCCCCAAGTTGACTCGGCTAGCAATGTGTAACTTCTCCTCGGTCAACAAGTGGTTAAGGTAGAGGTATCCCTTGATGTGTTCTTCTATAGACGGCCCTACAGCCTGGTTAACACTTGATATGAGGTTGGCGTGACGTATGTGGGGTCGTACTTTGCTATTTTGATGTCGCATCGTTGCTCAGCGTTGGTCATTATTTGGCATCCTTCATCTTCCCATTGCAGCCTAAGAGCATACCAATGCCTTAAGAACTGGGATTTTGTCTCAGCAAGTTTTGAGAGCTCTGTCACTTCTTGGTCAGTGATAGCAGAAGTGGTTCGCTGATCATACAACGTGATGAGGCATTGTTTGATTGCTTGCTCTTTTGAGATCTCACTACTGAGCAACTTAGCAGCAGAGGTAGCGGCTTTTGCAAATGCAAATTCAAACGTTTCCCAAGAACAAGGCATCGTTTGAACTTCAACTGCGAAGGATTCGTCCAATAGTCCTAAGTCGAGGTGATCATCCTAGCTCAGAGCTAGCGACACAAAAGTGGCATCCAGTCGCTTAATGCAATCCACCACATCGTCCCCTGTTTCTTCAGCTAAATTAGTTGCTAGTAAGAGAAAGGATTTCCTCTCGTAAGAGGGCCTAAGGCTTGCGGGTGGTTGAGGTTTGGTAGGACTTGAGCCTTTGGCGACGGAAAGTTGCAGTGATAAGTGTTCTTGAGCTTGCAATTGGGTTGTTGGGACGAAGGCTATGTTAGCAGAAGCCTCGAGTGACGGCCTGTTGCTTTCAGGATGGATTTGGAAAGTCAAATCGACTCCGGTGGGTGGTGACTCTTGAGATGGCGGTTGTCGCTTGGGTTGACAGGCTTGGGCAACTCACATGGGTTTGCGCGTGGATAAACTTGATGGTTGCGGGTCAAGGAAGCTCTGCGGCTTGTGGTTTTGAGGTTCTACGATTTTTGGGATGACCAAGCTTGAGGTTGGTGTAGGAGTGGTGCCTCTGGCCATGTGGGCCTTAGGTATCCATACCAAGCATTGCCCTCATAGTAGCCTTGTGTGTGCAAGAGGGCCTTGGGGACCTATCTTTGACTGATTACATGTCTATTCCTATAACTGCGTTTGGGCCTCCTAGGTTTAGAGTTTCTGGTCTTATGAGGGTAGGAGCGTCAACTCCTAGGCGGCTGTTGCAGTTGTTTAGGCGTCCACTGAAGGCGAGGCTATGGGGCCGTAGATTTGACTGCTATGGGTTGTGGTCTATGAAGATCGGGGAGTGGCAGCCGCGCACTATCCCCTCCTTAGACTTGCCTACAGGTGTTTCTATTGGTGGCTTGGTGGCCCATGATGAGGTTGAGCAACCCTTGCTAAACGCTGTAGCAATGCGAATGTTGCATATTGCGAGGTGGATGCACTGCGACGCGTAGTCAACATTACAGTGGGTCTGCTTTTTGAAGGTTTGCCCCAGCAGTGACTCTGTGCCTGCGTTTTTAGCATTTGGCAATATGTAAAAAAAACATTGGAACAATCTCAGACTCGATAGAAACGGCTGCTCTGCACTTGCCGAGTAGTGCATAGGAATTGGCCCCATATGGGCTTAATTTGGCAGTGGTGGGTTGGAGTTGTGGTTTGCCAAGTTGAGTCCAATGATCATGGGTTAAGACATTAAAGTCTACTCCCTCATCGATCAAGGCGTTGAAAGCACATGTTTGTTTTGCCATGACCGTGATACGGAGGTATGCGGGTTCTATAGCCTCCTCATCCTCGTTGTCGATTTTAGTGATTGTGGCTACTCGTACTTTGACAGGCAGTTCTAACATCGGTGGCTCATGCAAAGGATGCGTAGGGGGGTAGTACTTCTTGACACGACTGCCATTGAAGAAGCCTATCCCTTCACCGTTTAGGGTCTGAAGTTCGACATTGCCCATTTGGCTGATCGCACGAACTTTGAAGGGTCCAAGACCTCTAAATTTCATTTTTTGCTTATGCCCCTTAATTGAGTAGAGGAGCACTAGGTCACCCTGCTCGAACTTGCGCTACTTGATGTGCTGGTCAAACTAGCTTTTGCGTTGAGATTTCTCACAGATCAGTGCATGGGTGGCGAGAATACGAGTCTCCGAGAGGCGTTTGAGCTCAACTAGTCGTTGCGTCCATGCTTCCTTCCCTTCCCATCGCTCTTGAAGTGCTATTCTCAAGCTAGGAACGAAGAACTCTAATGTTGGAATCGCTTCTGTTCCATATGTCAGTCTAAAGGGGGTTTGACCAATAGCCGTTTTATAAGCGATTTGGTAAGCCCACAAAGCTGCCATCAACTTGTTGTCCCAGTCTCGCTGCGTGACGTAGAGACAGCCTTAGTTAGGACATTGATAAGAATCTTATTCGTTGATTCGGCCTGGCCGTTTGCCTGAGGGTAGTATGGCAAGGATTTGCGATGGATGATGAGGAAGGTGGACAGGAGATGCGCCACCACTTCATTGATGAAGTGCGTGCCTTGGTCACTGACCAGTTTGATGGGGCAACCGAATCATGAAATTACTTGCTCCCATAAGAACTTAGACGTCGTTCTAGCGTCGTTTTTTCATGTGGCTCGCGCTTCTACCCATTTAATGAGGTAATCCGTGGCCACAATGATGTACTTAGCTTGCGAATACTATGCCGCAGGACTGATGGGCCCAATGAAATCAATTTTCCATTTTTCGAAGGGTTGTCGAGCAATAATTGGGAATAATTCCATTTTATCTTTGTGAATTGGGACCTTCGTCCGCTGGCACTCATCACAATACTTGACAAATTGTGTTGCGTCGCGGAAAAGTGTGGGCCACCATAGTTAAAACTACAACACTTTTCATGATGTCGTGTCTCCGCTAAAGTGCCCTCTGGCAATGCCACCGTACACTTCTGAGAGCACATCATGCATCTCATATTTGCACCCGCATCTGTGCAACAATCTGTCTTGCCCCAGCCTATAGAGTTGGCTTGCAATCAGCTGATAGGGCTGGATCTTAAGGATTAATCGCCTAAGTTGGGCTTTTTCTATTGGTCGGTTAGGCAGTCCATGCTCAAGCACTTGGACTATGTCATCTGTCCAATACGGCATTAGATCGGCCTTAAATAGATCTCTCTTGCTGGAAAGGTTAAACAGATGGGCATCGGACAGTTAATCAATAACACCTTGTCCAGCAGCTTCTCCTGTGGGAATGCGCGACATGTGATCAGCTATGTAATGTTGTTTTACCTTCCGTACCACTACGGAGAAGTCAAACTCTAAAAGCAAGAGCCATCGAGCTATGTGTCCTGTAGCACAAGGTTTGTTTACTAGATAGAGCAAGGCTTGATGGTCCACAAAGAAGGTGAAGGGCGTGGCCAAAAGGTAATGTCGGAATTTCTTCACTGCGAATACCATGGCTAATCCCTCTCTTTTCGTCGTCGAGTAATTCATTTTCGTCTCAATGAGTTGTCTGCTAGTAAAGCTCACTCGATAATCTAAATTGTGTTCGCTAGGCTGGCACAACACTGCCCCCACGGAAAACTTAGAAGCATCGATATGCACGTGGAAGGTGATGGTCCAATCAGGGGCTCGTAGGATTGGTGCTATGGTTAGAGCCTTGTTCAACTCTTCATATGCCCATTGGCATGCCTCAGTCCATTCAAAGACAATAAGCAGCTTGTACAATGGTTTGGCTATCAACGCATAATTGAGTACAAACCGCCGATAGTACTCAGTATGGCCTAGGAAGCATTGAACTCCCTTGTAGTTTCTTCGAGGTGGAAGGTCAACAATGACCCTGACCTTCGAGAAGTCAGTGGCCATGCCGTTCTTTGACACCACGTGCCCTAGGATGCATCCATGCTTCACCCAAAACTGGCACTTTAAGGGGTTCAAGGAGAGACGATATAAATGACACCGCTTGAAGACTGCTCAGAGTTTATCTAAGTGTTCGATCCAGGTCGAGTGGACATAGAGGTTGTCGACAAAGACTTCTAACTCCTTGCGAAGCATGTCCTTAAAGATAGTGCACATGAGGCCTTGGAAGGTGGTAGGGGCATTAGTCAACCTGAAGAGCATGACTATGTAAGCAAAGATGCCCCATTCAGTGGCAAAGGCAGTCTTATGCCTGTCCACATGATGCACTTGCACCTAATTGTACCCTGAGAAGCCATCCAAAAAACTGTAGGCTTCCTTGCCTATCACTCTCTCAAGCATGTGCTCGATGTACGGCAATGGATAGTTGTCCCTCTTGGTGGCAGCGTTTACCTTGTTGTAATTGACGCACACTTGGATTTTTCCATTCTTCTTCATCACGATGACTATGGGCGATACCCAGTCTGTGTGCTCAATCTCATAAATGAATCCTGCTCTCATCAGCTTATCAATCTCTTCCTTGATAGCATGAGCGTGTTTTGGATTCATAGGGTACGGTTGTTGCTTAACCAATATTGCGTCTGGCGTCATGGGTATGTTGTGAGTCACGACACTCGGATCTACCCCCTTAAGCTCTTCTAAGGACCAGGCGAACACGTCTATGTACTCTCGCAAGAGAGCAAAAAGACTCGTTTCTTCTTCATTAGTCAAGTCATCAGCAATGAAGACTGGTCGGGGTGGTTCCCCTTCTTGGGCTAGGTCCACCTCCTTGACCTTGGCTGGTACGTTTGCTTGTCTGTGCTTGACATTTGGCACCTAATAGAACTACCACCCTATCCCCTTTTTGAATTTGGTAAATCGTTATGGAGGTCCTAGGGTTTTCGTTGTTCTTCCGTTTGAGCATCCCTAGGTTGTTTTGCCTTTTCCTGTCTTAATCGTCTGCGCCTCAGGTGGACAGATAGGTCCCCCTTGGTGCATCTGGTTGTGGGCGGCCTAGGGATCTCTGGATCACTATCCAAACTAACCTCCCAAATCCCCCGCCTTTGCTAGAAGAAGTGGTCTCCCCTGGTGGGCGCAGTTTAGATGGTGATTCAGTTCTAAATACTAATGTCATTCCTGGTCGGGTCTAAGGCTCCTACCTGTTCCAACCAGGTGCGGTCACATTCCACATGCATGACTCCTTGCTCCATCCTGAAGATACTCTTTCTCTGCGGCTTGGAGTCTGCTCGTATTTTCTCTATTTCTTGTCCTTCAGTGTTGTATTCCATGGTATCTACCTCACCCTCACTTTCATCACTGAAGGATTGGCAGTCTTCGTATTCGTCATTAGAATTTCCTTCATCACACTGCTCGTCGTCCCCTAGGACTAGGTCTATCTCTGGTCGTTGGTCAGGAACCAGGGCCTAGTTATACATGAGGTTTAAGTCATGCACTCTAGTCCATTGCCACTTGGATTCATCTAAGAGATCCTGGAGTGGTTTGAGATTTGCAGCTGGATTGCCAGCTAGCTTGTCCGATAGATATTGTAGTACCTCTTGGAGTTCCCTTTTGTTGGCTGGGACGTGGCAATTGACGGCGGGCTTCCGTTTCCCATGAAGGCTTCCTACCAATCATGTAGACTGGTACCGAGGGTGTGTCGTTAGCCTTGCCGATTGTTTTGATGGCTTGCTCATATGCCTCGTGATCAGAGAACATTAGGTCGATTGTAGCAAGGACATGCATCCAATCGTGCTCGTCCTCTGGGCATGGAATATACTTGGTCAAGGGCCCATAGGACTTCTTGACCTGAGCATTACCCTTGAGCATAGCAGAGATGGCATCTTTCCAAGTGTCCATCTCTACTCTCACGGTCTCCGTCCTATTGGCAAGGAAGATTAAGCCGTTACCCCAATCTTCCATGACACTAGTGTTGTGCATCCAGGGGCGGCCTAATAGGATGTCGTAGTCCACTCCCTTCATGACTATAAAGTTAATGGAGAACTGGACATTTGTGATCTTCACTAGCCAATTCTTAAGCACCCCGAATGGCTTGACTCTCACATCGTTTTCTAGTGTGACATTAAACCTAGCAGTCTCAACAGGTGGGTTTCCCTAAGTCTGAAGCACTGCGTGTCTAAGCACACTAACCCCAGCCCCCATAACTACGATTCCGTTCCTCGTTGTATCACCTAGGGCTAAGACTGCATGCATCTCGGAGCCTTCCCAGAAGACATTGACGTGCAAGGATTTAGGTATAGAGTGCAACGTCAAACTCAGTATTTGTGTTTCTGCCTCATGGTCATGAGGGTCTGTCATGACGTGCTCTTGTGACCCTTCAACCCACTGCTTAAGATCTTGCCATAGGGTGGGGTGCTGCCTAAGCAAATCTCCCAAGCTAAGTGTTACAGGGGTAGTCACCAACATGGTTAGGAGATCGTTGCGTGTTTATCTCTCTCCTAACCTGGATTGTCCTGGCGAGTGGTCGTGATCGAGTTGCAGCCCTATAGTAGCACCGAGGCTTGGCCTTAGTGGCACCGCTTGTGGTGCAATTGCTTCTCTTGACTTTGGTTGTGGGGGCCAGGTTGGCGTACTTATGCTGGCGAGATCATCGATCCCATCCTCTATGATGGGCTCAGTGCCTTTTAGATATTCTTGGGCTTCCTTCACCCATTCTTTCACCTTTTCTATGGCCTCTAATTTTCGCTTCGGGTGCGGGTATTCCCCTACCTTAGCGCTTCCCTTTTTGGTCGTCTTAGGGACTGACGTCTCTGCTTCTGCGTCAAAGACCTTCTTCCCAGCGGGTAGAGTTGTAGCACTCTCTGTTTTTAGTGCGATTTTAGCTTCCGACTTCCTCCTCTGCCGTCTACGGCTCTTCTTCCCTATCGAGGCTGCATCGAGATTGCTAGGTCCTGGCAGAGAGATGCCGGCCTGCTTCATTTGGGCATAGGTCATGACCCGCAATGGGATAGGCGTGGCCTCCCCATCATGGTTCTTGACACCAAACAGCCCCAATGGGACAGATGGCTCGTTGGCTGAGCTAGATGACAGCTTCCGCCTTGGGCAATCGACGAAGAGATGGGTGATTCCGCACTCAGCACACCTTTGGTCAGCCTTGTCTCTATTTTGCTGCTCCCTTTTAGGGCAGCGTGATGAGACATGACCTGGGTGGCCACAAGTCCAATAGGTGATTGGATCCTGCATCTGCCCTCCTAAGCCTTTACCTCGTCCTCTTCCTAAAGCCATCACCAGTATGGGACGATTATCCATGAGGACAGTGTTGCCCTCATCGTCATGCGAAACGTAAGGGCATATGTAAGCTTCCTCCTTGATTGGTTCTTCCACATAGTGGACAGGAGCGTCACTCGATGGATGGGTTACGTAAGGACCAGATAGCCTAGGAATGCCTGTAGGATTTATTTCCATCCTAGGAACGGCCGACTTAATGTCGCTAGGCGCAGGGAGGGCCAATGGGGCTCCCCTTCTGAAAAATGGTTGTGGCCTGTTTACTAGGCAAGGATGGCTATATGGTTGTGAGTATGGAAGTCTCCTTTTGGCAATCTACAATGTGCGACATCATGACCAAACCTACCACAATTAGCGCAAGGTCTTGACCTAGGGTCTTGACACTCAACTAGAAAGTGGTTTCCACCACAGTATACGCATTGGACGTGTGGGCGTGTTGGTCGTCTCAACATGTCTTGCAACTTGGCTAGTTCCATCCTAACGTCAGCCAAGTCTTGGTTCATTTCAATGGTTTTTCCCTTATCCTGGGATGATGGGGCTGATCGTTCACTCAAAGCCGACGCCCTTTCTGAGCTTCGCGAGTTAGTCTCTTCTAGGTTCGTGCTTCTGGAGCTCCGCTCCTTCAGCTGATCGTCAACTCGGATGGCTTCCTCAAAGACCCTAGCTAGCACATCTCGCTGCAAGCTCGAGTTGCCTGCCAAAGCCTTGTATAGTTCCTCGTTCTGAATCCTGCTGATGAATACAGTTGATACTGCTCTTTCAGTTGGCTCTCCAGTAGGGATTCTCTTGAAGAGACTCCGCACATGGGTCACGTAATCGCGAATGTCCTCCTTCTCTTTCTGCTTGACGTCCATCAAGCACACTAGTAGATTATCGGAGTACCCGGGCTCGGCAAATCTCTTAATGAAGAGATCCTTGAGGGCATCGAAGTTGGCTTGCTCTGCGTTATCTAAGCTCGTATAGCACGTCCTACCCTTGTCGCCCAAGCAAAGCCTGAATGCTTGAGAGCATTGAGTCAGGTCGTTGAGGCCATTGGCTTTACAGACTTGCTCGAACTGCTCAACAAAGCTATATGGATCGTCATGGGGTTGGTACTTATCGAGTTTCTTGGCAACAATAGGGATTTTAGCCTGGCTCTTTGAGCCCTGGTTTGCTCCTAATCCTGCGAACAACGATGTCACTAGAGCCGTGGCACTTTGCTCTATAGTCATGTTATCGAGCAACCGCTTCATGAGAAGCTCACTCAGCATTAAGTCTCCTTCTAATGCTCTCTCATGGTCCGTTCAATTCCTACTAGCAAAGTTCAGTACCCGTTGCACCTCTCGCAACTCCATGCCTTGCCTTTGGCTCCTAGCCTGCTGATCCCTATTGTTCTCAGCCATGCTTTGCAATGCTTTGCCGACCAACTTTCTCTCCTCTTCTAGATCTGTGATGATAGTGTCTGCTGTCCTACCATGGTGCTCGTACCGAGCATGAGCATCGTAAGTACTGACCAACTCTGCTGAATAGCATCTAAAAAGGCTTCTAAGTTGAATTCCTCATTAGATCTGTGGTCTGAACTTTCTTCTGCCAACCATTGTCGAGTTGTCGTTCTCCACCAAGCTATCGATCAGGTTCAATAGACTTGTCAGATCCACTTTGTCGACATCGCTTGCTTGGTCCTACTTCTCGCGTTAATGGTTTGTCTATGTATTGGGTTCACTCCTACTTGTGGGTTCCTTGAGTGGTTTATCTGGGTGAGTTCCTTCAATTATTTAATACAGTCCTCAATTTATGGGCACTCAATGTGTCTTTCCTTGTGCACTTGTGCTCAATCAGGCTCTCAGTTTCCTTAAGTATACTTCAAGTGCAAAAATTCAGGGTGAGTGCAACAACCAATTCCTAGACGTCTTACGCACTCTCACATTATTTTGGGCCAAATAGGCTTGTTGGTCAATTTCTTGGCCATCTTGTCAGGGTTTAGGGTTTCTTTAAGGTGTTGTCTCGTTCGTTTTTGGTCTAATCAAGCCTTACAACTTAGTAGTTCGTGTCTAAGCCTCCGGGTCTTGCAACTGCCCACTTCTAGCTGCTAAGTAGCGGCGCCCTATGATTTTGCCTATTCCATGTGCCAGAATCAAGTTCTGAGCGCTCTACGAGCTTTTGATAGTTTGATCTACTGAGTTCTAGCTGGGTCAGGTCAAATTTCTGAAAATCTGGTAAAAAACTACACTCGACCCAACTGGTCCGAATTCCAGAGTCCGAGTGGGTTACTCAGACGGGCCAAGGACCAAGGGCCGAATTTGGGACTTGGAAAGGGTGGACTCGGACGGAGTCACTCGAACGAATTGGCTTGGATGGGCCGAATGGTTGATTCGGACAAGGTTGCTCGAACGGGCCGAGGCAAGTGGGCCGAGGGTCGAATTTGACATGTGGCAAAGGGCCAAATTTGTCCACAGTCCGTATGATAGACTCAGATGGGCCGGATAGGGTTTTGGTCAGATGGGCCGAATGGCAAAGGACCGAGGCAAGTGGGCCGATTTTGGGACTCGGCCCAGAGGTGGCCGTTCGGATGGGCCGAGTGTGGCGCACGTAAACAACGTGAGCTCGATTTTGATCATTTCTCGTGCTTCACTCAATCATACCAAGCACAACCCTCCAGATCCTACCTAAGGGGGTAAGAGAAGGGATTCATATACCTAGATGGAGTGGCGGGCTTGTCATTGGTGCGATCGAATCGAATCGAGCGGTAGCTCTCTCTCTCTCTCTCTCTCTTTCACACTGAAATGGTCGCAAATGAGTGCTTCATTGGCCTCTTGGCTCTTATACCCCTTCCCGGGTATGGTGTTCATGCCCCCAATCACTCACTTGCCAATCTTAAGCATCGCAAGCAAGCTTTTTGCCATTTTTGCACAATTTTTTGCCATGTTTTGCAACAGTAAACCCTACCCTTCTTCGATGCTATTTCCTAATCCTATCCTACTCTAAATGCAACAAGAATCGAAAGCAAAATACTGAAATGATTTCTCCATATTTTCTAATCATCAAACAAACAAAATAACCCAAAATACTTACTTGTTTTGAAGATAAAAAACACCCAAACTTCCTACCTATCTCAAGCTCCTTTTCGGGGATGAATCCCTTACTTCGATGCTCGATATGAGGCGCGCAAGTGCTCAAGCTTGAACCCGTTTGTCCCGGCAACGGAACCAAAATGTGGGAGCTTTCACTGAACTGCCAAGACCCACAGACCGCTTATTGTTTCAAGCGTTCCAAGCGAGCTCTAATGGCTATCTCTCACCTAGCCGATGAGCCGTCGCGATCCTACGAGTGTAGTGAGCTTACCTTAGTGCCAATATGAGTTGCTTTCTCTCTCCCACACTCCAGTAGCTCCACGATCCTAGATGCTAGCTCAAGCATCCTCAAGCCTCCTCCACCTCCACGTTCCATCCTCCATAGCCGCGCGCACAAGAAGAGAGAAGGGAAGAGAAGAAAAGAAGAAGAGATGGTGAAGAGCTTCACCCTCTTGATCCCTCACTCTCACACACACTCACTCCCTCACACTCTCACACCCCCTCTCTCAAGAAGACACACAAGCAAGAAGGTGAGAAGGAGAGAAGAAGAAGAAGACTCCTTTTGCCACACACCAAAGAATGATCTCTTATTCACTTTTTGAACTTTATATATACAAACCCTAAAATCCCATGGGACATCCCTTTTTTACATGACCGGCCATTATGGCAAGGTCCTTTTTCCGTTTCTCTCTTCTAATATTTTTTACAATTGGCACAGGAGGGAGGCTGGCGCTCTTTTACAAGAATTTTTCGAGCTTTTTGAGGTGCCTTTTCTTTTAAGGTTGTGCTTTTTGCCCCGGTTCATCTTTAGAGGCCGCCTGCATGTCTTTGCTCTTTTCCCATCTTCCTTTTTCTTTTTCCTCCATTTTTCTGCCATCTTGACTTTTGATTTTTCCGCCATCTTGACTTGGGATTAACAGGGACTTTTGTCCATTGGCACTCATCAGAATGCTTGACGAATCGCGCTGCATCATGGAAAAGCGTGGGCCACCATAGTTGAGATTGCAACACCTTTCATGCTGTCATATCTCCGCTAAAATGCCCTCCAGCAATGCCATTGTGTGCCTCTGAGAGCACATCGTGCATCTCATGTTCGCATACACATCTGCGCGCAGCAATCCATCTTGCCCCAGCCTATAGAGTTGGCCTACGATCAGCTGATAGGGCTGGATCTTAAGGATTAATCGCCTAAGTCCGGCTTTTTCTATCGGTCGATCAGGCAGTTTGTGTTCAAGCACTTGGACTATGTCATCTGCCCAATATGGCGTTAGATCAGCCTTGAATAAATCTCTCTCGCTGGACAGGTTAAATAGATGGGTATCAGGTAATTCGTCAACAATGCCTTGTCCAGCGCCTTCTCCCGTGGGAATGCGTGACATATGGTGAGCCATGTAGTGCTATTTTCCTTTTCATACAACCACGGAGAAGTTGAATTCCAAGAGCAAAAGGAGCCACCGAGCTATGCATCCTGTAGGGCAAGGTTTGTTTACTAGATAGAGCAGGGCTTGATGGTCCACAAAAAAGGTAAAAGGTGTGGCCAATAGATAGTGCCAGAATTTCTTCACAGTGAACACCATGGCTAATCCTTCTCTTTCTATCGTCAAGTAGTTCATTTTTGTCTCAGTGAGTTGTCTGCTAGAAAATCTCACTGGATAGTCTAAGTTGTATTCACCAGGTTGGCACAACACTGCCCCACAGCAAACTGAGAAGCATCGATATGCACGTGGAAAGTAATGGTCCAATCTGGGGCTCATAGAATTGGTGTTGTGGTTAGAGCCTTTTTCAACTCTTCATATGCTCGTTGGCATGCCTTGGTCCATTCGAAGACAATCAGCAGCTTGTACAAAGGTCTGGCGACATCAATGCATAGTTTAGTACAAACCGCCGATAGTACCCCATATGGCCTAGGAAGCATTGAACTCCCTTGTAGTTGATTGGGGGTGGAAGGTCAACAATAACCTTGACTTTTGAGAAATCAGTGGTAATGCCATTCTTCGACACCACGTGCCCTAAGAAGCATCCATGCTTTACCCAAAACTGGCACTTTAAGGGGTTCAAGGAGAGACGATATAAGTGACACCGCTCAAAGACTGCGCGGAGTTTGTATAAGTGTTTGATCCAGGTCGAGTGGACACAGAGGTCATTGACAAAGACTTCCAACTCCTTGCGAAGCATGTCTTTAAAGATGGTGCACATGAGGCGTTGGAAGGTGGCAGGGGCATTAGTCAACCCGAAGGGCATGGCGATGTAAGCAAAGACGCCCCACTTAGTGGCGAAGGCAGTCTTGTGCCTGTCCGCAGGATGCACTTACACCTAGTTGTACCCTGAGAAGCCGTCCAGAAAACTGTAAGCTTCCTTTCCTGCCACTCTCTCAAGCATGTGCTCGGTGTACGACAATGGATAGTTGTCCCTCTTAGTAGCAGCATTCACCTTCTTGTAATTGATGTACACTCGAATTTTTCCATTCTTCTTCATCACGATGACTATGGGCAATACCCAGTCTGTGTGTTTAATTTCGTAAATGAATCCCGCTCTCATCAGCTTATCAATCTCCTCTTTGACAACATGAGCGTGTTTGGGATTCATAGGATACGGTCACTGCTTGACCGGCATTGCATATGGCGATGGGTATGTTGTGAGTCATGACACTCGGATCTACCCCCTTAAGCTCTTCTAAGGACCAGGCGAGCACATCTATGTACTCTCTCAAGAGAGCGACAAGACTTGTTTCTTCTTCCTCAGTCAAGTCATCGGCAATGAAGATTGGTCACGGTGTTTCCCCTTCCTGAGCTAGGTTCACCTCCTTGACCTTGGCTGGTCCCTCGATTGGTTCTCTTCTTTTCCCTTGACCCTTGGCACCTAATAGAACTACTATCCTATCCCCTTTTTTGAATTGTGTAAATTGTTCAGGGAGGTCCTGCGGTTTTCACTGTTCTTTCGTTCGTGTATCCCTGGGTTGTTTTGCCTTTTTCTGCCTTAATCGTCTGCGCCTCAAGTGGACGGTTAGGTCCCCCTTGGTGTGTCTAGCCATGGACAGTCTAGGGATTTCGGGATCACTATCTGAACTAACCTCCGACTCAGAGTCGAACTCCCCGTCCTCGCTAGAAAAGGTGGTCTCCCCTCGTGGGCGCAGTTCGGACGGCAACTCTGTCCTAAGTACTAATGTCGTTCCTGGCTGGGCTAGGCCTGCTTACTCAAGGTCTATGGCTCCTACATGTTCCAACCAGGCATGTTCACATTCCATGCGCATGACTCCTCGCTCTATCCTGAAGATACTCTTTTTCTGTGGCTTGGATTCTTCTTGTATTTGCTCTATTTCTTGTCCTTCAATGTCGTATTCCACGGTATCTACCTCACCCTCACTTTTGTCACTAAAGGATTGGCAGTCTTCGTATTCGTTGTTAGAATCCTCTTCGTCAGACTGCTCCTTGTCTCCTAGGGCTTGGTATATCTCTTGTCATTGGTCAAGAAATAGGGCCCAGATATACATGAGGTTTAAGTCATGCACTCTGGCCCATTGCCACTTGGATTCATCTAAGAGATCCTGGAGTGGTTTGAAGTTTGCAGCTGGATTACCAGATAGCTTGTCCGTTAAGTATTCTAGTATCTCTTGGAGTTCCCTTTTGTTTATTGGGACTTGGAAGTTGACATGCTTAGGTTTTCCACGAAGGGTTCCTGCCATCATGCAGACTAGTACGGAGGTTGTGTCATTAGACTTTCCAATTCTTTTGATGGCTTGCTCATACGCCTCATGATCTGAGAACGGCAGGTTGATTGTAGCAAGGACGTGCATCCAATCCCGCTCATCCTTTGGGCATGGGATATACTTGGCCAAGGGCCCATAGGACTTCTTGACCTGGGTGTTACCCTTGAGCATAGCAGAGATGGTATCTAAGTCGACTGGTGAGGTCTTCCAAGTGTCCATCTCTATTCTCACGGCATCCATTCTATTGCCAAGGAAGATCAAGCTGTTACCCCAATCTTCGATGACTCTAGCATTGCACATCCAAGGTCGGCCTAATAGGATATCATAGTCCACTCCCTTCATGACTATAAAGTCCACAGAGAATTGGACACCTGCGATCTTCACGGGCCAATTCTTAAGCACCCCGAATGGTTTGACTCTCATACCGTTTGCTAATGTGACATCAAACCTAGTAGTTTTAACAGGCAGATTCCCCCAAGTTTGAAGCACCGTGTGGCTAAGCACACTAACCCTACCTTCCGTGTCCACGATTCCCTTTCTCGTTGTATCACCTAGGGCTAGAACTGGTAGGATCGCATGCATCTCGAAACCTTCCCAGAAGGCATTAACGTGTAAGGATTTAGGCATAAAGTGCAGTGTCAAACTCGGTATTTGCGTCTCTGCATCATGGTCATGAGGGTCTGCCGTGACCTGCTCTCATGACCCTTCAACAGATTGATTAAGATCTTTCCATAGGGTGGGATGCTGCCTAAGTAGATCTCCTAGGCTAAGTGTTATAGGGGTAGTCACCAACGTGGTCAGGAGATTGTTGGGTGCTTGTCTTTCTCTTAACCTGGACTGTCCTGGCCAATGGCCGTGACTGATCTACGGCACTGTAGCATCAAGGCTTGGCCTCAGTGGCATTGCTTGTGGTACAGTTGCTTCTCCCGACTTTGGTTGAGGAGGTGAGATTGGCATGCTTATGCTAGAGAGATCATTGATCTCGTCCTCTATGATGGGCTCAGCATCTTTTAGATGCTCTTGAGACTCCTTCACCCATTCCTTCACTTTTTCGATGGCCTCTAACTGTGCTTCGGATGCGGGTATTCCCCTACCTTAGCACTTCCCTTTTCGGCCGTCTTAGGGGCTGAAGTCTCTGCCTCTGTATTAGAAACCTTCTTTCCAGCAGGGAGAGTTGTAGCACTCTCCATTTTAAGTGTGATTTTAGCTTCCAACCTCTTCTTCTTCTACCTGTGACTTTTCTTTCCTATCGAAGCTGCATCAAGGTTGCTAGGTCCTGGTAGTGATATGCCGGCCTGCTTTGTCTGGGCACGGGTCATGACCCGCAATGGGATAGGTGTAGCCTCCCCATTGAGGTTCTTGACACCAAACAGCCCCAATGGGATAGATGGTACATTGGCTGAACTAGAAGGCGGCTTTTGCCTTGGGCAATCGACGAAGAGATGAGTGATTCCGCACTCAGCACACCTTTGGTGAGCCTTGTCTCTATTTTGCTTCTCCCTTTCAGGGCAACGTGATGAGACATGACCTGGGTGATCACAAGTCCAACAGGTGATTGGATCCTGTGTCTACCCTCCTAGTCCTCTACCTTGTCCTCTTCCTAACGCCATCAGCGGCATGGGGTGATAATCCATAAGGACAGTGTTGCCCTCATCGTCATGCGAGACATAAGGGCATATGTAAGTTTCTTTCTCATTTGGTTCTTCCATGTAGTGGACTGGAGCATCTCTCGGTGGATGGGTCACATAAGGACCAAGTGGTCTGGGTATGCCAGTAGGGTTTATGTCCATCCTAGGAACAGCTAGCTTAATGTTGTTAGGTACAAGAAGGGCCAATGGGGCTCCCCTTCCAAAGAATGGTTGTGGCCTGCTCGCTAGGTAAGGCTAGCCATAGGGTTGTGAGTGCATAAGTCTTCTTGGTAATCTACAATTCGTGACGTCATGACCGAACCTACCGTAGTTAGCATAAGGTCTTGACCTAGGGTCTTGACACTTGGCTGGCAAGTGGTTTCTGCCACACTACACTCATTGGACATGTGGGCGCGTTGGTCGTCTCAACATGTCTTGCAACTTGGCTAACTCCATCTTTACATCAGCCAAGTCTTTGGTGGCCTTCCCCTTATCTTGGGATGATGGAACTGATCGCTCACTAGAGGCTAACGCTCTCTTTGAGATTCACGAGTTGGTCTCTTCTAGGTTCAAGCTCCTAGAGCTCCGCTCTTTCAGTTGATCATCAACTCTGATGGCTTCCTCAAACACTCTAGCTAGCGCGTCTTGCTGCAAGCTTGAATTGCCAGCCAAAGCCTTATATAACTCCTCGTCTTGAATTCCGCTAATGAATACGGTCGAAATTGCTCTTTCAGTCGGTCACTCGCCCATAGGGATTCTCTTGAAGAGACTCCTCACGTGGGTTACGTAGTCGCGAATGTCCTCCTTCTCTTTCTGCTTGATGTTCATCAAGCGTACTAGTAGATTATCGGAGTATCCAAGCTCGGCTAATATCTTAATGAAGAGATCCTTGAGGTCACTGAAGTTGGCTCATTCTGCGACATCTAGGCTTGTATACCAAGTCCTTCCCTTGTCACCTAAGCAGATCCCGAACGCTTGAGAGGGTTGAGTTAGGTCGTTGAGGCCGTTGGCTTTGCAAACTTGCTCGAACTGCTCTACAAAGCTGTCTGGATCATTGTGGGGTTGGTATTTGTCGAGTTACTTGGCAATAATGGGGATGTTAGACTGGCTCTTTGAGCCTTGGTTCGCTCCTAATCCTGCAAGTAGTGATGTCGCTAGTGCTGCGGCACTTTGCTCTGCTATCATGTTATCTAGCAGTCGCTTCATGAGAAGCTCGCTCAACATCAAGTCTCCTTCTAGGGCTATCTCATGATCTGTTCGGTTTCTACCTACTAAGTTCTCAGCACTTGCTGTACCTCACACAACTCCATGCTTTGCCTTTGGCTCCTAGCCTGTTGGTCCCTATTGTATTTGACTATGCTTTGCAAAGCCTTGTGGGCTAGTTTTCTCTCTTCCTCTAGGTCTGCGATGATAGCATCTGCTATCCTGCCGCGGTGCTCGTGCCGGGCGTGTGCATGCTGACCAACTGCTGAATAGCCTCTGGGAAGACGTTCAAGTCGAGTTCCTCATTAGGCCTATGGTCTGAGCCTTCTTCTTCCATAGTCGTGTTGTCGTGCTCCACCAAGCTGTCGATCAGATTGAGTAGATTTGTCAAATCCAAGTCGTTGATGCCACCTGCTTGGTCCTATTCGCGTGTTGATGGTTTGTCTAATGGCCAGTTAATCTATGGTCCCGTGAGAGAATCAGTCGAGCTCCATCCTCTTCCTCTCGAGATCTGCTGATCATATCCTTCGTACTCACTAACCAACTGAGGGTTTGAGAAATAGAAGTGGCAGGAGATGGAAGTGGAATAAGTAAAAGATGGTGAAGAGATGGGTAGGAAAAATCATAAAAGGAGGAATAAGCTAAAGAAGGAGTGGCTGAAAATTTAAGTGAATCAGTTAGGAAATGTGTCAATTGATAAACAGGAAAAGTAGAAGGGATATGGATAGATGGAGAAGGGCATGGTGGAGAAGGGGAAACAACTCGATCTTCAATGAAAGAATAATAGGTAAATATAGGAATTTGAGGAAAACCCTGAGGTTGGAAAAGAAGAGATAAGATAGCTGCTGAGTTGGATTGATAAAGGGAAATATAAGTATCATAGCGATGAGCCATTTGTTGATAGTACAATAGGCTAGGAACAGAGGGACCTAAAACAAATTGTCTCTGGTAGGCATCAAAGAAGGATAAATCAAATGGATAGCGGCCGGCATATCATTGCTAGGGCCTAGTAACCTTGATGCAACCTTGATTGGAAAAAAGAGTCAGAGACAAAGGAAGAAAAGACCAGACACTAAGGTCACCCTCAAAACCAAAAGTGCCACAACACTGTCAGTTGGAAGGAAAGTCATTGATGCAAAGGAAGAAATGTCGGCCCTGTGGACGGCTGAAAAGGGAAGTGCTAAGGTTGGGGAGTACCCCAACCCAAAGCGCCAACTCGAAGCTATCAAGACGGTGAAAGAGTGGATGAAGGAGGCCCAAGAGCACCTAAAGGACATTGAACCCATACTAGAAGAGGAGATCAATGATCTCTCAAGCATGACCATGCCAATCTCTCTCCCACCACCAAGATCGAGGGAGGCGATGGCATCCCAAGCTGGGCCACGTGGACAAAGTCTAAATGATTCGGGCTAGCAAACCAGTAAGGCCATTGGCCAAGAACCACAGACTTAGGCAAGTGACTAACAACCTCCTCAATACATTGGTGACCACCCCTATAACTCTAGGCTTAGCGACCTGCTTAGGCAGTATCCAATGTTATGGCTAGAGCTGAAATAGTGGGTTGATGAACCAAATGAGCCAATTGCCACAGACTTTCCTAAGCATGATGCAGAAACTCAAATACCGAGTCCGAGGCTGCACTCCATATCTAAATCCTTGCACATCAATGCCTTTTGGAAAGGCACAAAGATGCATGCAACCCTACCAGTCTTAGCACTAGGGGACGTCACCAAAAACGAGATAATGGACATAGGGGTAGGAGTGAGTATGCTAAGCCATGCAATGCTTTGAACCTAGGGTAACCCACCAGTCAAGACTGCTAAGTTCAACATCACACTAGCTAATGAAATGAAGGTGAGACCGTTTGGAATATTAAAAATTTGGCCAATGAAGATCACAAGAATCCAATTCTGTGTTGACTTTATAGTCATGAAGGGAATGGACTACGACATCTTGCTAGGCCAACCTTGGATGTGTAATGCAAGTGCTGTAGAGGACTGGGCCAATAATCTTATCTTCCTCGGCAATCGAACAGAGGCTGTAAGAGTGGAGATGGACACATGGAAGACTACATTGATCGACTTGGATGCCATCTCTACTATGCTGAAGGGCGATAGACAGACTAGGGGATCCTATGGGGCCTTTACCAAGTATATCTTGTGCCCTAAGGATGAGGAGACTGGATGCATATTCTTGCTACCATCAACCTACCGTTCTCACACACTGAGGAGTACGAGCAAGCCATCAAGGCAACTGGCAAACTCAAGGATACACTTTCAGTGACCGTCTGCATGATGACAGGAAGCCTACATGGAAGACCCAGCCCTATTACATTCCAAGTTCCGAACAATAGACAAGAGCTCTTGGAGATCCTAGGATACTTGATCGACAAGTTGGCTGGTAATTCAGCAACGAAGCTTAAGCCACTCCGAGATCTCTTAGGACGAGCCTGAATGGCAATGGTCCAAAGTGCACGATTTAAACTTGAGATACAATTGGGCCTTAATCCTCAACCAGCAAGAAGAGATGCGTCAAAAGAACGATGAGCAATCGAACAAGGATAGCTCTAATGACGAATATGAGGACAGTTTTGCCTTCAGTGATGATAGCAAAAGAGAAATTGATAACATAGAATATGACACTGGGGGACATATAATCAAACAAATACAAGTAGACTCAAGACCACACAATCAAAGTTCCCTTAGAGTAGAGAAAGGATTCAGATAGAAGGATTGCAATCGAACTTGGTTGGAGACACAATTGCAATCAACTATGAGTAGGCAAGTCTAGCCCAACCAAGCGATGCGCCACTGCTGCGAACGGACTCACCTTCTGAGCTACGACCGCCAAGAGAGAGCCCCTCCTCTAGTGAAGACGGCAAGTTCGATTCTAAATTAGAAGTCAGCTCAGATAGTGATCCTAAAATACCTCAACCTCCCAAGACTAGACGCACCAAGGGGGACCTACTCGTCCATCTAAGACGCCGATAGTTAAGGGAGGAACGACGAAAGCTACCTAAAGAAACATAGATAAAAGAACATAAAAAATTGCAAGACCTACCGAAACGATTCAGGAAGTTCAAAAAGAGAGATAGGGTGGTGATCTTGCTGGGAGCCCAACGACAGGGGCAAGCAAGCAAACCAATCGAGGGACCCGCCAAGGTCAAAGAGGTCAATTTAGCCAAGGAAGGGGAGACCCCACGACCTGTCTTCATATAGCCGATGACTTGGCAGAGCAAGATGAAGCAAGACTCATTACTCTCTTGTGGGAGTATATAGACGTCTTTGCTTGGTCCCTAGAAGAGCTCAAAGGGGTAGACCCAACTGTGGTGACCCACAACATACCCATGACACCCGATGCAACGCCAGTCAAGCAGTGACCATATCCCTTGAATCTAAAGCACACCCATGCTATCAAGTAAGAAATCGATGAGCTAATGAGAGCAGGATTCATCTACAAAATTGAACACACAAACTGGGTTTCCCCCATAGTCATCGTATTAAAGAAGAATGGAAAGATTAGAGTGTGTATCAATTACAAGAAGGTAAATGCAGCCACAAAGAGAGATAACTACCCGAGCACATGCTTGAGAGAGTGGCTAGCAAAGAGGCCTACAGTTTCCTAGACGGCTTCTCTGGATACAATCAGGTGCAAGTACATCCTAATTATAGGCATAAAACTATATTCGCCACCACTGAATGGTGCATTTTTATCTACATAGTCATACCTTTTGGGTTGACCAACACGCGAGCCACCTTCCAACAATTGATTGTACAATATTCAAAGACATACTAAGGAAGGAGTTAGAGGTCTTTGTGGACAACTTGCATGTTCACTCTACTTGGTGAGAACACCTAGATAGACTCCGAGTAGTCTTTGAAAGATGTCGACTAAACTGTCTCTCATTGAACCCCTTGAAGTGCCAGTTTTGGGCGAAGCATGGATGTATCCTAGGACACATGGTGTTGAAGAATGGCATTGCCACAGATTTCTCAAAGATCAGGGCCATTGTCGATCTTCCACCCCCAACTAATTTCAAGGGTGTTCAATGCTTATTAGGACATACATGGTTTTATCCATGGTTCGTGTTGAACTATACATTGATTGCAAGACCTCTATACAAGCTGTTGATCATATTCGAATGGATCGAGGAATGCCAATGCTTATATGAGGAACTAAAAAAGGCTCTAACCACAGCACCAATTCTATGAGCCCCAGATTGGACACTCACGTTTCATGTGCACATCGGCACTTTGAAATTTGCCGTAGGAGCTGTGTTGTGCTAACCTCGTGAACATAACCTAGATTACCCAGTGAGCTTTGCTAGCTGACAACTCACTAAGACCAAAATGAATTGCTCAACAACGAAGAGAGAGGGCTTTGGCCATGGTGTTTGTCGAAAAGAAAATTTGGCATTATCTTTTGGCTACACCTTTTACTGTCTTCATTGACCATCAAGCCTTGTTATATCTTGTTAATTAACCATGCGCTACAAGACGCATTGCTAAATAGCTTCCTCTGCTTTTGGAGTTTGACTTCTCCGTAGTGGTGCATAAAGGGAAGCACCATTACATGGCTGATCATCTGTCTCGTATCCCCATGGGAGAAGCGGTTGGACAAGGCATTGTGGATGAACTGCCTGACACGCATCTATTCCGCTTATCCACCGAAAAAGACTTATTTAGAGCTGACATGACATTGTATTGGGTAGATGACATAGTTCAAGTGCTTGAGCATGAACTCTCAGAACGACCAATAGAAAAATCCCAACTCAGGTGGCTCATCCTGAAGATCCAACCCTATTAGTTAGGCTGGGACAAGATGGGTTACTGTGCAAATGTGTGTGAGAGCATGAGATGCATGATGTACTGACAGAGGCACACGGTGAAATTGCAGGAGGACATTTCAGTAGAGACGCGACAACTCGCAAAGTGCTGCAGTCCGAGCTGTGGTGGCCTACCCTCTTCTGAGATGCGACACAATTTGTGAAGCATTGTGATGAGTGCTCATGGAGCTAATCCCAATTATCATACGATAACCTTTTGAGAAATGGGGGATTGACTTCATCGGACCCATTAGTCCTATGGCATAATATTCACAAGCTAAATACATCATTGTGGCCACCAACTATCTCACAAAATGGGCACAAGTTCACTCTATGAGAAAAAATGACGCTAGGACCACTGCCAAGTTTCTATGGGAGCAAGTGATCTCACAGTTCGGCTGCCCTATCGAACTAGTCAACGCGACCAAGGCACTCACTTCATCAATGAAGTGATAGCTCACCTTCTGTCCTCCTTTCTAATCATCCATCAGAAATCCTTACCTTATTACCCTCGGGCAAACAATCAAGCCGAATCCAAAAATAAAATCTTAGTAAACGTCATAACCAAATTCATCTCTGCTTCACGGAGTGATTGGGATAACAAGCTAATGAATGGCGGCCTTGTGGGCCTATCGCACGGTTTATAAGACGTCTATAGGATAGACCCCCTTTAGATTGACAAATGGTACAAATGTAATCCTGCCCTTTGAATTCTTCGTATCAAGCCTCAGGATAGCCCTTCAAGAAAGATGGGATGGGAAGGAGGCATGGACAGAACGCTTGATTGAACTCGAATGCTTATTAGAAACCCACGGGCTTCTAGCCACCCATCCATAATATGCAAGAAGACAATATGCAAATGCTGGTTTGACAAGCATGTCAAGCAGCACAACTTTGAACAAGGTGACTTAATACTGCTATACTCAGTCAAGGAGCACAAGCAAAAGATAAAGTTTTGAGGGATAGGACCTTTTAAGGTTCAAACCATCAGCCAAATTGGCAATGTAGAACTCGAAACCCTATAAGGTGAGAGCATAGACTTCTTCAATGGCGATCACATAAAGAAGTACTTCCCTCCCACGCACCCATTGCATGAGTCCCCCAATGCTAACACCCCTTGTCCATGTACAAGTAGCCACTATCACTAAGGTGGACGGTGAGGATGAGGAAGCAGCACCACCAGCTTACCTACGCATGATGGTCACTGCTAAACACACATGCACCAGTAACGCATTCATCGATGAGGGAGCTAATTTTAATATCTTAACCCATGACCATTGGATCCAAATTGGCAAACCCTACTTGCAGCTCACTAATGCTAACCTCACCCCTTATGGAGGCCAACCCTACATACTTTTGGGAAAGTGTAAGGTTGTAGTTTCCATTGAGTCTAAAAGTGTGCCGATAATCTTCTATGTGTTGCCCAACACTAAGAATGCAAGCATGGAATCACTGTTAGGATGAACTTTCAAGAAGCAAGCTCGTTGCAATGTCAACTATGAGTCACAATGTATCCATCTAGCCATGGGCAATGTTTGCATTGTTACAGCTTTCAGCAATGGCGGCATGACTCTTTCCAAGTCTGCAAAGCCACCGATAGAGAAACCCACCATCACATCTAAGGAGGGGGGTTGTGACTTGTGACAACCTACCAAGCCTCAATGCCAGCACCCCACTAGAACCAACGATGAAGCCCATGAACCCCAATTCAAATGGAGCGCCACCTAGGAATAGAAACCCACGGCCTCACAAGGCTCATGATCCGCACTCAAAACCTAAGAAGCCAAGATGAAATGATAAACATCGGTGTACGGTCTAGCCACGATAGGTCCCTAAGGCCTTATTGCAAGCACAAGGCTACTACACGGGTAACACTTGGATTTGTCTACCTAAAGCAAAAACAACCAAAGGCCCTACTTAAAAGCCACCCTCAAGCTTGACCACACAAAACATCATGCCAAAGACACTCAAAACACAAGAGAATCAAGCCGCTAAGTCCATAGAACCTCCAAAGCCTAGCTCAGCAGGGCCTGAACCAATCTATCACCCAAAATCGCAATGTGCTACTGACAAACCGCCCAAACCTAGCCCCGAATGTGCCCCTCAGACCTTAGACGCATCTAGTAGCACCACAACCGCAACTACAACCCAATTCATCTAACATGAGGCCAAGCTACAACCTAAGGAGTAAACCATGCTGCGACCATTAGTTGCTGAACTCTCTAGTTCTGTCAAGCCTCAACCACCCACCACCCGGCTTAGGCCCTCTTATGAGCAATGATCAATTCTAACCTTGGCTGTGGATTTAGGTGAAAATACAATGGATGACTTGGTTGCTTGCCTCCAATGCTTGGACACTACTTTCACGACATTGGCTAAAAGCTATGATCGACTAGACTTAGGCCTCTTGGAAGAACCTATAGCGACGGAAGTAGGAACACTCCCTTTCTCTTGGGAGGAGTCGAAATTTGTATTTATTAAGGATTTTGAACCAGTTGAGGAGTTAATTGCAATCGGGATATCCAAGGAACAAGCAATGAGATAGCGTCTCATTACATTGTGATAGTCTAGTAAGGATAACCAAGCTTTCTGCACTCCCTAATGCCAATAGGTATGTTCCATATTCTGTCAACTCTCTTTTGGGTTGATCTAATTAACCCCACTTCATTCAATGCAAGCTCCTTCAAGATCTTAGTACTTGTGTCATGGAAAGTAGATTGGTCATTCCCTATGCAAGCATTGAATCTCATACTAGTAAGGCATCCCCAATACTCTTGAATCTCATTATGCCCTTGTAAGGACCAAGTCTTAAAGCCCCATTATAGTTCTAAATTGTCATACGTAGGGTCTCATAGGCTACACACTTTCATGCAAACCAACGCTCACTCGCTTGTCATGATATACAATAGACTTTCCTTCTTTTCTTGCCTCAAGAATGTGTGGCATGTGCTCTCTCTTGAGCACTACTTGAGTACTAGGATCCTCATTGAGGAATATTTTTTTTCCCTTTGAATGTATTTCTCTGTGTCAAGAAAGCTTTCTTATTTTCTATATCCACAAATTTGAGGACTAGAATCTTTCCTCGACTATCCCCATCTTTACCGACATGCCATGAATCCATGATGGGCATCTCTGTTTCCTTGATTTTACTACTTACTAACTTTGCATCCTCACGTGGGTGCCTTTCTTAGCGTGTCGCCTTATCACCTATACTCAAAGTGCACGTATCTTTTTTTTTTGCCTCTTCCCCAAGTGTGCCATTTATCATTTCTAGCTTGTTCCCTGGCACTCGTTCACACTTCTTGACTAATTCTATCCATGGAGCATTTTCCTTCATTACATTTTCTGCATTTTCCATCTTTTTCTTTTCTCTTGCTACCATATCTATACTTGTATGGGCATCATTTTTCAATCCCTCCATATTTATTTTCAGCTCAAGTATCACTAGTAGTTCCCCTTGTACTTTCATTGCTCATCCCTTATGTGAGTTTAGCTCTTCTTTTAATTACAAGATTTATGTCTTGCAAGCATCTATAGTTTTTTGCATTTTGGTTTTCATCATGTTAGTTTCAATTCTAATGATGGTTGCATTTGTATTTCCTTTTCAATTCTAATGATGGTTGCATTTGTATTTCCTTTTCCATAGTTGCATTTATTTCTTTATGCATTCTTGTCATCTCTTCTTGAAATTAAGCCCGCACCTTTTCACAGATTTCTTTCTCCATTTCTTGCCTCATGATCCGCAACTCTGTATGCATCATGATTTGTATCTCCGTGTAACTAGATTTATTAATGGTCCTTCAAGTCTTCCTAAGCCTTTTTTATCTAGGAGAGATTGTTCATTCTGAGGCTTTTTGGCCATATGTTTTATACCTTATACTTTTGGTGGACAATGGAATATAACTCCCATTATTGGGTCCTCAAAGGCCTTCCCCATGTATGCATTGACCATAATGGGAGTGGCCACATTGTTTGGCATGTTTGGCATGTTTGACATGTTTGGTACATTTTTCAATTTTGCATCCACAAGTGCATTGATCACAATATTACTATATGCAATCCTTACTTTGTGTTTCAACAATCTAGACTAAATGTGTAGTATATATGCAATGTGTGCCTTCCCTAAATCATTAGACTATTTACTAACATTGTTGCTATGTCAGACATGATCTTATTGTCTATATCAAAACTACATTACTGACTTGTGTATTCAATCCTACTAGCATTCATAGCATTTAATCACAACTTGAATATTCAATTCCCCTTTAGCATTTAGATTCACAAAAGTATTCTAGTCACACTTGAGTATTTGATCACACACATGGAACATTCATGCTTGAGCATTTCGGTCACATGTGAGTATTTTTGGTCACACACATGGATCATTCAGGCCATGACAAAACTAGTGCCATTCACTAGAATAGCTAGATGTGAGACGAAGTTGGAGATGCTTTGCATTTTTCATTCTCTGGTGCTATAAATAAGGCATCATTACCCGTACTCAACCTTGTGGATACATTGTGCAATTAGCTTCCACATTCGCCTATCAAACGGACCATAGTCATCCCAAAGCACTCGATTTGATGCCACAAACTTAATTTCCTTAGAGAGCATTTCATCGAATCACTTTGTCACTTCCATTTTACGTCTCATCACTAAGAAAAGCATCACTGCATTTTGAGAGAGAGATAGAGAGAGAGACAAACGGACAAACAAAAAAAGATGGGGAAAGAAAGAGGAGGAGGAGGAGGAGGGGGGGGGAAGAGAGAGAGAGAGAGAGTAAGGAAGAAAAAGAGGAGGGAGGTAGAGAGAGAGAGAGAGTAAGGAAGAAAAAGAGGAGGGAGGTAGAGAGAGAGAGAAGAAGAAGAAGAAGAAGTAAGAGGGTAGAGAGAGAAAGGAAGAAAATAGGAGAGAGAATATAATTTTATTCATTTAATTTTTTTGAACTAAGAGAGTGGGAGAGAAATTAAAAATCATCTATAATGTTTAAAAATAGATAGACAGAGAGAGAAGAAGAAGAAAAAGAAGAAGAAGAAGGAGAAGAAGAAAGGGAATAGCAAGAGAGAAAGAAAAGAAAGAAAAAAGGGAAAAGAGAAAGGAGAGAAGGAAAGAGAGAGAGAGAGAGAGAAATAAGAAGAAGAAGAGAAAGAGAAAAAAGGGGATAGAGAAAAAAGAAAAAAACACACACACACACTCTGTGTGTGTGTGTGTGTGTGTGTGTGTGAGATGAGGGAACATATGATAGAGAGAGAGAGAGAGAGAGAGAGAGAGAAGAAGAAGAAGAAGAAAAAAAAAGAGGATAGAGAGAGAAAAGAATAAATAGAGAGAGATATTATATTTTCTTCCATTTAATTCTTTTAAACTAAGAGAGAGGAAGAGAAATTTAAAAAAAAGTTCTGACTATTATTTATACTTTTAGATATAGAGAGAGAGTGAGAGAAGAATAAGAGGAGGAGGGGGGGTTTTAGGGAAAGAGAGAGAATATGAAGGATATAACTTCACTTTCCTTATAATGCTACTTCACAACATCATGTGAAGTTGTCACAAATCAACTTAGTGTTCCTTGCACCCAAAGCACAGTAAGGAATGGTGGTTGTTCTTATTGAAGTGTACTATGTACTCACATCATTTGTTGAAGGCAGAGAGACAGAGGAGGAGGAGGAGGAGGAGGAGGAGGAGGAGGAGGAGGAGGAGGGGGCAAGGGGGAGAGGGGTGGTTGGGGAAAGAAAGAGAAGATGAAGAATATAACTTCGCTTTCGTTACAATGCTACTTCGCAACATCACATGAAGTTGCCATGAAGTGGCCTAGTGTTCCTTGTGCACAAAGCACAGTAAGGAACACTAGTTGTTCTTATTGAAGTGTACTATGTGCACACGTCAATTATTGAAGGGAATTGATTTAAGTAATGGGATATATTAAATTTTCCTACTTTATAGATAGCAAACCTTTATGAAAACTAAAAATTTCACCTAAACAAGTTAACCATCGTGAAGTTGTGTGTGTAAAAGAATCTTAAAAGGGGGTTATCCAATGAATGATTCAATACTAATCATCAAGATGAGCTAAATTAGTGTGTACATGAGCTTGAGGGGGAAAACCTCTTGAGGAGGAAAATAATTTGAGGAGTCTAAGTATGTTAATAGGGATTGTCATTTTGCAAGTGAAAACCAATGGGATGATGTGCTATGGGTCATAATATAAGTTCAAAATGGTCAATATTGCAATTACTAATACCATTTTTCAAATATCTTATGGACAAAAGTCCCTTGAAAGAACATTATTATCAATTTCTATGTAAGCACAACAAATTTTAAGGTTTACAAATGTGGACAAACATAATAGATACTTGGATATCCTTAGAGGAACTTATGTTTATAGGTGTGGCTTCTTGTAAGAATTTCCTTGCAGGAATCAATAAGTTTTTTAAAAGGCATATCATGGTTCTCAAATACTTAAAATACCAATCTCAATACTTTTATCAAGAAAATGTTAGAATGCTAGCTTTTAGAGTCACCTTATACAATATAAACACGTGTATCTTTTAATACATGACTTGCTATATCATATTTAATACAATATTTGACTAAGGAAACGTGCTTAGGTCACAATTTCCCTTTGATTTGAGTTTTTGAATGACTACAAGTCAGTAAGTGCACATATCTATATATTGAGACATCATTAATATATTAGATTCCACACTTTCTAGTGATGTAAAATGAATGACCTAATGCATATCAACATGAAGAAGTTTATTGGGGATAGATGAAAGATAATGCACATCTATAGTTTAAGGACTATCTCATTTTTAGTTGGAAAATTAACCTACTAATGTTGTGAGATGGGCCATCCTCCTTACAATGTAAAGGTGTACAACAACATAGAAAAAGCCATAACCAACAAAAGATACATTTGTTTCTTGTAGTTGCTCAATTAATTTGTCAATTTGAGAAATTGTAAGTTGAAATTCTAGTGAGCAACAAGTCTATCTAACTAGTAAGAGAAATGAGGCAAATAAACCTACAAAGGCAAGGTAACATCAATGTAAGAATACCTAGATGATTATGATTTTTGATACATAGTTTCCTTCTACAACTAAAACCAAAATAAGTAGTAGGATTTCGAAGGAAAATAGCACTATTTAAACATGTACAAAAGTATCTTTAGATATGGTGCATTATTAAGTACACCTCAAAGTAAAAGTCTCTCATATATTATGCTATATATCTCAAAGCGTGTCTTCAGGTAGTAGCAAACACTTGCAACCTTTAAATGTCATATATATGATATCTACTTAAGCAATATGTACCTAGATTCTCCTAGTGCTTCATGCTTGTGTTCTCTTATGCTTCGTAATGGGATTTGAAAGCGCATTTTATGTGGCAATAGGACTCATGGGAGGTTGGTATAAGGAACACAGTTCAAACTTCAAAAGCGTTGGTAACTTAGACTAATACAATGTTAAATGCAAAAAAATGCAATATATGGGGATGTGACAGTCACAAATGTATATGGAGTAAAAGACCAGCATTAACGACATCAAGTCTAAACTATATCTCCAAAAAAACCTTGTGACCATTTCTCAAAGTTTCTCAAAGACAAACACGTTTAATGGTGATTTCTATTCATATTGAGCCTATCATTGTATATATATTATCCTCGTATATATATATACATATACATACAAATATATGTATATACATATATATATAAATATATACATACATACATACATACATACATACATACATACATACATACATATATATATATATATATATATATATATATATATATATATATATATATATATATATTAAGATAGTGATAGTTATTAATTAATACATGAGAAATTTTATGAATATATTAATATATATTAATTTTATATATTAATCCTATTTTATTTAAATAGTAAAATAATAATTATTATACATAATAATTAAGTATTAATATGTAATATAAATGTCAACTATAAACATATGTATTGATATATATATTAAGTATAACTTACATAATAACGATTAATAATTAATGATCAATATGTAATCAATGTGTGGATGTAGGTGTGGTAATATGTGTATAAATCTCTCTCACACACACACACACACACACAATTTTTTCTTTTTACCTATTCTTTTTTTTCTATGCTTTGTAAGTGTGTATGTGTTTGTGTTTAATATATGTGTGTCTATTTGTGTGGTCTCATAAATGTGTATCCTCTCTCTCATCATTTTTATTTTCTTTCATTTCTTTTTCTTACTATTGCATCTCTTCTTACTTTACCTCATATGTGTACATGTACACACACACATATATTTTATAAGTCTCTCTCTCTCTCTCTCTCTCTCTCTCTCTCTCTCTCTCTCTCTCTCTCTCTCATATATAGTTACGTGTGTATGAGCATGTCTGCACATATGCATACATGTGTGCATCTCTCTCTCTCTCTCTCTCTCTCTCTCTCTCTCTCTCTCTCTCTCTCTCTCTCTCTCTCTCTCTCTCTCTCTCTCTCTCTCTCTCTCTCTCTCTCTCTCTCATATATAGTTACGTGTGTATGAGCATGTTTGCACATATGCATACATGTGTGTATATATGCATACATGCGTATGTGTTTGCACATGTGTGTACACGCTTACATGTGTATATGTGCATATATTCTTAATGTCTTTTCATAGTTTATGTGCATTTGTGTATGGTTTTAGAGTACGTATACATTGCATGAATATTTTTAATCATTAAAATTATTATATCATCTCATGTTTAATTGTTAAAAAAAGACAACTTTGTTTTTATAGTGTGTGCATTTGTAAAAAAAATTAAGAATATGTACACATTGCATGCACATGTTTAACTATTCAAATATCTTTTCATTTCATATGTCTAATTAAAAAACAAATTCATAGAGAGAGAGAAAGAGAGAGAGAGAGAGCTATATACACATTTTCAAAGACTCGTGTTCTCACTTTCCATGATAATATCCTATATTTAGTTCAAAAAGAAAAAGAGAGTGTGTGTAAATGTGTTCTATTAGGTAGGGGAAATAGTAAAAAATAAATATAAGCCCCACTCACCCTTCAAGAAAAAGCCATCTTTATTTCTTAAATATGAATCTCCTCCTTCTCCTTGTGCCACAATATAGGCTTGGGAGCCTTCTGGTTAGTTTAAGATCCCCAAGGCAAAGCTCTCAGTAATATAAAGAATAGATACCTCAAAAAGAAGTAATCACTTGAAACTCCATAATTTTGAAGAGTTCATACTCTAAAGTCTATTCTAGATAAACATAGTCATATGACTTCTTGAAGAATTTGTATTAAACTATAGGTAGACAATCATATGACTTCTTGAAGAATTTGTATTAAACTATAGGTAGACATAGACATATGACTTCTTAAAAGAATTTGTATTTGTAAACTCTTATAATAGTAGACATGGTCATATACTTTTGCAAAATGAGGGCAACATCAACATGGCTATCCATAAACTATGGATGTTTATATTTTGACATAAGAGATAAAGATAAACTATGAGAAAGTGTTATAAAGCATGTGGAAGAAAGTTTTCCTACGTGAGAAAATGCATTTGCGCTCATGCAATCTTGTATGAATTCAAAACAAAATTTTCGCATACATGCATGGAGCACCAGCAATATGAGAAGTAAAGGATTTAACAACAAAGAACCACAATAATTTTTGCTCGATATTGGGATTCTTGGTTTGACTCTTTACTTGGGCAACTATTTGTACCTTGGTAGTTTGTCTTAGTCTTATGAAAGACAATCTTAAGATAAATTATCATTCAATTTATGGGCATAAGTTATTGAATGTGATAGGATAAGAAAACTTTACTAATGACAGGTTTTGAAGGTATGTATAGTCATTTTTTACTGAGTGTTAGTTTCTTGTTGCATAAGCACAAGCTCCTTCTCCTCACTTTTTTCTCCCCAAACTCCTCCTCCTCACTTGGAAGGAGTTGTCAAAGGAGAAAGCACAAACCCCTTCTCCTGACTCATTCACTGAGGAGGAGGAGTTGTCTTGTCAAAGGCATGGGTCCAAAACCCTCTTTGAAAGGTCTATACCTTCTCTCTGAGGGAAAGTGAAGCACCCTTTGAAGGATGTTCTAACCTCTCACATTTGCGAGTAGCATGGCAACCGCATGTAGACAACAACACATCTTCATGATAGCGATGACTACCAACAACAAATTCAGGATAACCTAAATCAAAGAGTACGTGCCGTATAGATTCACGTTACGTACCATGAGAGAATTGTCAATGCAATTGCACAATAACATGTTGTGCTCATGATCTCGCGTCATCACCGCGTGTAGTAAGGCTACGACTGATTGTCAATTGAGTGTGTGCTGTGTGAGGAGTCAGGACTGATGATTCTTGCGTAGGTGTACTATATTAGGACTTGATTGTCGCTAATTATTATGATTGGTCGTCTACGTATGTGTTAGGAGCGTACCCAAACACACCAGATATTGTTATCTGCAATAGTGTTGTAACCATGAGTTCTTTTTGTGTGTTAAGAGCCCATTAACCAACAGACACAGAGTACTCTCTCTAATGGGAAGTTGAGGTGGTGGATGAGAAGCGTGTTGATTGAAAGTTTCATCAGACAAATTTATAAAAATTTGCATCTTAGACGGATACTTTAGAACCAACCCCCGCCCACCCCCTCCCCCCCCCCCCCCAGCCAAAGTCATATCGCAACCGGTCTCTCTAGTCTCACTTCAAACACCTGACTTTGATATTCTTCTGTCATTCTCCTCCTCCTCCTTGTGCTAAATCCCAGCATGATCATAACCTCCCTGCCCAAGCTCAAGCTGCCATGGCACCTCCTCCTCCTCCTCCTCTCTGCCACCATCATCGCCCTCTCTTTCCTTACCCCCCTCAATGACTTATATGACTGTGGAGCATTTCATCCCACTTGCCTTCATCATGGCATCCAAAAATCCCTCTCCAGTCACTACAAATCAGCCAGCATGCCCACCATCACCATCTTCACTGCCCCTACTCCCCCCTTCTCTGATTCGCCTGATGATCCACAACACCAAGCTTTGCTTTCTTGGCTCCGCCTCCTGCCCTCTCCAAAGGTTGTGTTGCTTGGGGCAGACCCATCTTTTGAGAGGGTCTCCCAGCTCTACTGCGGCAAGGTCTTTGTGGAGCCTGCCATAGATTACAATTTCAAGGGCACCCCCCAATTCCACAGCATGTTTGCTAGAGCCCAGCAAGAGAGAGGCAGGGGCATCACTGTGCTCATCAATTCAGACATAATTCTGCTGCAGGACTTCATGGATGGGCTATACAAAGCAGAGTCAGCCCAGCAGGGATGGATTGTGTTCGGGAGGCACTGGACGCTGAGGGAGGGATCTGCGACGCCTGTGTCATTCGTGAGAATGAAGGAGCAGGGTAAAGTTCATGTGGAGATGCAGGGAGGCTCCCTGAATGTGTCTGCAGAATGCAAAGACATAACAAACCTTATTAGATCAATGAGATCAATGCAAATCGATTCAGAGATAGACTACTGGGCATGGAACTATATTGGTCATGCTGCCAACTCTCCTCTTCTTACAACCCCAATGCCTCCTTTTGCCCTGCTCAGAGGCACATATGAGAATTGGGTCCTGCAGTACATGATCAAGGAGGCCAAGTCCAGGAGTGTTATCGATGCAACAGAAGCCATTGCAAGCCTTCGTGCAATCTCAAACACCAGCTCTGACCGATTCTCAGGTGAACCAGGAGGGGCATCAACCTGGGAGAGGTACATCAATTCACATCTCTCAAACTCATCAACGGATGTCAGGATTAATGGCAGACTGATGAGATTAGTACCCTGTGCAGAGGCACGAGCCAACAATCTATGCATGATGGAAGAAGATGAGCTCAGGGCAGCAGCGAGCATGATCTATGGCAGGAAGGAGGATATCAAGCCAACCAGGTTTGAGGGAGGCCAGGTGGTCTCTTCTTCTTCTCCGGACAATTATTCTGATCAGTCAGGGGATAAGCAAATGAGAACAGTTCACCCATGGAATCATGTGGCAGGTCTACCTGAGACTCTAGAGCAGCTCCTCCCACAAGTGGCAGATGAGATGGGAGTGGTGGTGATGGTGGGGGGCACGTCCAACTATAAAGAGATGCTCCTCAGCTTCATATGCAGGGCCCAAGCCTTGGGTGTGAAGAAGGTGCTGGTGGCAGCCTTCGATCAGGCCCTCTTTGAGTATGCCGCCATGCAAGGCCTCCCTGTCTACTTGGAGAGCACCGCCCGTGACTACCAGTCCCTAAGTGGCAATGATGACCCCCACTGCATCTTCGCCTCCGAGTGCTTCAAACATGTGTCCAAGTTGAAGTCGCGGTCGGTCCTGCGCGTACTCCGCAGCGGCTACTCTGTCCTCTGGAGCGACATCGACATTGTCTGGTTCCGCAACCCCCTCCCGCACCTCCGTGCCTTGCTTGGCTCCGCGACCCTCGCCATACAGAGCGACGAGCCCGATGAGAAACTGCCCGAGAACAACATCCTCGGTGCCAACTCCGGGTTTTATTTTGTGCGTGCGGACGAGAAAACCGTGCGGACCTTCGAAGCCATCGTGCGTCATGCCATGGGAACAGACACCACCGAACAACCTAGCTTCTATCACGTCCTATGTGGTGCTAATGGTGAGAGAAGAGTGGGCACGAGAGAATGCAAAATGGATGAAGGTGGGGTGAGGACTCTTTTCCTAACTCATGGCCAATACCCTAATGGGCATGTCTTTGGGCACTGGAAAGCAAATAGTCCTGCTACCTCATGCAAAAGAAAGGGTTGTTTCCTATTGCACAATAACTACATCGCTGGAAAGGACAAGAAGCTGACACGTCTTGTCATGCATGGCCTTTGGTTTTATGATGTGCAAAACCGTATGTGCCTTCACCCTTGGCACCGCCTAGGCCCTTCTTGTGCCTCACCCTCGACTTACCATAAATACCACCTTAAGGCCCTCAACATTACCATCCCTTCATGAACTTTTTAATGCGTGTAGACTTACACACATCATGGCTCCACTAAGCTTGCACACGATGACATTCAATAGGCCTTCCAATCCACATCTATGTCGAAGCCTCATATACTATCCTCTCATAATGGTAACAACCATGTGCACAACAATGCCATTGGAAGTCCTTCACAAGTTCATCCATATTGGAGCCTTGTACAACTATCATTGGTCATGGTCTACACTACAAAAGTAATTGAACTTAGATTACAATATTGGAGTAAAACTCTCAAACAACACATTTCAAAGATTGAGCACTATAATGTTCCTCTATTTCAACCACTACAACCCAATGTAGGAGTTGTTCGTATCTAGGTTAAAACCTAGTTTGAGTTCCATTTAAATTAACATTATTCGCTTTTAGTTCTGACATTTTAAATTAGAATATTGCTACCTTTTCATGTATTCTCCATTTTTCATGAATAAAGTAATGTTTTTCCACCCTGTTGTGCCAAATTCTCTTCTCTTTTTTCTCTCATATATATTCATATATACACATATGTATACATGTCTGTGTGTGTGTGTGTGTGTGTGTGTGTGTGTGGTGTGCAAATCGGATGATGTACGCTCGCGTAGTGAATGCCGAAAGGTTCCCAAGAACAAAAGAACTCTTCTTTTTGCACAAAACTCAAGGTAAAAAACATGCACGACATGAACAAGAGACCAATTGGGTGCAATCTCCCCCCATGCCTTGTGTGAGCGCTCCACAAAGCATGTATTTTTATGTATTAATCATCTTCAAGCTCAAATAATAGCCCAAATTACAAAATAGCAAGCTTTTGGCTTTTGAGTTTGCTTTAGCACAAAATAGAAATAAAGCTAATGGGCGGTGCCCAAAGAGTCAGGCATACCCAATACAATGTCCAAGTACAAATAACATAATCGTGCGCCCATGCGCATACAAAATAATAAATAAATATCCAACGCCTCAATAAATAGGCGTGACAAAATATAGGCGCCATGCCTAAGGTATGTGCCCATCAAAATATAAGTGATAAATCGAATACTCGCTATCCTCCAATGCTTTCCTCCGCCACTGCTGCTATCTCTACACATCAACTGAAGCATTCACAATCGTTAGTAAAATAATACAATTAAACCGACAAAAGTGAATATCTAGCAATCTTTAGCTACATAAATAAATCAACTAGTTAGAAATCAATCCTAACCTTAATTTATTACGAGTGCGCACTCTAAACTCATAAACGTTTATTAATTTAATATGCATTTTGCGGAATCACCCGCTATGGAATCACCCATGTACACACTAAATTAATGAAACGCCCGAAAAGGATAGGCGTCCCCATCAACTTCTCGCACAAAGAATCCACTTTGTGTATGAGCCCCGGTCAACAAAGTCTACGGAATCCACCGTAAAACCTCACGAAATCCACCATGGCACGGAATCCACCGTAAAATATGCCTCCTGGCATCATATCCTCGGGGTGGGATAGCAATTGACCTCAATTGCTATTAGCTCAATGTAGAGCTAGCAGAGTGGGGAAAGCATTTAAGTCTCTAGCGTGCATCCATTGGGCTTCTTCTACATGATGGTTCTTAAATTTGACTAGATATCTAGAATATCTTCGGTCAGTTCTAGTGGTCATAAAGTCAATATCTATGATAGCTTCAGGTTCAAGTATTTCAGTCTCTTCCTCTAACAAATGTGGGTTTTCATAAACAGGGTGTTCAGGTAATTGGCCTCTAAAAGGTCGTAATAAACTAATGTGAAATGTGTTGTGAATTTTTCAGTGAGGTGGTAATTCTAACTTGAATGCATTGTCATTAATTTTGTGAATGATCTTAAATGGTCCATAGAATCTAGGTGCTAATTTGACAACTGGATGTCTATCTACACTTTGTAATCTACGTTTTTCTATTCTCAACCAAACATAGTCATCAACTTTGAAATTCATTGCTTGACTTTTCTTATTGGCTTGCTTGGTATATGATTGCTGGGCTTTGGCAATCATGTCTTTAACTTCATCAAAAATAGTACCGTGCATAGTAGCAATATCATCAGCACTCTGAATTCTATTTGATAAAGATGCAACATGTGTAGACAATCTATAACCATACATCACTTCAAACGGTGCTTTCTTTGTAGATGTGAATGGTGTATTGTTATATGCAAACTGCAGTAAATGCAAATGTGTGTCCCATGTTTGTGGTTTAGAAATAGTGTAAGCACGTAAAAGATCTAGAATAGTATTGTTAGTGGCTTTTGTTTGTCCATTAGTTTCAGGATGAAATGCAGATGAGAAATCAATTTTTGTTCCTAGGTTAGCAAACAAAGTAATCCAAAAGTTGTTACAAAATCTAGAATCACGATCAGAAATAATAACTTTTTCAATCCATGGTTAGTGAAAGTTGTTTTCAAAAACAATTGTGCTGCTTGTGAGGCTGTTAAAGTTTTCTTACATGGAATGAAATATGCTTGTTTACTAAACCTATCTACTACAGTCCAAATCATATCATGGTTAGCTTTAGTATTAGGTAAACCAGTAATAAAATCCATAGAAATTTGTTTCCATGGTCTCGATGGAATAGATTTAAAAGGCATAAGTAATCCATACTGTTTACCATGATGTCTCTTAACTCTTTGACAAATCAAACATTCAGAAACAAAGTTAGATATATCAGTGTCCATATGCGGCCAATAAAAATCTTCAGTTAATGTACGTAAAGTAGATATGATACCTCTATGACTTTGATATGGAGGATAATGAATCTCATTCAAAACAAAAGATCTGAATGGAACTGTAACACATAATCTCTTTTCATAAAACATGAATCCATCATTATAAGACAGTGAATCAATAGGAATCCACTTATTTCCAACTAATTTATTCCAATCAGCATGAAAAGTAATGTCCTGATGATAAGTATCTTTCATAGTTGTTAAAGAATCACATGATATAACAGAAATATTATGAATGGTGGGTCTTCTACTTAATGCATCAGCCACCACTACATTTTCTTTACCGGGTTGATATTGGATAATCGGATGAAAACTCTGAATAAAGGCTGCCCATTTGATATGTCGATCAGATATTTGAGGTTGGCTAAGTAAATGTCTAATACTTTGTTGATCGGTCTTAATCATAAATTCAGAACCCATTAAGTAGTGTTTCCATTGTCTTAGAGCTTGTACTATAGCTAATAATTCTTTATCATATGTGGAATATTTAAGTTCGGAGGGTTTCAGTTTACAACTAGAATAGGCTATGGGATGATTATCTTGCATAAGTACGGCTCCTATTCCAGATCCGCTAGCATCAGTCACTACTAAAAAGAATGGTCTATTAAAATCAGGCAGTTGTAATACAGGAGCATGGGTTAATGCATGTTTCAATAAGTCAAAGGATTTCTGTTGATTATTGGACCAATGATAAACAATACCTTTCTTTAAAATTTTGGTCAAAGGCAAAGCAAGTAATAAAAAATCACGCACAAACTTCCTGTAGAAACTAGCAAGACCTAGGAATGATCGTAACTCATGCACATTTTTAGGTATAGGCCAATTCAATATTGCGTCTATTTTCTTAGTCAACCTTAATACCATCTGATGATACGATATGACCTAAATATTCAATTTCTGTTTTAAAGAACTCACTCTTTTCCGGATTAGCATACAGTTGATTATCTTTTAATAACTTGAAAACCAAGGACAAATGTTCATAATGTTCTTTCTCATTCTAACTAAACACCAAAATATCATCAAAGAAGACAATAACACAATACTGATATTTCAAAAATATACGGTTCGTCATTCTACTAAATGTAGCAGGTGCATTAGTCAATCGGAAAGGCATCACTAAATATTCATAATGACCAAATTGTGTTCTAAATGCAGTCTTGAATATGCCTAACTTATCTAATCTCACCTGATGATAACCAGATTTAAGGTCTATTTTACTAAATATAGCAGAACCTTGCAGTTTATCCATAAGGTCATCGACTCTAGGAATTGGATATCTATTCTTTACTGTGATCTTATTTAAAGCACGATAGTCAATGCACATACGATAAGTATTATTTTTCTTCTTTACTAACAAAACAGGTGCACCAAATGGAGAACTACTAGGTCTAACTAATCCTCTATTTAGTAATTCCTCAGCTTGATTTTGAATTTCTTTTTGCTCTATTTGGTTATGTCTATATGGTGCTTTACAAGGTGGTTGTGTACCAGGAATCAAATCTACTTTATGGTCTTCTGGACATAAAGGAGGTAAACCAGGTGGTAGATCTTCTATAAAATAGTCTTTAAAGTGTGCAAGAAATTCTTTATGCCTAAGGTGAATATGATTTTCTTTAACTTGCAGTTCATTCACCCAAATGAGATAAGATTTACTACTTTTGCGTAATGCACGTTTAGCTTGAGTATGCGAAAGCAGTGGAAAAGCATTAGATGCATACATACCATACAATGTAATATGTTTTCCTTGAAATTGAATATTAATTGAAAGTGTGGAATAATCTATATCAGGGTTATGCTGATGACGCCAAGGCATACCTAAAATAATATCACTGGACTGTAATGGTACAACTAGAAAATTCCTTCTTTCAGTGTATTCACCAATTTGAATTTCTAAGTCATGCACTTCTTGTGTTCCATTATACCTAGTGCCTAAGAATGCTGCTTTGATGCGATAATGCATAGGAACAATTTATAACTTCAATTCTTTTACTAGCTTTACAGAAAATCATGAGTACTACCATCATCATGCAAAATAATCTTTTCCTTTCCATGCACTAGACATTTCATTGTCAATAAAGAATGCGGAGTTGGCATACCTGGTAAAGTATCCGAAGGAGTAGTAATGTCATCCTCATCTTCCATGAAATCAGGCATTTCTTCATGTTCTTCATCTTCCATTGCTCCAAGATAGTTAATATGGACAGGTGGCTTCTTCGAATGGCAATTTGATGCTAGATGTCCAGGTTGGTGGCATTTATAACACATTGTAGGTTTGGCTTTGGTTACATTGTTTGCAATGGCAGGAAGTCTAGGGATATTAGGATTTGGCTATGGAATGGGCTTGGGGTTTTGATTGGTATTCGATGGTAAAGCAGGTGGTTTTGCCCAAGTTTTACGGAAAGATGATGAAGGAAAACGACCTTGATTAAATCTTCTAAAATTTGAGTTGAATTGCTTAGATCCATAGTTACCATTGGTTTGGAATTGCTGTGGACGCTTGTCTCTTCCTCGAAGCTTGTCTTCAGTGTCATGAGCTAAAGAAATTGCGTCTTCAAGAGTTGCAAGCTTGAACATATTAACTTCAGCGTAGTAATGCCCAAGTAATCCAGACATATACTTGTGCTTGTGAGTCGCTTCAGGTACATCTTCAAGCATGCGTAACTGGAGTAATACATCCCAAAAGCGTTCGGTGTACTGAGGAATAGGCTCACGATCTCGTTGCTGAAGAAGGTCCCATTGCTTTATGGATTTTACATGGAATTGTGGAGAAAGGAAATTCTGCATAAACTTCTTCTTGAAATTCTCCCAGGTAGTAGGACAATCTATACTTTTACGAACCACGGTCCACCAAAGAGATGCTCTATCCACTAAATGATTAGTGACACACTTGATTTTATCTTTTTCTGCATATGTTTCCTGAAGAAAGTAATCATCAAACTAACTGATGAATGCAAGAACACTTTTTCCCTCTCGAGTGCCATTGAAAGTACGGAATTTGAAATTTCTTTTACTTATCTTTGTTTCCTTGCGGATGGATTGAGCTTCAAGAGTCGCGTCGATGGTACGTCGGATAAGGTTTTCATATTGAGGTTCCTCTTTGTCGATAGTCGATCTTTGTAAATTAGCTAATTGAACTTGCAATGCTTGCCTAGCTCATCGTTCTTCATCCAATTGCATCATAATTAAGTCCAGCTTTTGCTCCATCGTAGGTTCAGGAAGATCACCTTCAGCCATTAAATCATCCATATGTGATTCCGTCATCCTTCAAAACTTCAAAAAGACCTCACACTCTCAAAATCCAATTAGCGGGATGAGCATAGCTCAAGATCGGGTGTACAAGGCTTCTTTTTTTTTTGTGGCTTTCACAATCTTCGTCTTTGACTATTGTGGGATTTGCAATCTTTGAAAAATCTACGTTTTAATCTTCTACGCGTGCTGAAAATGGTTCAGTAGACCTGCGTATGCAAACAGTACCTTCCAATGAACAACTTTGCAGTTTGGAGTTTCTGCGCAGGAACAGCCCTTCTATGAGTTTTGAACAGAAGTCAGTTTTGACTTCAGATGACTTGTCTGACTTGCAGAGTTGCAGACTTATGTGACTTGCAGAGTACCAGAACTTGTAGAACTTAGTTGATTTAGCAGACTTGCAAAATTTATGAGGCTTGTGTGATTGAGAACTTGGATGATTTAACTTGTAGCTTAACCGAATCAAAACGGCGAATTTTAGGGGGGGGGGGGGGGGGGTTTTCGCCCGGCGGAAATTTCGCAATCATCCTCTGACACGCCGATTTGAAATTGAGAAGCTTTTAAGCTTCTTTAAGCTTTATAAGCTTTGTATTAAGCTTTGAAGATTATGAAATTTTTGAAGACTTATCTCTGTAACTCCACGACTTGTATGAGAGGATGTAGGAGTGGTCCTCCGCTGCTGCAGGCCGGTCCTTCGCGATTTGAGGATGGAAACTGAGGTTCTTGATCGCCAGGAATCCACCCGTATCGACTATTCGCGACAAGATTGACCGTAGAGCTCGATCGTTCCAGGAGCTCCGCCTTCGCACAAGATAGGTAGCGATTGGAAGCTCTTGATCTCAGCTTTACTCTAATATCACTGGTACGCAGATCGAATGCTGTATGCTCGCGTAGTGAATGCCGGAAGGTCCCCAAGAACAAAAGAACTCTTCTTTTTGCACAAAACTCAAGGTAAAAAGCATGCACGACATGAACAAGAGACCAATTGGGTGCAATCTCTCCCCTTGCCTTGTGTGAGTGCTCCACAAAGCATGTATTTTTATGTATTAATCATCTTCAAGCTCAAATAATAGCCCAAATTACAAAATAGCAAGCTTTTGGCTTTTAAGTTTGCTTTAGCACAAAATAGAAATAAAGCTAATGGGCGGTGCCCAAAGAGTCAGGCATACCCAATACAATGTCCAAGTACAAATAACATAATCGTGCGCCCATGCGCATACAAAATAATAAATAAATATCCAACGCCTCAATAAATAGGTGTGACAAAATATAGGCGCCATGCCTAAGGTATGTGCCCATCAAAATATAAGTGATAAATCGAATACTCGCTATCCTCCAATGCTTTCCTCCGCCACTGCTGCTATCTCTACACATCAACTGAAGCATTCACAATCGTTAGTAAAATAATACAATTAAACCGACAAAAGTGAATACCTAGCAGTCTTTAGCTACATAAATAAATCAACTGGTTAGAAATCAATCCTAACCTTAATTTATTACAAGTGCGCACTCTAAACTCATAAACGTTTATTAATTTAATATGCATTTTGCGGAATCACCCGCTATGGAATCACCCATGTACACACTGAATTAATGAAACGCCCGAAAAGGATAGGCATCCCCATCAACTTCTCGCACAAAGAATCGACTTTGTGTATGAGCCCCGGTCAACAAAGTCTACGAAATCCACCGTAAAACCTCACGGAATCCACCGTAAAATATGCCTCCTGGCATCTGTGTGTGTGTGTGTGTGTGTGTGTGTGTGTGTGTGTGTTCTCCTTTTAACTTCTTTATCTCCAATCTCTTCTTATGTTCTCTCTCTCTCTCTCTCTCTCTCTCTCTCTCTCTCTCTCTCTCTCTCGTCACATTTCTCTCTCCTAAAAACACTTATGCACAAGTATACTCTTCATATTTCTTGTCATATTGAAAGGAATTTTTGAACTATTTGTGGATTCTAAGAAATAATCTATAGGTTAACTCATGGATGTGTGCACTAGACCTCCCCCAAGCTTAGTCTCACTAGGCTCTCTTCACCAAGGAGCTAGATTACCACTCCACATGCAAGAGGTCTCTTCGTAGGGACTTTTCATTTAGCTAGGAGGTTCCAATGAGACACAGAGGACCTAATGATTATTTTTAGGTGTTCTAGAACTAGCTTAATCTCTAAACCCTAGGACGAATCTTCCAGATGGCCTCGATGCTAGCCGATAGTGGACTTGGTGGTTTGTTTGCCTTCAGACAAAGTCCTACTATGGAGAGAGAGAGAGAGAGAGAGAGAGGAGTATTAGGTCTCAAAGATTATATGCCACCCGTATCGTGTTGTAACATCTAAGAGGGGTTTCCTACAACCCTTTTTTTAATGTAGAGAAAGCACTTTACAAATGGACTAAATCCCAAAATATAGAGATTTCTTTGTTGATTTTGTTACTTTTGCAAATATGTGGTAGGCCTGGTTGTTCCTTTCTCAACTTAGTGGCATACAACTAATGATAACAAACAACAAGATTGTGCTTACTCCAAATATGACCTCGTAGCTACCAATACTAGGAATAAGCATTTCCTGCATCAAAAAGGCCATCTATGAACTATGTTTCTTATTTGGCAAGTGTTTCAAACTCACTTTGTGAAAGCTCTCTCAACAAATTTTTAATAGCATGAATCAATTGTGTGTGATTGGTGGTAACCCACAACAAACTTATGATTATTTTAACCGATCGATATGTGTGGGAAAACCATCTGTCCACACTATATTATCTGTTTAGCTACTTGAAACCCCTTAAAACAAATACAAAATATACGTTTGCATCTACCTATGCTAACAAAAGTCATAAAAGAGGAAAAAAATATTCAAGGAAACATGTGTCTTACATGTGTGGTCAACTTTCGTAAGTCATTATCACCTATCTTGTTTTATTCAAAATAAAAGGGTTGACATCTATAGATGTTGCCTATGAATATTTAAGCCTAGATGCTTTCATTGAAAACTTTGTTGTTCGGCCTCCTAATTTATATTTAACATATCTCTAATTGTGTTTGGACTCATTATTACATATGTTAATGCAAATTTCTAACATGGCCTTAATAATGCATCTTTTTTACTAGAAGATATTATTTCCATCCTAGAAGAATTGGTTGCAAAAAGTGTTAAGGGGAAATTTGGTTAGAGTTGATGAATTTTAGAGTGCCTAGGGGGATCCCAATTTTACATATTAAAATTATGAAGGGTGGGCTGCCTACACATATAATTAGAAGGTCGGAGTTTTTTGTTGTTATTAATAGGAAAAGGTGATCCTAAGGGTAATATTCAAGGACATTGGGCCCATCAATTTCCAACAATCTTGTAGCTACTTTTTGCTAACAAAGTGAGATCTTTTAAATGAAATCTTTTCTTATTGACTTTTTGAATTAGAAAATGTTCTCTTTTTAATTTTTGGCTCCAAACTCTATACAATTCACCTGAGATTCAAAGGCTCATTCTCAAGTCTATTTCTTCATATTCTTATAATGAAGGATCACCTCATGCATATTGTCTTCTCACTTTGATTTCCTCCTTTGTTTCTCCTTTCTTTATATCTTTGTTATATTCATGTCACAAACAAGCAACACCATGCCTAGAAAGTGGATTTCCAAAACCTTTTCCCTATAAAAAATCCATTGTGGTGATCAAGAAATTAGGAAATAAGATGTTGGATCCAATCATGTGGATACAAGGAAGGAAGGAATATCATTAATATATGTTGCTAAAGTTGCATTGTAGCACCCTTGCGTGGTTGGAGAAGGGAACACGTCAAGCCTCTCTCTCTCTCTCTCTCTCTCTCTCTGTGCCCATAGTCATTATGACTATATTTATTTCCAAGGGGAGCTTTATGACTCCAATTTTCATGTATTCTCTACACTTACCAATTGAGGGTGGTGAGGGATAAGGGTGCATTTTTCTATCTTTCAAATTATTTTCTTTGGATGATTCAAAAGAAGAGAAGTGTTTTGATTTGGATGAGGTGGATGGACAAGAGGGAGTCCCAAAAGAACCCAATGATGACTTATCAAGCATCTCATGACATATTTGGGTGAGAAGAGGGATGACCTACTTGGCTATTGGTAATGTTTGATGCATGCTTAAACTTTGGGGAAATTTTTAGTCCAATGGCTATTTTTTGGAGGTTTTGTGGAACCAAGGATAGTATTTTAGGGTTTAGATCTTTGAAAATAGCCAATATATATATATCGTGTGTGTGTGTGTGTGTGTGTGTGTGTGTGTGTGTGTGTGTGTGTGTGTGTGTGTGTGTGTGTGTGTGTGTGTGTGTGTGTGTGTGTGTGTGTGTGTGTGTGTGTGTGTGTGTGTGTGTGTGTGTGTGTGTGTGTGTGTGTGTGTGTGTGTGTGTGTGTGTGTGTGTGTGTGTGTGTGTTAGGGTTATTTTCTTACTATACTAAGGCGCTAAATTGTTATTCATCTATTTGGTCCTCAATATTTATTTAGTGGTTTTATAAATGTTATGGTAATATATGATTTGTAACATAGCAAATCTTTGCAAAATTGACATGTGTGTTAATCATAATTTGTATCTCAAGTAAAATCTAGTATAAGTTAATATATTATGGGTATCCTTATTATAATAAACCATCAAGTTTAATTTCTAGGCCCACAATTCAATTTGAGTGTATTATTGAACTGTGGGCATGGAAGATTTATTTGACATTGGGTGCATTCTTGTCCACGATGCCACATATTCTATGGAAAATTATCTTCTTAAGATAATCTACAATAGTAACTATATTTGTGTCCATAGAACACATGCAGTTGCATGAAGTTTCTTTACACAAGAATGACTTCATTTTACTATGCTTTCAACATTCATCTCTAAGCATGACCCTTGCATCTTTTGTCTAGTGATCATGATTGTGGCATAGTTCACCCAATCTTTCTCTCTTTGAGAATTTCTTCTTCATGTCCTTTTAGCTATTCAAGGAAAAGAAGGAGAGATGTAGATAGATAAACTACAACACCCTACTAAATTATATGCTACACACATGCTACTTCAATCCATGGAATAGTGGCACTTCGTGCTTCAAGTTAATGTGTTTTGGCCAAAGGTATCCTCCCCTCCGCCTATAATTTCTCCATGAGTTGTTTCCATGACAAAATAAGTTTATGACATGAATGCACTCACCAAATGGTAGAATTTGATCTATTTCAAAACATTGATTTGATGAGTCTTCCCTAAGTTTTAGATTATTCCCTCACAACCTTTGCTTAGCATCATATATTAAACCCTTTATTTGTTAAAGGTTCAAATATTAGTAAAATGTTACCATTTTTGTGACATTAATAACTACTTTGGAGAATAAAAATCAAAGTTCATTTGCCAAAATTTTGCTACTTCTATGAGCTAGTTATCCATTTATTTTAGACAAGTATTCTCAATAAGCATTAAACCATGAAGTAGATGGTATTCTTGTAAACTAGAAAGTTTTAGAATATGGAATTTTATATCACTAAAAGTTGGCCCCGAGACAATAACAATATAATTATATAAAGATATGTCGTTTGTTGTCTTAGGCACTTACTCATGTCCATGTTGAGATAATAGAATATGGCATGTTCTCTAAAGAATTTCTATCTAGAATAACATTCAAACTACAATTCTCTTCCAACATTCTAGTTTTCTTATTCCAACATAGTCTTTTGTCAACTAAGCTCAATATCAAGCAGTTTATTTTAAGGTCTTGTTTTGAACATGATAGAAGGCCTTCATAGCTTGAGATTGTCTCAAGGGCACATGCTTTTTTTAATTTTGTTTCAAATCAATATTTATTGTTGGATCATGAATGCTTATCAATTTAGTCTCTTGGGTTGAAGTCTTTTGATTAGTTGTTTATGCACAAGTAGGCTAAGAATAGACCCTTTTTTCAATGTGAGATTCTCATGTAATTTCATTTACAACTGCAAAATAAAGCCCTACAAAACACCACAAAAACGTATATCTCAATAAAGACTTATTTGTGTTTACAAATCTAAACTATTTTTAATTTTATTTATAAATCCAACTTGAACATGTAAAGTAATCTTAACATCTTCATCACAACTTAAATGTATTAAGATTACTTGTGCTTTGTTTTTGCAGTATGATATTGAAATATTAGGAATGTAAAACTCCATAGCTTGCTAGCTTGTAGGTTTTAGGTTAGAACATGGCAAGCAATATCAATTCACTAAGATAACCCTCCAAATGGAATGAGAGATGCAAAATGTCTAAATAGAAATATGTATATATTCCAAAATAAAATTTTTGGTACCAACAAAGACGCTCAAAGATGGCTTTAATATTTTTTATGAGGTATAATTAAGAGTAACTTATTGTTATAAACAAAGTTGTGCCAAAATATGTTTCACTATCACTTTCAAATATTTAGGTAAATTTTTACATTTGATAAGACTTATTGAAGAATATTACAATGCTTACAGTCTCACACTCAATCTTTATATGGCATTAAAATATGCTCATAAGGTTGCTAGACATGGATTGACAAGCTATTATCAAAGGACATGGGAAATGGAGTTCTAGAGAATGGCAATATGAATTTACAAAAATTTATAGTGCCTCTTAATCTATAAATAAGAGCCAAATGGGTGCTTTGGTTCTTACCTTACATAATCAAATCAAAGTGCATGGTTGTTGCAACAACTACACAACATTAAACTTCCTAATAGGGTAAAGGGTAAGGTACAACTTTCATAAAAGCATACAACACCCATCAAGTATCATATATTATTTTCTAATCTCCAAATGCTTCAACCTAAGTAATGTGACTAAAATGAAGCCAGTATTTTCATGTGATATATACAAAATGGAAAGAGGAAGGTGATATTGACATATTAATGAGGGTAGAAGGTACCAAGATAGAAAAATTTGTATGTATAAATATATTTGCTATATGTGAACATACCAAGCTCCAAAATAAAGGTTCTTGTAAGAACTTGACATAATCAATTAAAATCGTAACTAGAAAAGAGCTAGGAACATTTTGAATCACAAGTATAGATGCTTTGAATATTGGCTACTAACTATAAGACCATGATGACCTTGCAAAGCCCGAGGAAACTCTTGCTTACTCAATACCAATGCAGTGTGGAAGATTGCCTAGCAAATGCAAGTTTACAAAGATAACTTGGCAAGAAATTTCAAAAACATGATTAGATCCAAAAATTATGATCAGTATGAAAACTTGGCATACTTTTAGGGACTAGAAACATTTAGCATATTACGCAGATTTGTGGAGCATTGATTGTTGAGACAGCAAGCTCAACATGTGTAGATATTGATGATGGATTGCCTAGTTAGATGGGTCTACACATCTACACTTAGCACATTGGTGGTCATTTGTGACTCTTACATGGCTGCTAACTTATCACTTATTATATTTGGTGTGTTACAACTATCTAAGCTGGCGTAGTTATAGCACCAATCAATTAGTATAGTCTACTATGCACTATTTGACTCACTAGGCCACTTTCTTTTATGCTATATCTTATCTATACTTTGTATACATTGAAAATTATGTAAAAGAAGAAGAAGAAACCAACAAGAAAATGTTTTGGGCTCCATCTCTCTTTTTGTGTTGCTAAGTGAGCTTCTCCTTGTGTGTATTGTGTGTGTTTGATGCACCAACTTGAGTAAGTCCCCCCAACACATGATTTGTTGCATGGTATCATAGTTGCACCACTGATAGAGGATGAAGTAAAGGATCAAAAGCAAGGATTTGAGCAAGCAAGCAATGGGTAAGAAGCTCTCCCATTCTTCTACTCTTTCTCTTGGTGGCTAGTGCCAATGGAGGCATTGGAAACATAGTTGAGTAAAAATCTCAAATTGCTGTGAGATTTCATGTGTAATTAAAGCATTGTAGATTTTGTAGATAAGCTCTTTAAGTCTTACCATAGCTTTTTTTACCATATAAGGCTGTTTTGGACTCTTTTTTAGACCCACAAGGTTGCGATAGCAATTTCAAGTTATACTAAAATTTCAATTGTATCAACCAAAAGTGGATGCACAAGTTATATATTTCAAATTTGTAAGTTACGAGTTATTTTTTAAGAATAAAACTTACTTTTTATCTACAAATAAGTTATAGATTACATGTAATGTTGAGGAGTTAGTGAAAAAGGCTCCTTAATGTGTTGTTGTATGCTTATTGTGAAAGGTTGCACAAGACTTGCTTGCTATTTTGTATCAATCTTGTGATAATAGCAGAGAACAATGGAAACCCTATCATTGAGAAGTTAGACAAGAACAACTACCTATCATGGAAGTTTCGTGTGACAAACTTCCTTATTGGAAAAGGTCTCTTTGAGTTTGTTTCAAATAAAGAAAAGAAGCAAGAGCTGAGTGACCTTGCAATTGCAGAGATGAGTTAAAACATGGAAATGTAATTACAAAGGTTGCCATAAAGTTTGGCTATCCAAAGTGCCCACAACCACTATCATAGCACTAGCTCAAGCATTAATCCCAAACTCATCTCGATAGTCAAGAGACCAACACATCAACCAATTAGTCTCACTTGTGATACTCATAATCTTGAATAAGGCTCCATATCACACTCTTCTCTTACCAAACCTCCTTCTCTACCTTCCACATCCCCCAAGGAGAACCCAATTTTTCAATCCTTAGTATTGACCACTATCACCCCTCAAGTGGGCTTGCTACCTTTGAAAGAGGAGATCCTCTTTGAAATCTATCAATCACCCCCATACAGAATGAGTGAGTATTGACACTCTCCATTGGCTACCCTAAAGAAGCCATGACAATGCTACTTGATCTATTAAATGGCTGAAGACTTATTAGTGCTCGCTAAAAATCCAACATCTAATTTATTCTTGCAATTGGACTCCACATTTGGCACTTTTGCCAAACTATTTACACTGATCAATTTAGGTTTGGCCGATGTAGACATACTCTTACTTGCATCTTAGCGGCATTCCAATTGGAGGAACATGAACACCTCTTCTCCAAAAGTATTGTAGTACTAGAACAATTGGCTCATGAAATTCCACAACAACAATTAGAAATGTGATGAATACTTCTTTTCCATACAAAAATGACTATCCTTTGTGCTAGTGACAGCCTATATCATCTTTCAACTTGACTACTCACTTCCTTAAGAAATGGTGTACACTTCACCATGAGGTTGTCACCCTAGGGAGCAAAGTAGTCACCATCACTAAACAACACAGAATTGTTAGCCTCTTAAAGTATGATCATGCATATTGTGAAACCACATCATTGCAAGTGATCATTAAATATCATGGGCTTACATCGCTGAAAAAGCTACTATGTCACCCACTCATTGATAAGATCTTGACCAAGGAGGAGCTCCATGTTGCAAGTTGATTCAAGGGACCTTTACTCCTAAATGACCTCACTTCATATCTTTGTGAGCTACTTGTTCGACTTGCCATCTAGATGCTCTTACCAAATTGGAGTATAACCTCAACTTTTATGACTGGTGGGTTCTATGCCCTTCTCCTATTGTGCAAAAATCAACCCTCCATTCCTTTGTAACTAATGATAAAACTATAAACTTCATAACTATTACGAACATTTTGCACATACTATGTCTCTCCTAAACTAGGAAGCTTACCTCAATTTTGCAAGGGGGAGATAGACCAATCAATAGACCACAATAAGCCCACCATCAAGACCATTCAAACTTCCAAATGAGTTCAAGCTACCAAGACCAACCCACCAAGTAATCAAGAAGGTAAGAAGATGGGCAAGATTATGAATTTCAAATGTGCAATGGTATTCACGTAAAAAATATATTTTGGATATAAAATTGAAATGGTCTTTCACAAAATTTTAAAGAAGAAGAAATGAGAATTTCATTGGCTTTACAAGAACTAGGAAAAAAGGAACAAGCCCATCCTCATCAAGGACACTCTTAATGAAGATAAAACCATATTCACTTCCCAACAATGTGCTGACTTTGGCATAACAATGAATACATATGAAATGGGCTACATGCAATTCCAGACCATGAGTAGTATAGAAAAATTGGTAAATCATTGCAAGCACTCAGAGAATTGATATCAAAGTGCAAATTGGGAATCTACCTCAAAGCAACAGCTAGCCCCATCCATTATCCAGCATGTGAAGCCACCATTTACTACCATCTCAAAAGAAAAGCCTTCAAGATCGCATTCAACATTCAAAATAGAGACCTAACCTCAAATGCCCTGATTGAGCTGAATTTGGTAGAAAAAGATTTTGGGGCAAACTAAAAATCAAGAAGATACTTAAAATCTTAGAAGTTGGTGGAAGTACAATAACATTAGAAGGATCGACTTCTTAGCCAAAAGGGAGTGCTACTACCTAACATGGGAGATGAGGTGTTGAGAGTCACTGCACATGTGTTCATTGACTAGCCAAACTAGAATACCCTAGTGGCTCATGGAGGACATCCTCACAAGAAACTTTGTAAAGCAAGATTTGAATGCATTATAGCTAGAATGCATCATGGAATCCCTAGCCAAGGCCCACAAGTCCTACTCTAGGAAGACAACTAGCAAATTGAACTACATTGAAGCAAAAAACACCATGACTAATTATGGCAATGCACTATCTTACCTCATAACTACTCATATGGGCATCGGATATAGTGCCACCCCCACTACCAAAAGGAAGATAGAGAAGAAATGAGCCAATCACAAAAGGTATAGAGAAGATGACAATGATGAGGAATCAAAGGATAGGGATTTTCTTGAAAAGGCCCTTTATTAGTCCAAGGAAGAATTTGATAGGTGGGAAAATCTCATTAATGAAAGAATGGGAAGAATACTAGGTGGCCATGAGGGCTTTCAAGGAATGCATGTGGAAGAAAATGGGTAAAATTATTGTAGAGAGAGGAGAAAGTAGCTTTGGGAAAGGGAAGGAAAAGATCACCAAATAAGTCAAGCCACTCAATGCCAAACTCTTGCAAAACCTACAAGAATAGATGGAACTAATGCAAACGCAAATGTTAGAGCTAATGCAAGCATAAACATGAGAATTGGCTAAGGTTAAAACCCTCTCCCAAGGGCACCATCACTGGGCAAGAAAAGAGTACCCACCCAAACACTTCCACAACAAATGCACAAGAAAAAGAGAAAAATGCTATTGGGAGAATTGGAGCCCCTGACCGAATGATCAAAGAGCTCACAGAGGATAAGGCCAATGCACTAAAAGCCAACCAAGAACTACGTGGAAGATTGGAAAGGATACAAGAGGAGTATAAATTTTTTTTACGAGAGTTGCAGAAGAAAACAAAGGAACTCCAAGCTCAGTTTTGTAGGCTCACAACAAAGCATTTAAAGAAATTCAGGAAAGGAAAGAGCAGGAACTTCAAATTTGGCTAAATGAGGATAACTCATTGATTGCAAAGCTTCAAACCCAACTACAAGAGCATAAAGTTGCATTCAAGGATCTCAAAGGAAAATAGGTCCAAGAGCTTAAAAATATATTGAAGGAGCATAAGACAGTGCTTAAGAAACTTTGGGAGCAATTAGAAGAGTAGAAGGCCATTGTGAGTAAGCTTCAAGACCAACTTAGAGGACAGATTAGTCACTTGCACCATACAAAACTGAAAAAGGGTGAGATGAACACAAAATTAACAGTGCTTAGCTACTAGCTCACAAAGGCCAATATTAGAATAATCCAAGAAAAGAAAAAAATAGATTTGAATAAAATAAGACAATTAGAACACCAACAAGTGAAGGGACAAAATGGAGTGCCTTCTACGCAGGCTGACAAGAGACAATTTCCAGTAGTTTGACAGGGGCTATGAGCCTAGTGGAACAGGACAAGTAGAAACTTTACCAAGGACTTGGGAGTAGCACTATACAATAAAAGACAACATTGAGTCCAACTATAAGCCTACAAATTCCTAATGAAGAAACACAAATTGTCCAAGGAGGTTGTAATGATAGCCTACATGCCACAATCAGAGAATTTGGAAGGACTCAAGGCCCAATTGGGGTTGTTTTCAAACACATTAGCAAGTATGGAGAATATTCAAGGAATCAACATGATGATACAAGGGCACAACCAAGAAGACATAATCCAACAACTAATGCAAAAGGGTTACTAGGAACATGAACTAGAGGCAACAAGATTAATACAAGCATCTTGTCCTATTGCCATGGAGCCACCAACCATCATGATGCCACCCACGACCTACCTCATCTACCAAATTTTGATCTTGAAGAATTGGTAGAGCAACCAACAAAGGAAACCCCATAACAAAATGAGGCTTATGAAGCCATGATTGAGGAATTAAAGCCATAACCATAGAAGGTAATAGATTTTTCCCTCATATTTGAACTTCTAGTAGAAGAAGAGCAAGTAAACCTTGAAGAAGCAATATAGAAATTCAAGGGCAAGAAGAATCTAGAAGTGCTGTGATTTTTTATTTCAAGGTGGATGAACAAGAGAGGTTCAAGGAGCCTTTTCTGCCATGAGGAGTATGAGTGCTCATTCAAGTAGCCAAATACATAGTAGAGAAGTGGGTAGGACAACGTGACATTGAGGCCTTTAAGGAATCTTGTCAAGCCACAAGTAGCAAGAGCAGATACCTTACCATGAAACTACAAAAAGCTTGGCCATGACCACAACTGGAATGGACATATCCTATTCTAGAGAATGATAAGGTGGCATAGCAAGCTTTTTTTTGCTCATGTGATAGTATAAAGGTAAGCCCACTTTATTGGCGACATGACAAGGAACACAAGGAAGGATAACGTGGTAGATATAACTTTTCAAAGATCCCAAATGTGCAAGCCACTAAGAAGAAAAGAATCTACATGTTCCAGCATTTTGACTTCATCCCATCTTTCATCCATTTTGTAAGTCAATTCAATAATTTCACATATTCTTCCTTTATCACAACGGGTAACTATCTCTACCTTTCATCAAATTACTCTAGCAACGCGTCACGTCGTGTGAGGAAAGACTATTGCCATTATTTTTTAATGTAAATGCAGGTATTGATTAGGTAGCAATGGTATGACTACATCTCAAGGAAACACTTCTACCTACTTATTGCATATACCTATTATAAGATATGTTGGACAATAGATTCATGTTGTGTATACATCCTTTCTTTCTAAAATCATGCCTACGACATGCACTTAGGCCAATCCCTAAGTAGTGTAAATGCTTGTTCAAAAAAAAAGCACAATACACATTCACTGACTAGGGGTCCACCCCTTAGTCCATGCCCCCACATTACAACCTCAAGACATATAAAGGGCAGGACAACTGGAGCATGCTCAATAGACCTATCACCATGGTATCATGCTACACCAAACCTTTCACCAACTGGGTTCTCAAGTGTAGGAAAACATTCCAAGTATACTTGGAACTCAATTCATCTCTTAGTTGCACTATATGAGCACATCTCAATGCACATGATAGGTAGGCACACCCCTAAGGGAGAGCACAACAACATATAAGCACATGGTTGCATCGAGAACTGTCAACATCGGTAGCCTACATCTCTCACTTTTTATGATCCCTCCATCTATAGCAACCACCCTCCTCTGCAACAATCACACTTGATAAAATCCCATCATCTTCACCTTTCCTTCATGACCATCTAGGAACCCATTAAAACATGTGCATCCATCCCAATACCACTTACAAGCTACACCATGCAAGAGTGTGCCATGGGACTGGTACGCATCTAGGAGGGGGAAAATGTTAACCGGATGAGGATGAAAGACATGGAGAAAAAGAAAAATAAGACTAATTTTCTCTCTTTTTCAATAGCTATCTCACAACTTCCTAAAAGATATTAGGTTCCTTGATTTCTAACTTAGTCCTTACCTCTCCATTAAACTTCTCTACAAATTGTTTGGCCTTTACCATTTTATGTACTCTCTCTCCAATTCCAAGGGATCATTCCAATTCCTCTACTATTACCATTAAACTTCTCTACAAATCGTTTGGCCTTTACCATTTTATGTACTCTCTCTCCAGTTCCAAGGGATCATTCCAATTCCTCTAAATTGGTCAAGGAATGATTGCATGGTAGCCTCATATTCTAATGGAATAGGGGGTCTTCTCTAACTCAAAAGCCTCTCATGGTCTTCAATCTTGTTCATGCCCTCACCCAAGAATTCAAATCTCAGGATCTAAACCTTTAGTATAGGGTTAGTAATGAGCTTGATAATACATCGAGCTCAAGTTTCTTAAGGAATCATTGAGAATCATATCCTTTTGTGCCATGAAGTTGTGAGAAGGATTTTCTATTCATTTTACAAATTGATCCGCAAGTAGATGATCTAGTCTGATTCATTGCATTTAACAATTGCTCATGCCTCGATCGTTGTGCTCACACAAGGTAGCATTCAATTGACTAACCTTCCCATGCATTTGACATCACCTAGGGGTCGTTGGGTATCATTCTCTAAAAGGAAATCTCTAATTTACAGTGCATGCTTCTCTAGAGCCTTATTTTTACTCTTATGCCTTAGCATGAGGGTGCAGTCCTGCAGTACCTAATCATCAAATTTGCAATAACTTTGCTAGGGAACTTTGATTCCCAGATTTCATGATGCAAATGGAAGCTTACTTTTTCCTCTTCAAATGGAGCACTAACTTTTTGGTTAGTATAGAAGAAGTTTCAAGTACTAAAAGTTGGGTGATAAAATTCACCTTGGACTTCTCCCTATCTAAATAGACATGTGCATGAACTATATGCTCAATTACATCCTCGTCAAACCTTGTGGAATCACTCCATGGACTATAAACACATTGTAGAATAACAAAAGACCTATGAATCACCTATAAGAGACTCAAAAAAACTTGTAACACATGTCTTTTAACCTATAGCCATGTTTCCCACTATAACACCTATAATGACTTATGTAGCTTGTAATGAGCTTAGTGATCCCCTATAAATCACTATGAGAGCTGACAATATAATTGATTCTTCAATTATGACTTTGTCTTTAGTCCTCCACAATGTTGTATCCTTATGAGGAATAAACTGGTATTGTTGGCTCCCTACATAAGCTATGAGATTTGAGGGATGTGCAAATTTCCTTCTCAAGCCAAGTTATGCATCCCTTTGAGATCTTTGATGGGAGGGTCACCTCTCTTTTGTTCCATGAATGACTCAACATCCACATTTTCCTCATTGCAATTCAATTCTAGGCTAAGCAAACATTGATAATATACATGGATTGAATCAAAATCTTTTAGATTTCCATTAAATACATAAAAATAAAAGGTAGATTACCTTTAACAATCAGTGTCTCACTAAATTGCTTACTTATCCTTTATCATTTTTGGATCAATAATGATCAAGAAAACACCCAAGATTAGAAATTAAGAAATCCATGAAGTAAAATTGACTTGAATTATGAATTTAGGTAGATTCTACAATGAATAGCTCAATCAATTCAAGATTTAATAATCATAATTATTTCAAATCATGTAAGATCAAGAATGGGGCTTAAGTTGGATTAATCCCTCTATAACAAAGTGGATTAAGAGAGATTAGGATGAAGATTTCAAGAAGTATTTTTTATTGGATGAGTAAAAGCTTGAATATACCAAATAGGCCCAATGTTTGATTCTCCCAGGTAGATTTCTTCAAGAATAGCTCCAAAGCACTCTTACAAGGCATAGAAAGTTTTCTTCACTATGAAAACATTGGCTAAAATTAATATTTCCCCCAAATTTTTAGCTCTATGTGATCAATCTTTAATAAATAACTCCATGAAAGCTTACAATCTTGAAGACCCTTCAATGTCCTCTTGAGGTGTGTCCTTTACCAATATTTGTAGGTCTTCTTGATTAGTCTTTAAGTATCCATTTCACAAATACCTTGCTATCTATAGAGCATTTGAAGAAGAGTAGAGCTCAAAAGAAGAATAAATGGCTCAATATTTTAATGAATGGAAGGCAAAATGAGCAATAGATCAATTCACTAAAGCATTAGAGTGTTGAATCTTCTTTATTTGAGAATCACCCCAAGAAATAGCATGTTCTAGTTCTACTATAGCTAGGGTAATGAAGAAAAGGCAAAATGATCAAAGGATGGAAGAAGGCCCTCAAGACTCAAAGATGATAACTATAGCAAGTAGGAAGCATGTGGGATCACGTAATCATCAAATTGTGGCTTCTTATAACATCATTTGCTATTGATTAGGCCTGACAAAAAAAACAAATTATGATTGGCTTCATGACATCCACATGGAGTTCATCTTCATCAAAATGGTTTTCTCCTTGCGTGTGGCAAGTAGAATCAGGGTATATAGGCTATTGAAGCCATAAAGAAAGAAATTTTACCATGGAGGCTTTAAAAGATCTTGAAGGAAAAATGAAAAAAATTATTTCTCAAAAGTAATTGGGACTTAGACCTCTATTAAGTCCTATAACCCCCCTTTTTAACTCGAGTCCCTTCAAAATGGCATAAAGTTTGATGACAAGATGCTACTTTAACTAATCTAACTCCAACTTTATCACCCAACATGGAAACCAATGTTACCCAAAGATGCTACCATTGGAATGAACCAAGGCACTTCAAAAGACAATACCCCAAGCTGATACAAACCTCTCCATCAAGGGTAGTTCCTTGAGAAAAATAGAAGGGCAACAACAAAAGGGAACGGAAAGGCTATTATAGCTACTTGCAAGATAGATAAAGAAGAGAAAGAATCCAAAATGGAAGCAAAAATGGAAAGAGGAACGGTCCATGCTATTGTCAATAAGAAGGGACCAAATTGCTAGTTCTCAATCGTTAAAACATCTACAAACCATCAAGGTAAACCCTTTATGATTTTGATAGATTGTGGAAGCACTCACTCCTTTATTTTCTGAAATTATGAAATAAATTAGGACTAGAGATTGTAGCTACATCCAAGCTTTTAGTGGAGCTACCTAATAGGAAAGAAATGTTCTCGCATGAAACTAGGAAAGTGGAATTTGATGTAGGTAATGAGCTCACTAGCATAGGGCTCTATGTCATGAACTTGGGTGCTTATGAGTGCATTTAAGAATGGATTGGTTGATCTGTCTACATCCACCATTATAGGAAAGGTCAAGTCTTGTTACAAAACTTGAAAGGAAATTGAGTCATTCACTACACAAGGTAAAGATATTGTGTGAAAGGCCAAGTATTACTATGAAACTTGAAATAAATTCAAGTGGTGACTACATAAGATAAAGCTAGTAAAATGAAGATTCAATTGGCTAAAGCTTTATGCATCTTGCAAGGGTTAAGAAAAGGATTACCTATCTATTTGATTAACCTCAACAAGAGTATCCAAGATAAAAAGGCAAAAGAGAAACCCTCTTGGATTAAGGAGTTCACAAATTTCTTCCCTTAGGGAGAACTAAGAAAACTTTTTCCCAAGAGAGAAGTCGATCATGAGATTAAAACTTATGCCAATAGTAAGCATATGAGCCATAGATTGTCTTTTCCTGCAATGTGTTAAAAACAAATTAGTGATCATACCAAGAAACAATAAGTGTTCCATCTCTATAATAACAGGAGCTTTAGTAAAATACTCTTTATCACACTTTAAGGCAATAACCACTCCCCATAACTTCTTTTGATCTGGGGATACCTTCTTTGTTGTTGATTTACTCTTTAATCACAAATCTTATAACATGCCTATTTTTCTCTTCATCATCCTATCCAATGGCCCAATCAATCCCTATAGGAGTCATATTTATCGATAGTAATAATGATGGACCTTCCACTTGTATAGTTTGCCTTGACATTGTGATAACCTATATAGCTCAAGAATTGCTATAGCATATACATCAAAGTATCTACTCCAATAACACTTGCTACATATAGAAGGAACCAACAGAAAGCTCCAAAATTATGAAATCTATAATTTGCAAGCTGCGCCAAACTACCTATAACTTGAAATTGCTTGTTTCTAACAATCTATTTTATATTACTGATGTGCAATAACCTATATACAGCATCTTTACAATGGATACTTAGTCTTCTTATCGTGCACAAGACATATTTGATTAGTTTGGGAGACAGGTCGAACTCTAAGCAAGCTGAGAGTATTGTCTTGCACTTGAGGACCCAAACTGTGCATATACTTTGGTGCAGATATTATGTAAGTGCTCGTGCATACTTAGATATTACATAGTTAGAAGACCGTGGGCTAGTTTCTCTTAACAATTCGTGGATGAAGCAAAGTTGTCCATGTGGAGAAGGAGTACGCGTGAAGGCATAGGAGACATCCTTTGCATTGTGACTGCACGATGTAGCATAATGAAATACAAGGACACCGCACTTTTAGTAGCTGGAAACTATTGGACTCGCTTGATGAGTACGGTGTACTTTTCATGGCCAATCGTGTGGTGCTTATCACCACTAATTGCAATGGTACGAAGGCAGAGTGCAAAAGAAAATTGTGCAAGTGGGTCAGGGTGACAGGTCTAACCCTAGGCGAGACAAGCTCCCCAGGTATGTCCTGCCCTTGATGTGCCCTGAACAATTGTGGGTGAGTGTAAGGGGCTAGGGGACTAGGGACGAAGCCGGTCAACCAAGGTCACCAGACGTACCTAATTTGAGGACCCCTAGATGCTGTGCTGTGATCGTGGGTGCTTCTTATTTTTCCATTCATTTCTTTTCCTTTTCTTTTCCTTTCTTTTCGGTTCTTTTTCTTTTTCTTTCTTTCTTTTCTTTTCTTTTCTCTCTCTTTTTTTTTTTGGTGCCTGAGTACAACCATTACAATATGTTGAGGCTATCAGCCTTTCAATGGGTTGGAAAATGTCAAGCTTTGAAGGCTCAGAAAATGAATAGTACAATGATGATTGTGCCCTAGCCTCGCTGTTAGAGAAACATTTGGTGAAAGGGGGAGATACACTTGAGATATTGCAACCCTCCTTGCGGCACATGCGATGCTGGTACAATTGAGGTAACGATTGCCGTGAGCCAACAATAGAGCCTGACCCAGAAAGGGGGCGTGGCAATGTGGGCGATTGGCAAGGGTGCTTTTGGCAGCATGGCTTTGTCGCGGCTCGCTATGGGGTTGTGGGTGTTGCAGTGATTGGGCATTGAGCATTTTCGCACAAGGACCTGTATTATCCTGCATCCACTTGTCGCTTCATGAGAGGATATGCATTGTGTATGCCGCAACTATAATAAACCAGTGCAATGCAAGGAGACATCACTTATTTAAATTCTATGGTGTTGACTAGATATTTATCACCTGCGCTTGATTAGCTTTTTCTTTTGCTAAAGGCATAGCATATATTAAACGCAGATATGATAAGTTCATACAAGTCAGGAACATGTCAACACTTAACAAGTCGGGAACATTTAACCATTTAAAAACAAAAAGCCCTGGCCAGTTATCATTTGGTAAGCCCCTTGTGCATTATGGGCTACTCAATTTGTATGAGGCGGGGCGAGTCTGGATGGCCGGGTGATTGGGGCTCTGCTGGTGTGGGACTCCCGTGGGGGTGAGCAGGGAACATGTCGGTCGAGATATGAATGGTGTAGTCCCGGCTCGCTACCGTCTCCAGAATTTCTTTAAATAATTCATTTAATTCTTCTTTTTCCTGAGCTGCCCTTTCTGCCTTTGAGCGTTTGGGGCCCAAGCAGGAGCTGGGAGTGCGCACCACTAGTGTTGCCACCTGTTGCGCATTTCGAGTCTCGACTTTCTTGACTCGAGGATTCTTCGGCCTTCGCCCTGGGCAATGTCGCTTAGGGCCTCGCTTCTTGGCATACCTCTTGATGGTGGGCACATAGCGCTCCGGCGGAGAGGGGCGTGCCACATGCTCTCGCCTTCTGCGAAGAGCATCTTTGCAAGCCAACTCTCCATGATTCTCCATGCGTTCCGCCAAAAAAGGAACCCTGCAAGGTGCGAACCAAGGGTTAGACCTTGATACAGGACACAATTGTTCGCATGGAAGGGATTTTAGTATGGTTTATCAAGTGCATATGACAAGAAGGGGAGGGGTGAGGCATGCGGTGTTTGTTGTAGGGGAATGGTCCCCATGCTGATGTTCGTGTTGCCTCCAATCATTAGCGGATATTAGTTTATGCTAAGTTGCATAAACTGGTTGTCGTGGAGTGGGACAGGGTACATCCTCATGAGGATAGACCAAAAAGGGAATAAGGTGTATAGGAAGGGACTACACCCTGTCTACACCATCAGAGTTGTTGGTCAAGGCCTCCTATGGCGGCAATATGGGTTGCATGCCCTTCACTTGGAGGTGGGGCTGGTCCCCCGACTTGTAAAAGTGTGATGTGAGGAGGACCTGAGGAGCTTAGCCTGTCAAGCCCGACTCTTCTCCCTATGCTTGACTATCATTGCTTGTGTGTGTTGATATTTTTTTATTCATGGTGACACAAAAATCAGTGTTTATTTATATACATATCTATGAATCCATGTCACATCACGAGGATAAGAACCAAGTGTAGAACTCGGGGTTGTACCGGAGCATGGCACACGCATCTAGTATTCATGGCAGCTGACTTAATACTGATAGATATTTTGCCACGTCGAGTAGCATGGAACCTTGACCGAGTCTACTGGCAATATGTAACTCCTCTTCGGTGAGAACCTTATCAATCAAAGGGCCCTGTAGCCTAGTCCCAGCCAAGTCCGCACCCCGAATGTCAGTGAGCACTCGAAGGGAAGTTGGTGCCACATAGGTTGGGTCTCTTTGAGACCGCCATTTGGCCAATAGCTCTTTTGAGACCGTCATGATCTGAGCCCCTAGTTCGGCCATTACGACGCGGCTTTTGCACCAACGCCGCTCAAATTGACTCTGGCCTGCTGATAGTCACTTTAGTAGCTCTATGTCTACGAGATTCGGTCGACAGAGCACTTCATTGAACGTGACGGTTAAGCGTAGTTCATCAGCCTCCTCGTCAGGGATGAGTCGCATCTGTTCATGCAAGAGCCTGTCGTAGTGCCCGTTAAGATGTTCTTGTTCTTCCCATGATAGAGGAAAGGTCAAGTACTCTCCAAGCTGCTCCTTGGGGATCGTGCCCACATCCGCAAGGACGTAGACACATGCGACCACTTTGAGCTTAGCCTCCAACTCAGTTAAGCATTCTGCGACATTTCTATGTTCAACGAGGGCTTGCTCGGTTGCTATCTCATGCAAAGTTCTAAGAGTTTCCTTAGGCTTTAGCATGACTGGGGGCTCAGGCCTAGATGAGCAAGATTGGTCAATGCTAGGATTTCTTATGCTCTTGGGGTTCTCACGTTTCTCCTGAGGTTTTGCTACCATTTTGTCATGGTTTTTCTCGGATGTGACTGGTACAGATTTGTCGCCCTGTTGTGACAGCGTTGTATCCACTCTTGATTGATCAATGTGAGTTCTATTGTCAATGGATAGAATGTTGCAAGCAACTGTTGATGGCAATTTTTGCTTTGGTTTGTCAGAGCACACAGGTGTGTCTGAGGTTTCACCGCTATTAAGAGAGGCATCAGTGGGTCCATTGGTGGATGGACTCGATGCTTTATTCATCTTCTCTTCGTCTCAATGTTCTTGCAGTTCACAACCTCCTGCAACTGTTGTTGTTTTCGTTGTTTTCTCCTCTTTTTCTTGGTCAATGCAGGTGCATCTAATGGCTCAGGACCTTGGGCTAGGTCGACCGCCGATGTGCTTGGTTGGGCCTCAGCATTTCCCTTCTCTAGTGTGTCCTCATGGGACATAGCCGTGGTTTGCTGAATAGCCTTGCCCGGTTGTGAGGGCACAACTGCCGCTCTTTTCGAAGAGTCTAGCTTTTCAACCAACTCCCTTGCATTTAACTCCTCCGTCCTAGGCTTTAGGCACTTTGAAAGTACTGGAGTCATTGAGGGATTTGGTTGCAATACCTTCTCCACAAGGAGACTACTAAGGACACGTCCCACAAGGGGCATTGTCACAACCAAGGGCTGTGACTGCTGTGATCCCTGATTAGAAGTAGTGGCAGCTAGTTTAGTGGGCTGGCCCCCCTTGGTGGATTGCGGTGTCAAGTCCATAGGGCGATCGAAAGTGGCCGTGTTTTTTGTTGCCCTCAGAGCATTCACTTGCGTAGATTGAGTATCCATTGATCTAGCCACGGTGGATTGCACAGACACATCCTTAGGTTGAGGGCTAAGGGTGGTGTCATGTCCTGCCTCTTGGACATTTGGAAGCTTTGATGTAGGTTGAGATTGGGATTGAGTAGCCGCACTTGACGACTGCTGTTGTGCTTCCTGTGTCCGTTTGGCAGAAGAGGATGTAGGAGATCTAGGACTCTTAGGTGGGCTTGGCACTGGTTGAATGATTTGCTCGAGGCTATTAGACAATTGTGCCATTTGCTTTGTTGAGTGATCAGCCTTGCCTTGAGCAATGTTGTGCCTATGATGCTTGTTCTCCCCTTGGGAAATCAAAGGCTCCTTGGGCACTAACGATTTTTGTGCCTGCTCAATGGCTACATCTGATGTCCACTTGTCAAGCACACTAGGCTGAGGATCTACTTTTTGATAGGCCATGTTTGGTTTCTTGATTTCAGTAGTGAGGGGCTCAATCACTCCAATATTTTTGGTTCGAAACTTGGCCTTTTGTTTAGTTTTCCTCCTACGCCTCTTTGCTTTGGACATAATTTGGGCTTCTGATAGAGGTGGCTTAGCAAGGAGTTTGGGTACCCAAATCCAATGATTGCCTGCATAATACCCTTGAGCACGAAGCAACGCCTTGGATATCCATCGCGGCGTTGTGCTGACCCTCCATCGATGCCTGCGTCTATAAGGCTTGGACTTCTTTCGTGGTCTTCTACGATATATGTAAGTCCAAAGCCCATCCTTGGCATTGTCTCTTGACCTTTTTGTTTCAAGCATGGCCTCACTCACCGGTCCTCGTTGTTCGACCTGTGCTTGTATCAACTCTTCCAACAAGTCCTTGCCCTCGTTAGTAGGCTTGACTGTTACGTCAGCACCTTCCTTGCCTTTCCCTCGAGGTTTGATGAGGTCACCCTTGCTAAAGGTTGTGACTATCCTCACACCCGGTAGTGTTAGGTGTATCCTCTGTGCTACATAGTCAGCCTCACACTTGGTCGCCCTTTTGAAGGGTCTTCCTAGGAGGGTTTCTTTCCCGCAGCTAGCACTATTTGGAGGAACATGAAATAGGATAGGCAAGCTTTCTGTTTCAATTGTCGCAAGGATTTTGCACTTCCCCATTAGTGCTTGTGGTTGTCCCCCATTAGGGCTAAGAGTTGCACTAGTCAATGTGAGCTCCGGTTGGCCCAGTAGGGTCCATGATTCATAGGTCAAGATATTGAAATCTGCTCCTTCATCAATCAGAGCATCGATAGTATGCTCTCTTTTCGCGGTGAGTTTGACCCTAAGATAAGCAGGTGGTACTATGTCTTCATCTTCCGGGTCCTGGCTTGTAAATTTAAGCCTTCTGACAGATGCCCTTGAGTTCTCGACTGCACGACCAGATGTGGATTCTCCACTACTGTCTTGGATCGTCAGTGCAGTGCTATTCAAGGTACATCTCTCGTCAAGAGTGTCATGTCTAATCATCTTCGCATTTGTAGCTTGCTAAAGTTGCATTCTGCTCTGACTAGTCACGGTTTGAACACAATGTTTTTGTGTTCTCGTGGTGTGGCCTTTTTGCCCTTGATGGCTAGATTGGCCCATTGCTGTTCTAGGGTCTCTATTTGTCTCTATTCAGGTACGGGCTTTTGGTTGCTCTATTGCAAGTGGGACTCCATGCTCATGTAGAGCCATTGCTACGCTAGGGTCCAATTTGGAGGACCTGTCACGGCGCGCGTTTTCTCTCCAACCTACTCAGGGGAGGTGCGGAGGAGCCCCCTCTGCGGGGGTCCGGGGGGGGCAGTCCCCCCCGGCCCGCAGGGCCGTTACGATAGACGTCATATGCAATTTGGAGGACCTTTTATAGCCAAATTTTGAACTACGTGCTCTAAATTTTAGCCAAATTATGGATCTGTGATGTGCCTTTAGCTCTACGTAGCCCTTGGGGTCAATTTCGGGGTTTAGATGCGTCAGAATTTGTGTTCTAGGTACATGTCTGATTCTGGCAGTTTTCTGTCCGATTCTCAGATGTCCGATTTTCAGGAGTCCGATTTTGGTCACTTCCGATTCTGGGAGTCGGACCAAAAAGTGGTCCGATTTTCAAAGAGGTCCGATTATGGGAATTGGATCGGACAGGGTGGTTCGATTCTGGGACTCGGACGGCCTGGTCCGATCGTGAGTGGTCCGATTATGGACTCGTCTGAGTGTCCGAGTCGGACAGATTGGTCCGAGCAGTCCGATCAGACAGGATGGTCCAATCGGATGAGCGTCCGAGTCCGAGTGGTCCGAGCGTCCGATTCTCAAAATCGGACGGGTTGGTCCGAGTGCCACGTGGCACGTCCGATCTGGCTGGTCCGATTCTGGGAATCGGACAAGGCTGGTCCGACTCTAGTACTCGGACGCGGTCTGATTCTGGGACTGGTCTGATTCTGGGACTCGGACAAGGCTGGTCCGACTCTAGTACTCGGACGCGGTCCGATTCTGGGACTGGTCCGATTCTGGGACTCGGACGTCTTGGTCCGACTACACGGCCGACGGCCCGCGAGTTGCACGCGATGCCTCTAGACTAACGTCTACTACACCGAATCGTCTAGCACCTTCCAGATGGGTGCAAGACACTACAAGGGAATGCTAGACATGCCTGGAACCACTGTGGTGCTCGAATAGAATGGCACTCCAAGGATCTGTGCCCCTATTTCCCTGTTTTAGCCTGTTATACGGCAACAAAGAACCCTACTGTTTGTTTCTTTTTTCTTCTTTTTCTTTGTTTTTTCCTACCCTATATGCATCCAAATCACAAAATAAATACCTATACTACTCCATTCCACAACATAAATCACAGAAAGCAAAAAACCTACTTGCCAAGGAGATCGAATACCATCTTCAACCCCCTCCCTTCCTACCTATCTACCTCAAGCACCGGTTCGGGGGAAACCCCTTACTTTGATGCTCGATTCGAAGTGCGCAAGCGCTCAAGGCTTGAATCCGTTGGTCCCGGCAACGGAACCAAAATGTGGGAGCTTTCGCTCAACTGCCAAGACCCACGGACCGCTTATTGTTTCAAGCGTTCCAAGCTAAGCACTAATGGCTACCTCTCACATAGCCGACGCGCAATGCATACCTTAGGGGTGTAGTGAGCTTACCTCCGTGCCATTCGAGTTACCTCCTCTCCCACGCACTCCGGTAGCTCCACGATCCAAGTGCAAGCTCCAAGCAAGCTCGATCCTCCTGCTCCAAGCTCCAAGCTCCATTGCCGCGAGCAAGACAAGAGAAGAGAAGAGAAGAGAAGAAGAGAGGAGAAGATGGAGAGCTTCTCCTCCTCGGTCCCTCACCCTCACACTCTCACACACTCTCTCTGAAGCACAAGCTCAAGCAAGCAAGAACAAGAAGAAGAAGAAGAAGAGGAGAGCTACTTTTGGCCACACACAAGAATGAGCTTTTCATTCACTTTTCCACTTTATATACAAAACCCTAAATCCCTTTTGGGCGGTCATCCCCTTTTCCCCTTTTTACATGGCCGGCCATAGCCTAGGCCCTTTTTCCCATTGTCCTTCTATCTTCCTAGCTTCCTTTCCACCGCCCGTCTACATTTACAAATTGCACGGGTGAGAGCCCGGCACTCTTTTACAAGATTTCAGGGTGCGCCTTTTTATTTTAAAATGCACCCTTCCCCTTTTGCCTTTGCCTTGGACTTTTAAGGTTGCCCTTGTGCTTTTGGCCTTTTCTCCTTTTCTTTCTTCAGTCGGGCTACCTTTTTTCCGCCTTTGCCCTGCGTCTTTTCCACTTCCTTTTGCTCTCTTCGTGTTGGGGTTAACAAGCATTACATGTTAAAAATGGAGTTTGAAACAACCTCACATTGATAAATGGAGTAGATTAAGCCCTTATGGGATGTTTTGAGAAAATTTCCACCTCTTTGTGCTTGCCAAATCTCATCCACAATAGAGATCATGAAGATTTTTTTAGGCAATGTTGATTGGAGACTTCCTCTTACTTTGATACTAATTGTTGGAGCTACAAGAAGAATGGAGATTGCATATAGTGGGGGCATAGAGAGAGAGAGAGAGAGAGAGAGAGAGAGAGAGAGAGAGAGAGAGAGAGAGAGAGAGAGAGAGAGAGAGAGAGAGAGAGAGAGAGAAGATGTTATATTTGTGGCACCTCTAATAGCTCTCTTGTAAGCAAGACCTTAGCATATACATATATCATTAGGATTAGTGAGTAAGAAGAGTAGCCAACCATATTGACCTTTACCCTAATACTACTTTCATAAAGACTCTTGACCATAACATTAATTTCAAATCCATAATCAATCGAAGCAATATAAAGCACCTTAAAATCTCCCACTTTAACTAATGTCTCAGTGGTTTCTCTAGCCCAATGATTCTACACATAATGGCTTTTAGATATAAGACCTTCTACCTTTTATTTGTTGAAATGCAATTTGACATACTCCTCTCAAAGTATGGCCACAAACTATTGCATTTTTAGTATCTAAAAATGCTCTTTTAGAATCAATAATTGCATTTGTAGCATCAGCAATTGTATTTTTTGCATCCTCATCCTCTTCTTACATTGCTTTTATACCTTGTAAACTTGATTCTTCTTTTTCTTGAACAGTAGAATGCATTGGATCCCCAATGAATAACTGCTCTCTCTTGATAATATCAATAATCTCCTTGTGAAATTCCCACTTGACAAGGCTAAAAATTTCACCCAATATGAATTCTATTTTACTATTCAAAATCTGCCTTTCATATTCTATTTTACTATTCATTTTGATACATCTTCCATATACTATACTTAGACAAAGACTTTACAAGAGGTGAAGTCTAATTAGACTCAAGCCTGCCATTCCCTTTGGCTACCACCTTTGATATCACTAGATTCCCACCATCTTGCTTCCTCTTTTCCTCTAGAATAACCTCAATATTTTGGGTTTTGGCAAGATATGCATATACAAAGAGAGAATCAATTGGAGCACCCTATTGTGTTATTTACAAATACAATTGTTTGCCTTATTCAACTCGTCTCTAGGAATCTTCCCTTTCAATATAGTATACATTACATGTGGCCAAGGTTCCATTTTCTTGCCAAACATAGCCTCATATATCCAAAATCCTTCTTGGAAATTTTATGAATTATAAGCCAAAGGTTGCAACCTCTATTATAGATATTCATTGTTAACATCCATTTCATCTACCAAATTTTATATACCACCCTTTTCAAAGTTCGTTTGAGTGGTAATCAATTTTATGTAGATGAATTGTTCCATCTTTGAAGAAATTTAGATTTTCATCCAAAGCATCCTTATATGTTTCACAAATACTGTGTTCAGGGTTTGTACTATCGCACCAAATACATCTATGCATAAAGCCTTCATGAGTAAACTTTAGTCTTGTAGATTGCACTTTTTCTTCCAATTTTGCAAATTTCAGCTATAAGTCTCACATCCCTTTCTCCAGCTCATCCATTACATCTTCCTTCATTAGAGTCACATTAGAAATAGATTGTTTACCTATTAACTCAATTGCCTTATTTGTAGGTGAAGGAATGGATACCACCTACATGCATCTCTACTCTTCTCCTTTGTTGCTTCACCATTATAGATACAACATCGTTTACATTTTTCCAGAGTCTAACTTTAATCATTGCTTTATAGTTTCATCCTTCAAGACTCTATGGCATGTTGGGGGTAAAGGCGCCTCTGCGTAGCCACCCATGTATTACTACACTGATAGTCACCGCCACTGCACACTGCAGGTGGCGGGCACCCGTCATCGTCACTTTATTCTTGATTCTTTTAGTGACAGTTTGAATAAAGGAAGGCCCGGTCACACATTGTGACTGTTGGAGTTCCCATTTCTAGTCCCTCCCTTTCTTGCTCTTGCTCTCTCGCCATAGCTCTTGAGTTCAACCTTCAATCCGTCGCTCCCTTTCAACTGGTATCAGAGCTTTGCTTTCTGACTCTTGAGCTTGGTTCGTGGCATTCTCAGCATCCCATCGACTCCCTACTTGCATTGGGTCTCCTTCCCGCGGCAGCCATATCCGACTCCTTCGAGCTCCCGTCACTCCCCGGCTTCCCGAGCACCTTCTCAGCATTGTTGGGCACCTTCAGGGCATTACATCAGAGGTATTTGATCATTTTCTTTAGGGTTTACTTCAGTTCTCAGGTCTCACAGGCTGTAAACAAGATTGGGACAGGCACCATTGAAGCTCCTTGCTTCATATCTCACTTGCCTTTGAACAAGACTTGCTGGAGCTTGTTTGAGGCCTTCCTTGGCTTTAACCTGACCCTTCCAAAGATTGGCCACCATTTTTTGCATCCCCAAGACTAGCATTTACAGTTGGCAGAATCACGCAACCCTCCCATATGTGTCTTCAACATTGACAATCACAACAGCAGCTCTCCCCCTCCATTGGCACTTGGAAAGGCTCCATTTCGGGCATATGAACATACTTTGATGCTTAGTTTTAATGGTTGATGTGTTGGCATAGCATTTGGACTAATTTAACACTGTTTTGGGACTATCATATCAGTCCACAGGATTGGCATTGTCATTTGATGCTCGGTTGGTCCCATTTGATGCCCGGATGTTAGGGGAATGTATGTCTATCGTTTGGCAACCATTTGGAGCTGATTTTGGTGCTAAAATTCTCAGTTTTGAACAGTAAATCATTGCTATACACAGTTGGGCTGAAGTCATTTTACTCATGTATACTTATGCATATGCTTTTCGGGCTATGTTTCGAACATATATGGTGATGTATTGACACTTGGGGCTCGACATAGAGCTTGGTTTTGATTCGGGATCCTTGGTTGACCTTGAGCTCACTTTGCAAAGCATTTGGATGATCTGTCTTGGATGTACTTATGACATGTATATTGCTTATGTCTAACCGGTCTTGACATGCTTAGCCTATGCCATTACTACATGCTAGTTACATTGTTTGGAGCCTATTGCTACTGGAGCTTCTCGGAGCTTACTTGAGCTATTTATTGGCTTGCCAGAGTTGTATCTTGGGATGTACTTGATGTCTTACATGCTTATGGATGCTACATACGGATGCTCTACCGCCTACATGTTCGTATATACTATTGATGTATTGTCTTGGACTTAAGTCATTGGCACTGTGTCTTGCCTTGGTTTGAGCTCTTGAGATCGTACATACGGCTTTTGTGCCAGTGGAAGCATTCTTGAATGCTTATCAGACATTGAGCAAGTGGTACTTTTATGCATTGAGCCGTTACATGCTATTGAGTAGTTACAAACACTTGAGACTTTGGGACTTCTTACCTTTTGGGATGATACATCATATATCTTGGTTTACTATATGCTTATGAGCTAAGTCTCAGTTTTGGATCCGTATCTTTGCGAACTGACACCTACTTGTGTCAAGTTTTGGTAGTGGCAAGAACACTTTGCCCCGTTGCCTGGGCGGTGTGCCTACTCACTGGCAGATGTTTGTATGACATACTTGGATGTTGGATTCATGCTTATCAACCATCGTATGCTTATGCTATGCCTGCATGATGCCAACTTTGGTCTTGGCAATATCTTATTGCCTTGGGATCCGATTTTGGCACTGTTAGCTCTCTTTTACTGAAATCTGAAATTTATTATAGCAAGCATATATGTATGGATTGATATGGATTTTTCATGCTGAAACACTCTGAAATGATGTACTTTCACTAGTACTTGGTAGGCAGCAGCTTTGGTTCCACTTTCTTCACCATTTTCCCTCAATTTTTGTGATTTTTTGGTCATTTTCTGCAGTAAACAACAAGCTTTTTTAAACTGTCTACAGTCTTCCAGCCTGCATTATGGCGAGTTCGTCCACTGATCATGCTATTTTCAACATCACTAAGCTTGATGGTATGAATTACTCTTATTGGAAGAGCCAGATTTGGTAGGTGTTGGTGCAGAAATCACAAATCAAACCTTTGAGGTTAAGCGGGCATCCGCCTGCAACTATGCCAAATGAGGAATGGCTTGAGCTTGATGAGTTATGCAAGTCCACTATTGTATTGTCTCTCACAGAACAGGTTCACTATAATGTCTTTGAGGAAGAATAGAGTGCATGGCAGTTGTGGGAAAAGATAAAAAATCTCTATGACAAGAAAAGTCCAACGAGTCAGATGTATTGGCTGAAGCAGCTTATGGATCTGCGCATGAAGGAGAATGTGACTATGTCTGCTCACTTGAGCCAGTTCCATGCTTTACTCAAGAACTTGACTTCGCAGGATATCACTTTTACAGAGGATGTCACTCCTCTTTTCTTGCTTAGTACTCTTAATAAGTCATGGGATGTATTCCGCACTGCATTATGTGCCTCTACTACTACCTTGAAATTATCTGATGTTGAGAGTGCTCTTTTGCAGGAACAAGTTAACCGTAAGAATTTGGATGCCTCTCGTGTGTCTCATGCTATGACAGTTAGAGGCAGGAATGATGGATATGGAAAGCATGGCAGTGGTAGTGGCCGTGGATGGGATTCTCAAAAATCTCGATCCAAGTCTCGTGGGAAGTCACGTAGCAAATCCCGTGGCAGGAATGCAGATGTTACTTGTCACCATTGTGGGAAAAAGGGCCATATTAGGCCACAATGCCATGAATTGCGCAATGAAAGGCGTAAAGATAAGGGGAAAGACAAAGTGCAGGATACGTCTTTTGATCGTAGCATAGTATCTGCAAAGTCCAGTGTTAAAATTGAAGAGATCAATGTTATGCAGCCTGAGAATGTTGATGATGATGATTATATCCTAGCAGCTTCGTCTAGTGCTTCACAAACGACAGAGATACACTCTATGTATGCACAGTGTTGGCTCTTGGACTCAGGTGCGTCCTTTCATGTGACACCTTGCCGAGAGTGGTTTCATTCATACTGTACTGTTTCGGGTTTTATACGCTTGGGTGATGACAGCTCTCTTGATATTGTGGGCATTGGTGATGTTAGGCTGCAGTTTCCTTTTGGCAGCAGTTTTCTTATGCAGGATGTACATCATGTACCTACTTTGGCATGCAGTCTCATGTCAGGTGGATAGCTTGATGACACAGAATATCATGTATGTTTTGAAGACTCTACATGGAAGATTACTCGTGGCAGACTTGTGATTATGAAAGGTGCCAAGGCTGGCAGTCTCTACCCCTTGATTGTATCAGCTTCTTCCCTTGGTCATGTTTTGTCTGTGGGTTCTATCCCACATGTATCTCTTTGGCATGCCCGTTTGGGCCATATGTCTTTGAAGGGAATGAAAATGCTTTCTGGTTTGTAGTACTTACCGCTCCTTGATTATGCATGTTTTGATTCATGTGAGCATTGTCTTTATGTTAGGCAGACTAGGTCTATGCATAAGAAGTCTGGTAGGCCACGCATGAGTGAGCCCTGGGCATTGGTACATTCGAATGTCTGTGGGCCCATGTCTTGTCGGTCTATGGGTGGTGCAAAGTATTTTGTTATGTTCATAGATGATTTTTCACGAAAAATTTGGGCTTATCCCATTAAGCTGAAATTCGATGTCTTGGCTGTGTTTCAGAGATGGCTTGCATTGGTTGAGAACCAGTCTGGGTATAGACTAAAATGCCTAAGGATAGATAATGGGGGTGAGTATGTCTCACGTGCTTTTGAGCAGTTATGTGATGAGAGGGGTATTAAGCATCAGTTGACCACCCCCTACACCCCCCAGAATGGTTTGGCTAAGCGGATGAATAGAACCATCCAGGAGCGTGTACACAGTATGCTTAGCTATGCAGGCCTACCACAGAGCTTTTGGGCTGAGGCAGTTAGTACAGCTATGCATGTCATAAATAGATCACCCTCTAGTGGTTTGGATTTCCAGGTTGCAGAGGAGGTATGGACAAGAAAACCTCCCTCTTATGTGCATCTCCATGTCTTTGGATGTGAGGCATTTTTCCATGTGCCCAGGGATAAGAGAAGTAAGCTGGATCCCAAGAGTGTCAAATGCATTTTCCTTGGTTATGGAGATGCAGGCGAGATGGGTTATCGTCTCTGGGATCCGTAGGCGCGGAAAGTCATCCGCAGTCATGATGTAGTCTTCCATGAGGACAAAATGCATAGGTAGCCTGAGAGTGTTGTTGAGATCCGCAAGGTCATATTTCAGGAGGAGTCGAGAGCTCTCGCACAGCCAGTTGGACAACCTACAGCTGCACAGCAGATGCTCATGGTCAGGGTGTTGAACAAGCAGCTAGGCAGGCAGCAGAGCCTGCCGTGAGATGATCTACTAGAGATAGACGTCCACCTTATATATTTCAGCCCTCGATGCATTATGTCTTGGTTAGAGATGCAGGAGAGTCTTTTACCTATGATGAGGCTATGCGCAGGGCTGACAGTCACTCCTGAGAGAGGGCTATGCAGTCTGAGATAGACTCCCTGCATAAGAATGACACTTGTTGGGATTTGGTTTCCTTGCCTACGGGCAAGAAGGCTTTGCCATGCAAGTGGGTGTACAAGCTAAAAAGTACCCTGGACACCCCAAGTCGGCATACAATGCTAGATTGGTAGCAAAGGGTTTTAAGCAGGAGCATGGTGTGGACTTTGACGAGGCCTTTTCTACTGTGGTTAAGATGACCACCCTGCACTTAGTCTTGGCTTTGATTGCTTAGCTTGACTTGGATTTATACCAGATGGATGTCAAGACGGCTTTCTTACATGGGGACTTGTATGATGAGATTTATATGGAGCAGCCTAAGGGCTTTGCAGAACCTGGTAGGCAGCACCTAGTGTGCAAATTGAAGAAAAGTCTTTATGGCTTGAAACAGGCACCTAAGGAGTGGTATCATAAGTTTGATGCCTTTATGCAGTCACAGGGCTACAACAGGAGTCCTATGGATCCGTGTCTTTACACGAAGAAAGCCCGTGATGGTTCTTTATTGATTTTGGTACTCTATGTGGATAATATGCTGATAGCAAGGAAAGCTCATGATGAGCTAGATGCTCTTACGGCTCAGCTCAAGAAGAGCTTTGAGATGAAAGATCTGGGACAGGCCGCTCACATACTTGGTATGCACATTAGACGCGACAGGCATCAAGGACTCCTCTACTTGTCACAGAGGGAGTACATTCATAAAGTCCTTAAGCGCTTCCACATGCACAATGTAAAGCCTATTGGCTGTCCATTGCCTTCTTATGTAAAGCCTATCCGCAGACAAATGAGCAGAGGGCCAAGATGGCCAAGATTCCCTATGCATCCGCAACGGGCAATCTTATGTATGCCATGATAGCCACACGTCCAGATATTGCCTTTGCAGTTGGTGTTGTGGCACGCTATATGGCTACACCTAGCAAGAAGCATTGGGATGCCATGAAGGGTATCATGAGGTACCTGTAGGGCACTGCAGATATGTGCATATGCTATGGTAGCCAGGATACAAGAGTCGTGGGGTACACTAACTCTGATTATGCAGGACATGCAGATAGTAGGAAGTCCACTTCCAGCTATGTATTCACCTAATGCTGGAGGTGCTATTTCTTGGATGTCCAAGGTGCAAAAATGCAAGGCCCTTTCTACTACAAAGGCCGAGTATGTTGCAACCACTGAGGCTTGCAAGGAGGCCATTTGGTTGGGTCGTTTAGTTGCTGACCTTGGTATTGATGCTATCCCTACACTACATTCAGATTCTATGAGTGCTATTAAGTTAGCCAAGAATCCAGTCTTCCATGCAAAGACAAAACACATTGAGGTGAGGTATCACTTCATATGTGGGGTCATTGAGGACAAGTCTATTGATCTTGTCAAGATCTAGACTGACCAGAATCCTGTAGATCTGCTCACGAAAAGTCTCTCTACAGAGCGCTTTGCCTTCCTCAAGAGGTTGATGGGCATGGGATGAGATTACGTCTTTCCTCATCCTGTTGTACATGTGTACATGTTGTACTGTCTTTTTTCTTTTTCTTTTCACTCCTCACTGGGGCAGATTCACCTTTAAGTTGGAGGCTGTTGGGGGTAAAGGCGCCTCTGCCTAGCCGCCTGTGTATTACTACACTGACAGTCACCCACCACTGCACACTGTAGGTGGCGGGCGCCCGTCATCGTCACTCTATTCTTTATTCTTTTAGTGACAGTTTGAATAAAGGAAGGCCCGGTCACACATTGTGACTGTTGGAGTTCCCATTTCTAGTCTCTCCCTTTCTTGCTCTTGCTCTCCTACCATAGCTCTCGAGTCCAACCTTCGATCCGTCGCTCCCTTTCATGGCAATATAGAGTCTGCCAAGTCTAAATAAACAACTTAATCTTTTTGTATTCAAGAGAGTGATGTACTATGTCATCCACATGGGCATATCTCTACTTAAATTCATGAAGCAACTATGTTTTAGAGTGAACCCTTTATTGGGCTTTGCAATCCCCTCCAAGAAGGCTTTCTTTATGATCAACATTGTATCTTCTATAAAATATTCTTCCTTTAGTGCTTTTCTTGAAATCAGCCCATGTGTTTCCATGAACTTCATAAATTTCTTTTATGTGTAACTTAAGCTCATGAATCGCAACTCGCACAAAATATCGACCCATGTGGTTTGTAGGAATTCCAAAAAAGCTCAAATTTTTTGCACATTAACCTTCAAATACTTTGATACACTTTGCCATCAAATAGTTTCACTTCATTTTCCACAATCTACAATGGTTTTTTCACTATTTACTCATGTTTAGCAACAACCTATTGTTGTTGTTGTAATTGCTTCTTTTGTTCTTGTTGCAAATACATATTGAAGGTCTAAAGCCATTGCATTATGTCTTTCGATTGCACTATATTATCCCTCATCTTACAGAACTCTTCCTTTGGCCTTTCACATTGCATTCTCCAAAGGTGTTAGGGGATTTTCCATCTATGGAAAAAAGTCACAGAGACTCATCTAAGAAGAGCAAGACAAGGAGAAATAATTCCAAACTTGTAAAGTAGAGAAGTATTGATAGTTATGAAACAGGGGTCTAAGATGTAGGCTCAAAACCAATCTTTGTTTCATAAAAGTATCCAAGATTCATAGATTTGAATCGTAACTAGCATATACATTAGTTGTGGGGTCCATATTTCATCATGGACATATCCAATATTAGCCCAAAATCCATATACATCATTATGGTTATGAGTAAAATAGTATATACTGCTTTATGCTTCAAGAAAAATCCATAGAATAGTATTGTTCTATAAAAATGCACATACTTATAAAAGCCCTTGCATAAGTGCAAGTTCAGTCCACAAAAACATCCAAAATCCTTGATTTTGTCTTCAGGACAAGATACATACAAGAACATTTCAAAATTGTCCAGTTATTCTTCTCAAAACAAGGCTTCATGAGCATGGAGCTATTGGAGGATGTATGTAACAATAGTGCTACCCTATGGTAAAACAATCCACATGCATTCAGAATTCCTTGTTTAGGGGCAAGAATAGCCTATAAGAACTCCTCCTATCCCTACTTTAATTATTCTATTAGTATACATATATGATGTTGCTATCAAAATAGTTCATAGATCTCTTCAAACACGCAATTCAAGAGCAAGTAACTATAGGGAAATTGTGGAAATGTGTGGGAGCATGGCTATGGAGGCTTATAGACATAAATTGAACTCATGATGGCATTGACCAAGGACTAAAGACCAACTATTACACAAGTGAATTAGGTTCCAAGATGATAGCTTGGGCTCATAAACACAATCTTGTGTAGGACTAACAAAGACAAGACACTTAATTGAAAGTACAAAGCATCATGACATTGTATTCATTCCATATGAAAAGTGGTAGTCAAGTACAATGCTTTATAGTTGCTGGATAAGTAGCAGTTTTCCCTCTCTGTGCATATGGGGTTCAGTTTGCCTACATGTTCTAAGCCCAGAATTGCCTCATACAAAGAGGCTACATTAGGTGTGATTGCACATATCTCAACACCCCTCCTCAATCACAACCAAAAAGTACAAAGTGTAAAGAGGCTTTACTGAGAGCAACACATGCAAAGTGTGGGCACACCATAAACATGATAAAACACCAGAGGCTATCGCAAAAAAGGCTAAGTGTGGGTACCACAAACATGATGGTCATCCAGAGGCTGTAGCAGGGGCCTTAGAGAGGCTGTAGTACAAAGCTACATGAGGACTTTACAAGCTTATGATAAAGACATTTGGGCTAGGCAATACAAGGCTAGAAAAATCAGTAGAAAATAAGGTCAAGGATCGGCAGGCTCTTGTAGTTTTCAACATTTCTTTTGACATAGATCTTCAATTCATTGTAGGTCTTCTTATTGGTGTAGTCCAGCTTGCTCTTTTTGATCTTGTACTTGTTCTTCACTTTGCTTGCAGCTTCAGTGTCTTCATGGTTGATCTTTTGGTCCTCTTCTTCTAGGTCCTCTTTGCTTGCAACAGTTGCATCAATCTTCATGTTCATGTCCCCCTCAAGCAAAGGTATCATCTTTGAGGCAACGAAAATGACTTCAAAATTTTGCACTTTCCTGTCTTCAAGGTCTTCAAATGGATACATTGATGGCATTTGGATATAGGCAACTCCATGTCTTCCTATAAGTAGAGTAACATCTTCTATGTAGTATATATGGGCCATAAGATACCTGTTACTGAGAGGTACCACCTTAAAAATCTTCATGTTTGGCATTGAAACTCAACTTCAAATCCTTGACTTTTTGACTAGCAAAAAAAGTTGAAACCTAATGTGTCAAAGGACATAAGAAGGTAGTGTGAAAGACACACTATGCTTAGTGCTAACAAGCACTATCTTGATGGTTATGCTTCTTGTGTGTCAGCTTGCAACTACCTTTTAATCTTCCTTGAACTCTTCCAAATCTTCAGCAACCTCCAAGGAATGTAACTTAGTGATTAAAATCACTTCTGATGACTCCAATGAGAAGAAATAGTGAGAAGATGAAGTACAAAAGGAGCTTGAGTTTTGATGTTGGTGCTTGAGGCCTTCCAATCTTCACAAAGAAAAGCTTCAAAGAACTCCAAGAAGTTCCCCTTCTTGATGCAAGAATGAGCTTGAAGCTTGAGTGGCTATGGAGTCCAAAATAGGGTTTCAAACAAGGGTCTGATTTTTTTAATGTAGCAGCTCACAGAAGCTATCATTTCAAGAGATCTATGAGTTGAAGAAGGCTTACATATGGAGCTTCCAAAGCCCCATAACCAGCACACAGATCGTGGACCGCAGACACGGTGGTAGCAGTACGACCTCTCACAGGCGCAATTCTGGCAGCGATGATGAAATCATGCAATGCTGGCTTGAATGATCACCAATGTCTAACTATGATGTACATGGGAGCTTCGCCAGGAGTAGAGGAACATTTCTCTAGAAGGAATAATGAGCTGAAATGGCCTTAATGAAGAGATCCAAGGGCTCAAAGGAGGCAAGGTGCAGAGTAGTTATGGTTGCCACAAGCTTTGATTGAGGATGAATTTGAAGAATGAAGTCATACACTGATCCTGAGCTGGGCAGAGATTGAGAGGAACCAAGAGAGGCTAGAGAGGCAGTGCCATTCCCGACTGGGCTTTAATACCATGTGGAAATGTGGATCTAGAGCATGGCTATGGCGACTTGTAGACATAGACTGAACTCATGATGACATTGACCAAGGAGTGAAGACCAACTGTTACACAAGTCAAGTACAATGCTTATAGTTGGTGGATGGGTAGCAGTTTTCCCTCTCTATGCATATGGGATTCAGTCTCCCTACATGTCCTAAGCCTAGAACTGCCTCATACAAAGAGGCTACATTAGGTGTGACTGCAAATATCTCAACATAAATAAGTATTACAATAGTGCTACCTTGTTTCTTTGCATATACAACAATATATTTAAGTATACATGATATTTCAAAATGACCCTTGATTAGCCCTAAAGTGATTCTCAATGTTTAGCTTAATGCATGTAAAGGATGCCCTATAAAATACTTATTTCTTTCCTCTTAACCAAGAATAGTCTTCTTCCCTTTAAATCCCTCCAAAACAAATGCCTAGAATAATCCAAAAACAAGTGTCGATAGCCTTAGACAATAGCCCCACTTTTTTTTTCTCCCACAAAAAGCATGCCTAACATTCAAGTAGAGTCCTCTTTTTTTGTAAGTAAAGACACTATGCATATTTGGTTTGGTTCATGAAGATTCAAGGCATGAAAGAACTTCATGTTTTCTTGGCATACTGGATACTTGGCAAAGACTCTTTGCTAGGTTATTTAATTGGCTTAACTCTTGGATGTTGTTTAGTGTCTCATTTGTATACAAGTAGAACAATATTGTAGATGGGCCTTTCCACTACTTTCTTCCATTGAACCTATGGACACACAACGATGTGATAATGTCATAGTGGGTAGATTCAAAGCCTTGCATCTGCCCCTTCTGATTGGTCTTTATGACTCACAATCACTAAATGTCACAAATCACATGGTGGGGGGGCTTGCTCAAGCTGTTATGCTGAACACACACAATACACACAAGGATAAGCTCACTCAATAACACACAAAAGGAGATGGAGGCCAAACATTTTATTACTGGTTTCTTCTTTTTCTTTTACACTATTTTATATGTGTACAAAGTATAGATAAGTTACAACATAAAGGAAAATTTCCTACTAAGTTGAACAATACATAATGGACTATATTAATCAAGTGGTGTTATAATTATGCCATTTGTAAATAGGCTTAACAAACTAAATATAATAAGTGATAAGTCACTAGCCATATAAGAGTCATAATGCTCTTATAGATGAGGGGTCAGATTACAATTACTACTATTGGAAAACCTCAAGCAACCATAAATACAACCAATAAACATGAAGCTAAATCCATACAAAGGGACTATTATATTTCTTGTTAGGCATATGTAAATTGACAGTCGTTATTGAGACTAAGAATAGTATTATGCTCCTCTTTTATGTTCTACTAAACACCGAATGGGTTGGCACTAATATTCTCTTGGGATGTACATTCAAATTTTTGATCCACTACAAATATGTTTATCTTGCTGCCATTAAAGTGGCTAATAGGCTAGCTATCTAAGGTTTTCATTTCAACATTCCTTATTTTCTTGATTATGCGAATACAAAAATTTATGAGGCCTCAAAGTTTCAACTTCTACTTATGGCCTTTTATCAAGCAAAGTGACATAATATCCCCCTTGTTGAAGGATCTTTGTTTGGAATGTGTGTCAAACCAAGCCTTATATCATGCCTTCTTAGCAAGAAGGGTGTGACTAGCTAGCAAATACATTTTTGCCAATAGCATTCAAACTCTTCCAAGTGATGCTACCATGCCTTCTCAATGCTCTTGAACAATGATTTGTAGACTAGGGATCAAGAATTCTATTGGCATAATGGCATCACTACCATAGATAAGCCTAAATGGAGTTTTTCCTATGGAATTTTTGTAGGCTATACGATAGGCCCAAAATCTTTCCATAAGCTTATGATCCCAATTCAAGCATGACACTGAGACCATCTTTGTCAAAATGCTAATAATAATTTGTTTGTAGCTTTTCCTTGGTCATTCGCTTAAAGATAGTAAGGATTGAACTTCCTATGGATAACCAAGAACACGAAAAATAGATGCTCAATCACTTCATTACGAAAGTGTGTCCCCTGGTGAACAATGAGTTTGATGGGACAAAATCGAGTTGTGGTTCTTGTGTCATTTTTTCACATTTCCCTAGCCTCAAACCATTTTTCCATGTATGGCTACAATGATATATCTTAGCCTATGTATATCATGCAACTTATCATAGTGCTTGATAAAGTGGGCAACTTATCATTCATCATAGTGCTTGATAAAGTGGGCCGTGTCTTTAAAGAGGGTGAGCCACCACAATTGGAATTGAAGCACTTTGCATGCTATAATTATTGCATCAAAGTTCCCTCCAACAATGCCACCATGTGCCTCCTACAACACATCATTAATTTCATGTTCATAGATGCATCTCTTGAAGAGATCATCTTGCCCTAAATAGTGCAATTGACCAACAATCTATTGGTAAGATCATCTCTTAATCAGAAGGCGTGTGACTCGTGTCTTTTCTATTGGTTGCACAAGTAGGCCCTTCTCAAGGACATGGACAATGCCATGTGCCAATTGAGGTGTCAAATAGGTCTTAAAGATCTTAGCATCCTATTGAATTTAAAAGAGTTGAGCATTTGAGAGTTGGTCGTCAACCTTGTGGCCTTCTTGCCACTTGTCACTCTTGATAATTGATCTACAATGAATTGTTGTCTTCCCTTGCATAAAATAACAAAAAAAAGGTAAACTCTAATCGTAGTTAAAGCTAGCAAAGCAATAGGTTTGGTGGCATAAGGCTTTTCATAAGATAGAGCAAACCTTGATGATCAACGAAGAAGGTGAAAGGCATAGCAAGAAGATAATCTCAAATTTTCTTTACAACATAAACCATTGCTAGTCCTTCTCTTTTTGTGGTCAAATAGTTCATCTCAACCTCAATGAGTTGCCAACTAGCAAAACTCATGAGAAAATCCACATTATGTTCAGTGGGTTGGTACAATACTACTCTAATGGAAATTTTGAAAGTATCAATATGTACATGGGATGTTATTACCCAATTTAGGGCTCATAAAATAGGAGCAAACATGAGAGTCGTTTCTAGTACTTCATAGAAAGCTAACACTCCTCGACCGCTACCAACAACTTGTAGAATGGTCATGCAATAGTAGTGTAGTTAAGCACAAAGTGGAGATAGTACTCAATATGGCCAAGGAAGCATTGTGTCCCCTTTGGTTTGGTGGGTGGAGAGAGATTCTTAATGACTTTAATCTTAGCTACATTATTTGCAATTCCATTTTGGGATACAACATGGCCTAAGATGATGCCATGTTTTATCTAAATTTTACTTCAAGGGAGTCAAGCATAGGTTATATCACTGACATCTCTCAAAGACAAGTTATAGTTTCTCAAGGTGTTTCCTCCAACTAGAAGGGACACAAAGATCATTGACTAACACTTCAAGCTACTTTTGCAGCATGTCTTTAAAGATAGTGCACATGAGTCATTGGAAGGTTATTGGAGCATTAGTCAACCCAAATGACATGACAATGTATGAAAATATCCCCCATTCAGTAGAGAATGTAGTTTTTGGTCTATCGTCTGGATGGACATATACCTAATTATATCCTAAAAACCCATCTAAGAATGTGTAAGACTTCTTTTTTGCTACCCACTCGATCATATGATCTATCAATGGCAGGGATAGTGATTCCTCTTAGTCATGGCATTTAGTTTCTTGTATTGATGCATACTCAAATCTTTCATTATTTTTTAGCACCACAACAATTAGTGATACCCAATTAATATGCTCAATTTTATATATGAATCTTACTTTTTGTACCTTCTCAATTTCTTCATTGACATGGTGGGCCTATTGAGAATTCATAGGATATGGTCGTTGCTTGACATGCTTAGCACTTACCTTTAAAGGAATTGCATGTCTTAGGACTTGTACTCCCCTTATAGTGGTGTACCCTTAAGGTCAAAGTAGTTTCAAGCAAACACGTCTCAATATTCTTTTAGTAAGTCAACAAGTCATGCTAAATTCCCTCTACTAAGGTCCTCATTAATGTCTTAAGCTCTACAATATTCACTTCTTTGACTTTTGATGGTCTTTCAATGGGTTCATTGGATGTTTCTTCACACATTGCCCCAAGAAATATGACTACCCAATCACTCTTTTTGATCCTTGTAAATCACAAGGGAAGGTCAATTGTTTTTTCTGAATGCGAGTTTGAAAGTTATCATTGTGGTTAGCATGTTTTACGTGCTTTCTGCTCAAATGGACTGGGAGTTTGGTTTTAGATTTAATATATTGGGTTGGTTAGGGAATCTAAATGTCAATTTTGTTGTTTTCTTTTGTGTCAATGTCAGAATTGGTGGTGTTCTCTTGAACTTGTCGTGCATCATCCTCAACCATTAATACTCCAAGGTCTTAACATAGGTCAATGAGTTGATGTCCCATTTGTTTGTAGTGAAGTATCTTGAAGTATTCAAGTTGTTCTAGTTATGAATTCAATCATAAAATGCATGCACCAATGAGTAAACTCTTAGTTTGAGAGGGTTTGGGACCCATAAGGACTTACTCAATGGAACAATCATTAGTGTCATAGTTTGTTGTACCTCAATCAAAATTGTCATCATCCTAAATTGACATATCATCCTTGGAGTCATTCATTTCCTCAATGTGTATGCATTGTTCTTGCATTAATGAGACTAAGAGATTATTAATAAGGAAATCAAATAAAACTTGGTATAAGTCTTGTCCATTGCCATGTGGGGTCATTCATCAATTCCAAAAATAGTTTCATTAGTATTTGATTAATTACAGAAGCATGGCTTTCATTGGCAAGGATTTTATGCAACACAAGCATATTTGTTGGGGCTAGATAGCCTTGGAAAGTTGTGGTTGCTGACTCAGGGGCTATCATAAAGAGAGACACACATATAGATTCTATGGAAGGTTCGACAATAAGGGCTAAAGTATCTTGTATACCCTTCTGACTCATGCATTCATAGGCAAAGCGATATTCAATTTCCTCAAAGGATGGTAGTTCCAATGTCGGAAGAATGTGCATCCAATCTTGCTCATCCTCAAGGAAGGGAATATATCTAGCTAAGGGTTTGAAGTCAGAGGATCATTAGAGTCTCCTTGTAATAGGATAGTGTCTAGGTCAACATGTGATGTTTTCCAAGATTCCATCTTGATGCCAACTATCTCCTTCCTATTTCTGAGGAAGACTAAGCCATTTCCCCAATCTTCAATTGGATGTGCATTGTGCATCCTTAGTTGACCAAGCAATAGATCATAGTCAACCCCCTTCATGATAACAAATTTAACCTTGAATTGTACCCTAGTGATCTTGATTGTCCAATCCCTTAACACTCCAACTAGTCTAACTTTAAATCTATTGGGTATACTCAAGTTAAAGTGCACATGTTCAATTGGTGGATTTCCCTAGGCTTGTAGCACACTCTGGTTGGCTATACTCACACTGTCCTTAGTGTCCATGATGCCTTGATGAGTAGTGTCTCCAAGGGTTTCCATAGAGAGCACAACATGCCGCTCAGATCCTTCCCAAAAAGATGGTGGAACATGGTGAGATTGGGTAGCAAGATTTGTGCCTTCTACCCATACTTTCAACCCTTGCCAAATCAATGGATTACTTTGAATAGAGTTCCAAGTGGAATGGTAACTTTTTTCAGTGCAAGGACTACTAATATCTTGTTTTGTAGGTTGTGGATCATTGGGTGGCTCAATTGTGGTCTCATCTAGTTGTTACAATTTTGCTTGACAAGATGCATGAGGCAAAGTTGGGATGTTGAGTATCTTGTTGGCCTGCTCTATTTGCAACTCCTCTTCCATTGCCTTCACCCATTCCTTAACCTTGTCAATAGCAACTAGTTGCTACATTGGGTCAAGATATGAGTTATTATTGGTGAGGGTTTCTTTTATGGTCTAAGGTGTTATTGTAGCACTCTCTGCAAGCACTAGAGATGGGAGTAGTTTGGAATAGTGTTGAGAGTCCTTCAATTTTAATTTTGAGTTCAACTCTTTTTCTCCTCTTTTTGCCACTATTTTTGCCAATTATTGAGCCATTCATTATCATAGGACCTTGTATGCTTACTCCCCCAACCTTGCTTTGCATGTGAGTAATAGCATATACTAGAATGGAAATACATCCTCATCATGTATCATTGCCGCTACAATGCTTGCCTTGCATTGTGGATAGTTTGGGTACATGTGTGTGATTCTGCATTCCAAGAAACACTAACCATCTTCATTTCCCTTTGCTTGCTCTTGTTTCTATGAACACCTCAAGGAAACATGTCTTGGT